>NC_042618.1:40932873-41248361 GCF_901001135.1 Rhinatrema bivittatum | reverse complement strand
AGTTGAGCAATGGTAGAGAGGATGCCTACTGAAGGGGGGACAGAGAGGATGGGAAGGGGGAGGAATGCAGGGAGCTAATGCAGAAGGAAGGGGAAATGGGCAGAGAAGAGACGCGAAGGAATGGGGGAAGGAGACAAGGAAGGACGACTAGAAAGAGAGGAGCCAGGGTGGAAGAGGAGAAGGGAATACGAAGAGAAAGTTAAGATATCCATTGCAGAAGGGAAGACTGAACTGAAACAGAAAAGAAAATGGAAGGAGGGCACCCGAGGAAGAAAACAAAAAAAAAAACCAACAAAAACTGAAACAGAGACAAGCAGAGCATGAGAGATACTGAGCCAGAAAATCACTCCAGGCACGCCAAAGGTGGGGGAAGTACAATATTGTTGGATATTAAGAAGAAAGTAGTTCTGCAGGGCTGGAGGAAAAAGAGGAAGAGAGTCTATGGTCTTCCCTGTATCGCACCCCTCAACACCATCCCGATCTAAGGGTGAGCAGAACCCAGATGTTCCCAAACATGCATGCGACTCCCGCCCGCTTCACCAGCAGTACGCCAATCAATAAAATACAGACCTTTCCAGCAACTTGGAGCTTCCAAGCAGGAGAGAAAGGAGGGTCCTTCTCCCAAAGGGGGGTGGTATATACGATGGCTCCACTGAGCTGTAAGGAGGAGGCGTTCAGAGGAGCTCTGAGAAGCAGTAAGGTGCTAGGACAGCACTCTCCAAACCTGTCCTGGGGACCCCACAGCCAGTCCGGTTTTCAGGATATCCACAATGAATATGCATGAGATGCATTTGCATACCATGGAGACTCCGTATTTACAAATTTATCTCATGCATGTTCAATATGGATATCCTGAAAACCCGACTGGCTGTGGGGTTCCCAGGACAGGCTTGGGTTGTCCTGCGCTAAGGCCCGAGGACAGAAGAGCTCTGCTTTCTTCTTGTTTGTATCTGCTTGGGTGATCCGTAAACTCTCTCTGGTAAGGGCTGGGGGGGCACCAATTAATTCTTGCCTGGGGAAAGCTGTTGCCAGTGAATATGAGACTAGGAAAGGTTTCCTGTTCTTCAGTGGAGCCTAAAGCAAGGGAAAAGGCCAAATCAGAGACTTGAGAGGGGAAACCCTTCACTGGAATTGTACTCAAGACATGAGAAAGTGAGTAATAATTTTTGAACTGCTGGGACTATCAGGAAAGCTGTTCTTTAGTTTTCCTGAATGTATGGATGGTCGGGCAGATTTTTTTTCTACCGTTTTACTGGATTTTATGTATTAAAAACAATTATAAATCTTATAGTGGCAGAACCTGTTCTAAGTTGTGTACAATATTACATAGCAAAAATATAAAATAATACAAACATAATTAAAATACAATAATACAGATAAAACATAACTAATTCAGGCAACAACGTTTTGGCACAAAGTTTAAAAAAGATGAATTAGTTAAATTATGGAGAGAGATGCTTGGCAAGGAGCGAGGGCCGCCGGGACAAAGAGAGCTGGTAAGTGGAACAACTTGTCTCCCACCCACCTTTGATGTCATTAATACCAGACGCTCACTGTGCCGATTTAAAGAGCCGCACAGCGGCGCGCAGCCACTGGCGTGCTGCTGAAGCCGAGCGCCAAAGGGGCGCACCCCTGGGGAAATATTTGAAAGGAAGACCGGCTATAATCTTCAATGGGGAAGAAAAGAAAAATGAAAGTTTTAACATAGACACCAGTGGGTAAAGAATTGAGAGGACCAATGGACACCCATATTGTTAGATGGGTGAGCCAGACCTCCAAGGAGGCTGTACAAGATATTTCTTTTTCATCAGGGGCTACTACTAATCCCGCCCAGGACCAGAAATCCAACATTACTCCTGAGAATGAAGGGGTAAGTGCTTTAAATACCCCTAATTTAAAGGAGGGAATAACAGCTAAGGAGAATGGAGAAAAGTCTCCAGAGAAGGCTACAGATGATGAGAGAGTGGAAGAGAGTGAAGCGTCTGTGCGAGAGAACATCTCTCTAGTAGATGTCTGGAAAGCCATCACCAAGATGGAGAGGATGATTTCTCAATCCATAACTCAGTCCACCGTTTTTTCTAATGAAGTAAAAGGGAAAATGGAAAACTATGGTAAAAGATTAGGCCATGTTGAAGCCTCAAATATAGCAATGGGCTCACAGATAACATCCTTACAAGCAACCGGGACTACCTTCATAAAAGACACCTTGATAATGTATAAAAATCTAGAGAGTTTGGAAAATAATTTGCATAGTAAAAACTTATTCTTTTTGAATTTTCCATATACAAGATTATCTGCTCAGGAATTGTTTAGAAAATATGTAAATGAGAGATTATGTATTCCCAATGATTTACTAATATCATAGATGTATTATATATCTAATTTCAGAAGGGAATGTATAGTACCTGAAGGTGGTATTGATATATTATGTGATAAAAGCCCTAATTTAACATCTTTTTTTAGAGGCTTCAACTGATCATATTGCCACAAGAGCCACATTAATAGTGGCCTTTGGATTAGAGCAGGAAAAAAAATCTTGTACTACAAAAGTATTTTAAAAATAAAAGTTTTTCCTTTTGTGGCAGAGTAGTTCAAGTTTTTTCCTGATGTCCCAAGGAATACACAGCATAGGAGGAAACAATTTCTTTCCATGAGACAAAGAGTGTTAGCCCTGGGGGCAACATTCTTTCTCAAGTTTCCCTGCAAGTGTCTTGTTACACTTCAGAAAAATAAGTTTGTTTTTCTTGAACCTTCTCATCTGGAAGTATTCCTTACTGATAAAGGTGGATGAGGGATTGTGATAGATATATGTTGGATTTAATGGATGGTCATTTAAAATAGTAACTCTCTGTTTATTCATAAGGTTATGAATGTTTCCATAATAATTTTTCTTTTACTGTTATAGCTTCCCACCTAATGTGGACTTGTTGGAATAACAAATGTAATTATTTTCTTATTTGTTTTCTTATGGGAATATCGTCTTTTGTTTTTTTTTTTTCCATTTACTTCTTTCTTTTTCATTGTAAATGTTTGAGAAATTCAATAAAGTATAAATTAAAAAAAAAAATTTATGACTCATTTCCACCAGCCTCCTTTCCATAGGGACTCAATTTTGTTTTATTTTGTAACAAAAAATGAGTGTGGAACATAAGAAAATGCCATACTGGGTCAGACCAAGGGTCCATCAAGCCCAGCATCCTGTTTCCAACAGTGGCCAATCCAGGCCATAAGAACCTGGCAAGTATCCAAAAACTGTCTATTCCATGTTACCATTGCTAATGGCAGTGGCTATTCTCTAAGTGAACTTAATAGCAGGTAATGGACTTCTCCTCCAAGAACTTATCCAATCCTTTTTTAAACACAGCTATACTAACTGCACTAACCACATCCTCTGGCAACAAATTCCAGAGTTTAATTGTGTGTTGAGTAAAAAAGAACTTTCTCCGATTAGTTTTAAATGTGCCACATGCTAACTTCATGGAGTGCCCCCCTAGTTTTCTACTATCTGAAAGAGTAAATAACCGATTCACATCTACCCATTCTAGACCTCTCATGATTTTAAACATCTCTATCATATCCCCCCTCAGCTGTCTCTTCTCCAAGCTGAAAAGTCCTAACCTCTTTAGTCTTTCCTCATAGGGGAGCTGTTCCATTCCCCTTATCATTTTGGTAGCCCTTCCCTGTACCTTCTCCATCGCAATAATATCTTTTTTTTGAGATGCGGCGACCAGAATTGTACACAGTATTCAAGGTGCGGTCTCACCATGGAGCGATACAGAGACATTATGACATTTTCCGTTTTATTCACCATTCCCTTTCTAATAATTCCCAACATTCTGTTTGCTTTTTTGACTGCCATAGCACACTGAACCGACGATTTCAGTGTGTTATCCACTATGACACCTAGATCTCTTTCTTGTGTTGTAGCACCTAGTATGGAACCCAACATTGTGTAATTATAGCATGGTTATTTTTTCCCTATATGCATCACCTTGCACTTGTCCACATTAAATTTCATCTGCCATTTTGATGCCCAATTTTCCAGTCTCACAAGGTCTTCCTGCAATTTATCACAATCTGTTTGTGATTTAACTACTCTGAACAATTTTGTGTCAACTGCAAATTTGATTATCTCACTCGTGGTATTTCTTTCCAGATCATTTATAAATATATTGAAAAGTAAGGGTCCCAATACAGATCCCTGAGGCACTCCACTGTCCACTCCTTTCCAATGAGAAAATTGTCCATTTAATCCTACTCTCTGTTTCCTGTCTTTTAGCCAATTTGCAATCCACGAAAGGACATCGCCACCTATCCCATGACTTTTTACTTTTCCTAGAAGCCTCTCATGAGGAACTTTGTCAAACGCCTTCTGAAAATCCAAGTATACTACATCTACCGGTTCACCTTTATCCACATGTTTATTAACTCCTTCAAAAAGGTGAAGCAGATTTGTGAGGCAAGACTTGCCCTGGGTAAAGCCATACTGACTTTGTTCCATTAAACCATGTCTTTCTATATGTTCTGTGATTTTGATGTTTAGAACACTTTCCACTATTTTTCCTGGCACTGAAGTCAGGCTAACCGGTCTGTAGTTTCCTGGATCGCCCCTAAAGCCCTTTTTAAATATTGGGGTTACATTTGCTATCCTCCAGTCTTCAGGTACAATGGATGATTTTAATGATAGGTTACAAATTTTTTACTAATTTCATTTTTTAGTTCCTTCAGAACTCTGGGGTGTATACCATCCGGTCCAGGTGATTTACTACTCTTCAGTTTGTCAATCAGGCCTACCACATCTTCTAAGTTCACTGTGATTTGATTCAGTCCATCTGAATCATTACCCATGAAAACCTTCTCCATTACGGGTACCTCCACAACATCCTCTTCAGTAACACCGAAGCAAAGAAAATCATTTAATCTTTCCATGATGGCCTTATCTTCTCTAAGTGCCCCTTTAACCCCTCAATCATCTAACGGTCCAACTGACTCCCTCACAGGCTTTCTACTTCGGATATATTTAAAAATTTTTACTGTGAGTTTTTGCCTCTACAGCCAACTTCTTTTCAAATTCTCTCTTAGCCTGTCTTATCAATGTCTTACATTTAACTTGCCAACGTTTATGCTTTATCCTATTTTCTTCTGTTGGATCCTTCTTCCAATATTTAAATGAAGATCTTTTGGCTAAAATAGCTTCTTTCACCTCCCCTTTTAACCATGCCGGTAATCGTTTTTGCCTTCTTTCCACCTTTCTTAATGTGTGGAATACATCTGGACTGTGCTTCTAGAATGGTATTTTTTAACAATGACCACACCTCTTGGACATTTTTTACTTTTGTAGCTGCTCCTTTCAGTTTTTTTCTAACAATTTTTCTCATTTTATCAAAGTTTCCCTTTTGAAAGTTTAGCAGGAGAGCCGTGGATTTGCATGCTGTTCCTCTTCCAGTCATTAAATCAAATTTGATCATATTATGATCACTATTGCCAAGTGGCCCCCTCCACCGTTACCTCTGTCACCAAGTCCTGTGCTCCACTGAGAATTAGATCTAAAATTGCTCCATAAAGCTATTATTTTATTCCATCCAGGAACGTTATTTCTCTAGTGTGTCCCGATGATACATTTACCCAGTCAATATTGGGGTAATTGAAATCTAACAAACCAATAGAGCAAGTTACTGCACTTCACAAATATCCCAGCAATAAGTGCAGAAAAGGAATTTAGTCCAAACCTTGAGGATTCATCAAAGCTCTACAGAGCAGATAGATTTTTATTCATTTTAGGCGGCAACTCCACAATTTTAGAATAGCAACAGATTAGAATGCGTCCCCCGACACGGTCCCGTGTTTCGCCGAGGGCTGCATCGGGAGGGAGCAAGAATTTTCACAAAACACTGTAAATAAAACATACACTGGTAAGGACATAGAATGGCAGATAGTCGACATAAATTACAAATGATTACACACATACCTGAATGCTGAAGGATTTCAAAATTGGCAGGGAGCGCGTCCATCTTAGATGCAGACAGGCATTTAAACCACACGGAGTTGGCGCAAACTCAGGTTGACAGGTCACATGGTCAGACGGGGCCAATCACAGTTGCCCCCGTTCCTGAGGCGCAACTCGGGGAGGCAACTACAATGAACAACTAGGACGCATTGAACAGAGATGGATCTTCCAACTTGATTCAGTTGCTCCTAATGGTCTTAATCGGGAATTAGAGTGGCATCTCTTTACTTAAAAACCTGTCAGGGCCACCTAGGTTAATTGCTGTTTGCACTGCTAGTTGCGCCTCAGGAACGGGGGCAATGTTATTTACCGTTATGATGGTAAATAACTTAATGACGGTATATAAAACCTCTTAAATAAAATAAATAAATAAATAGTATACCCCTATCACTATAGTTTTCCCCGACATACAAGGGATTTCTACCCATAAAGATTCAATTTTGTATTTAGTCTCATGCAGGATGTTTATTCTGTTGGACTCTATGCCATCCCGGACATAAAGCGCCACACCTCCTCCCGAGTGCTCCTCTCTGTCATTGCGATATAATTTGTACCCCGGTATAGCACTGTCCCATTGGTTATCCTCTTTCCACCATGTCTCTGAGATGCCAATTAAGTCTATGTCGTCATTCACTGCTATACATTCTAATTCTCCCATCTTACTTCTTAGACTTCTGGCATTAGCATACAAACATTTCAAAGTTTGTTTTTTTGTTTGTATTTTCATTCTGCTTTTTAATTGATAGGGATAAGTTAGAATTTTTTAGCTCAGGTGAGTTTTTAGTTACAGGCACTTGGACTATTTTTCTAATTATTGGAACCTCACTGTCTGGATGCCTTAATTCTTTTTTTCTTTCAATTTATATTTTATTAAATTTTCAGCAGTTGTTACACTTCATGAAAAGGAAATTAGTATCTCAATGTGATAACATAATTTGGGTATCATTTTCATAATATCCACTTAATAACATATATATTCATAAAGTTCACATTAACTAAACCCTATAATTGGAGGAGACGAAAATATATATATATTTTTAACACAAAATTATAACAATAATACCAGGAGCGAGGAGTAAATACTATTCTAATTGGCTTCTGTCTCTGATACAGAAACTTGACTTTTGTCTAATATAAAAGTTTCCAAATGAATTGGATCTAAAAATCCATATCTTTTACCCTTATAATTCACCAAACACAAAGAAGGGAATTTCAAGAAAAATGTGGCTCCTAGTGCTATAACTCTGGGCTTTAATGTCAAAAATGCCCTCCTCCTTGCCTGAGTGGCACGAGCCACATCAGGAAAGATTTGGACACGGTGTCCACAAAATAATATATCTTTCACAGCAAAAATTTTTTTAAACACTTTTTCTTTTTCTTGTTCCATAACAAATGAAACTATCAAAGTAGCTCTGCTATTAATCAGGTCTACCGACTCTTCAAGAAAAGTCAATAGACCTGGTGAGGAAGGTTCTTCCCTTTCAGTTTGTCCTCCAGAAATTCCAGAGGATTTTTTTTTCAAATAATAAATTTTAGAAAGTTTAGGGAATTCCTCCTCCTCATATAGCAGATTTTCTTTAAGAAATTTTTTAAATAACTCCCAAGGTGAAAGAAGTCGTGTTAAAGGGAAATTTATAATCCTTAAATTCTTTGCTTTAAACAAATTTTCCATGTACTCCAAATCTTTATGGATAACCAGACTATCTCTAACAAACGCATCTCCAGAATTTTGTATTAATTGCATCTTATTAGTTACCACTAACATTTCTTTCTCACATTTCTCTAGTTTTTTCCCCTGAGATTCAATAGACATCTTATTTTCTTTAATAACTGATAACAAGGAATCATTCATTTTAATTATATTTCCATCAAGTTTCATTATCATTTTCCCCAAATCCTCTAAGGTTAGATTCCCCTGAACACCTCCAGGAGAAAAACTAGCCTTAATACCCGGAGAGACTTTCTCTAACACTACCGAAGTAATGCTATCCTCAGTCCAATTAGTCTCAGCCTTACTTCTTAGGCTGAGATCTTCATGGACTAGTCCTACCGGGTTTCCAGCTGACTCTGTTGTTATTATTCCAGCTGGCTGTGGGGGTGACGTTGGGCCATCGCCGGGACTTAAGGAAGCAAAGGATACTGCTCCCAAACTGTCCTCTTTTTGCGATTCTGCCATCCTCACCACGTGATGATCCATTGGTCCTGTGCAGGGGTGATGGCTTGGAGAAGAGGTCACGATCCGAGCCTTCCTCTTTCTCCCCATTAAGGGGAAAAAAGTCTACCCAGGAAAAACAAAAAATATAAAAACCAAGGTTCACCGGCCTACGGCCTTCTCTGGCCTAAGCCGGCCAAAGCCGCGCGCCCCTTTGGCGCGCGCGGCTTAGGCGGGGCGCCGCTCCTCTTTCGATTTTAAACTGAGGGCTGGGGGACGTCAGAATGACGTCACAAATCGACGACCACTTCGCCGCAGCTGTTCCACCCACCGGCACAATGACTGAGAAGGAGTGGACCTTCTCCCTCGACTCCTTTCGCGTCTCCTCTCAGTTTGTGGAGCCCTCTTCCGATTTTAAACAGAGGGCTGGGGGACGTCGGAATGACGTCACAAATCGGCGACCACTTCGCCGCAGCTGTTCCACCCACCGGCACAATGACTGAGAAGGAGCGGACCTTCTCCCTCGACTCCTTTCGCGTCTCCTCTCAGTTTGTGGAGCCCTCTTCCGATTTTAAACTGAGGGCTGGGGGACGTCGGAATGACGTCACAAATCGGCCACCACTTCGCCGCAGCTGTTCCACCCACCGGCACAATGACTGAGAAGGAGCGGACCTTCTCCCTCGACTCCTTTCGCGTCTCCTCTCCTGGATGCCTTAATTCTAATGCATCATTAGTATCCTTTAAAGATACCTCTCTCCGAACCATGTGCTGCTGAGCGACTGTCGGCTTCCCCTATGTTCTAGTTTAAAAGCTGCTCTATCTCCTTTTTAAAGGTTAGCGCCAGCAGTCTGGTTCCACCCTGGTTAAGGTGGAGCCCATCCTTCGGAAGAGACTCCCCCTTCCCCAAAAGGTTCCCCAGTTCCTAACAAAACTGAATCCCTCTTCCTTGCACCATCGTCTCATCCACGCATTGAGACTCCGGAGCTCTGCCTGCCTCTGGTGACCTGCATGTGGAACAGGGAGCATTTCAGAGAATGTTAATCTGGAGGTTCTGGATTTAAGCTTTCTACCTAAGAGCCTAAATTTGGCTTCCAGAACCTCCCTCCCACATTTTCCTATGTCATTGGTGCCCACATGTACCATGACAGCCGGCTCCTCCCCAGCACTGTCTAAAATCCTATCTAGGTGATGCGTGAGGTCCACCACCTTCGCACCAGGTAGGCATGTTACCAGGCGATCCTCGCGCCCACCAGCCACCCAGCTATCTACATTCCTAATAATCGAATCACCAACTGTGACGGCCGACCTAACCCTTCCCTCCTGGGCAGTAGGCCTTGGGGAGATATCCTCAGTGTGAAAGGACAATGCATCACCTGGAGAGCAGGTCCTTGCTACAGGAGCCTTTCCTGCTGCACCTGGTTGGTGCTCTCCTATCATGAGACCTTCTTGCTCCAAGGCAGCACCAAGGTTGCCAGTCTGAAGTTGGGACTTGACTACTATGTCCCTGAAGGTCTCATCTATATACCTCTCTGCTGCCTCAGCTCCTCCAGGTCTGCCACTCTAGCCTCCAGGGATCGGACTCATTCTCTGAGAGCCAGGAGCTCTTTGCATCGCATGCACATGTACAACTTCTCACCGGCGGGTAAAAAATCATACATGTGACACTCTATGCAAAAGACTGGGAAGCCCCCTCTTGCTGCTGGACTGCTGCCTTCATCTCAATTTTGATCAGTTCCTAGTTAAGTTTTAGGTTGCTATGGGAGTAGGAATGTGTCTAACATCCTTTAAATGTATTAGTGAATTCACTATGTGTCTGGTAGTGGCCTACCGGGATCTGATTGAATCCTCAAAGTTTTTGTTGATGTGGGGTTTTTTTTTTGTGAAAGTGGCACCTGCCTATAAATTAAGGGATGAGCTAGAGGAGGGTTGGGAAATACAGTCTAAGTTTGATTAGTCAGCCAGAGTGACTCACTGCTCTCTTGATTAACAAATGTTTGTCCCTATTCAAACCCAATCACACTACCTCAACACCTTTCCAAGGTGAGTAACTGAGCTGAACTATTCAACTTTTTTACTTAGGTATACACTGCTCCTAGCTTATTTCTAGCTTCTGGCTACTTTTTTTTTTTTTTGGGGGGGGGGGGGGGGGGTTTCAATACAAACACTCAGTTCTGACTTTTAAAACTAAACACACTACCTCCTGCTTATTAGCTACCTTATTGACTATTTAAAAATACAGTCTAACTTGTTTATTCACTGCCTTTCTGACTATTAAAGGCACAAACACACTAAATAATATTCCCAAATAGTTAACTTTGCCCCAATACTTTTAAAAAAGACAATGTCCCAAGCAAAAACTTACTGATTCCTTTCAGCCACCAGCAAGGTGATCCTCTCCTCTCAGTGTTAAACTGTGTGGATTCCCTTTGGGCCTTATAGCAGAAGCTTTCCTCCACTGGATGAATCCTGCTCTCTCTCGGTCTGCAGTCACTTCTTCCCAATCCTGCAACACCCAAGGAGCCCCCCCCCCCCCCCAATGAAGGAGGTTACACCCATGGGCACTGTTCTGCATAATTACAGGTATTTTGTGTATGCAGTAAGGATACCTTTCTACATATGAAACAAAAATGGGACTCCTGTTGGTTATGAGAAAATCCAGAAATGTATTTTTAACTAAGTCGGACAATCTAAAAAACCTAAATGGAATTATCCAACTTGAGAAATGTTATATAGGAAGAGCATGGGGGTATGTGGTAAGCTCAGTAGTAATGTGTAATTCATCCTATGCTTTTTATGTTTTTGGTATCAATTCTCCAAGTTCACTGCTTAGCTCTAAAGAAATTTTCCCTAACCTCCTATATCCCCATAGACTACCAGCCCTCCCCCCTAAACTTGCCTATCAATCTTTAAATTTGCTAATGCACCTCTTAAAACCCACAGGCAGCATTTCACAGCCTCTTACCGCTCCAAGCATGTGGTGAATGACTGAGTTACTTCTGCTTTTGTTATTTATAGAGTTGCAAGGTAACCGCAATACAAATGTTTGTTTATGCAAGATGTGAGTATGCTCAGTAAAGAACACTGACTCCTCTGGCTCACTGTTGCAGCTGGACTAATTCAGCCATTTTGTATAGGCAAAACCGAAATTCAACACGGCGGGCTGCTTTTGGACTTGCCACTTTTTCCATCCTTTCAGAGGGGAGAGAAGTTGCACCCGGAGCTTTGGCAGCCTGCTCGCCAGGATTTGTATGTCCGTGCGTAGGCGAGGCTCCAGGCCCCCGCTCCCATCCCTGGTCCGAATCTTCACGAGGCCCCCACCCCTGTTCTGAAAATCCGCTGGAGCACGGATAGAAAACAAAAAAAAAAATATATTGGAACCTTTCCTTTGGCAAATAGACTAAAGTGGGTCAACTGCGGAGGGGAAGGAGGTGCTTAACATCTAAGCATGAAACTTAGTGTAGAAACATTATGCTGCAGCGCTTAGCTGTTGTATAATCATTTTGAAAAATGTATTTGAACTGTCTTTCCTCTTTTTTTTTTTTAAGGAACATGTAATTATGAAGTGCCCCTGTAAAAATAATTTACAGATTCCGATTGAATTCAATAACCTCTGCGGCATGCGTACAGGACACAGCAGTGATTTTTTTTAATATAAGCTATAGTCACCCTTACCTATGAAAATAAAGAGCTGCTGCGCTCTAAGGTCCTAGGATCTTGGGAAACGATGTAAAAAAAAAAAAACACCATTAATTTCTGCTTATCCGATCTGGTTAAACTGTCAATGCGAATGGCACAGTAAAGAATCGATTCGGAGCACGCCCTGGTTCTTGAAAGCACAAGCAAAATGCAGCGTAAAAAGAACAAGAGGAGAATGCAGGAGTCTACTGCCAGAAATGAGCAACCAGTGCTACTGTGGCAATTCATTCACAAGGACATTCTTATTTGCTAAATAGATTATGCCACATGATAGTCGTAATCTGTCAAAGCTTTTGAATCCTTTAGTAAGTAAATAGTTAAAAAGCGTAATCCGTTTGCTACTGAAAATAGGCGGTTGGATTGGAAGGGAGAAAAAATATACAATGGAAAATAGTTGAACAGGTAAGACTGAACTTTATAATTTATTTTCGGGGGGGGGGGGGGGGGGGGGTTAATTTTTTTCTACATATAAGGGGTATTTATTAGGAATGTTCTCTCTTGTATGAAACAGATTTTAGGTTGGTTTGGTATTTACATAGACAGCAACAACATATTCATTTAAAGCAGCAGTTCACCCCAGCCCTTTTCTCCAGCTTGCTAAGATTGCCTCTACATGCGCATAGTATGCCAGGCATGTTTGGAAAAAGAATACCTTTTAAAAGATGGAAAGAATGGCTGGTTGTTAAGCTATGAGCTCTTTTTCTTACTAACACAATCTCTTAATAAAACACTAGTGCCCAGAGCCACTTAAAACTAGGGGATTTGGTAATATTGCTCACAAATTAGTATGATTTGTAGCTCAGGGACCAAAAATCTATTGCAAATCCATGCAATGTGTCCCTTGGCAAATATGTGTGTTTTTAAAAAATAAAGTAGAAGGTTGTGGCCTTCAGTATATTGCACAACATTGTACTGTGCTATAAAAAAATCTGTACAGAAGCTCCCTATTTGGGACTCAAAATATGCTTTCCTTTTTCCCGATCTCATAGCTTCTGCTTTTCTCCCATTGGTGGGACAGAAGGTTGAATCTAGAATAAACCAGCATGAAGACACTACATCGATGGCTTGTCTACAAGGACATTCATACACAGAAGGGGCCTCTGCAGTGTAAGCACTATCTAAAGGTGTGCGCAGTAGAAGAATCATCCCTTTCCTTGTTCTGGGAGTACCTCTTCACACAGGGCTTACTGAAGGCATTGGGCATGGAATTTGGAGATGGTATCCCGAGGAAGTATGTGACTCATCAGTCAGGACTTAACTTAGGAGGCTGTGGAATGCAGGGTGAATTGACCACACAGCAAGACCCTAAAACACTGAGAGCTCTATATTTGGCGCCACTTAGCCGGATAAGTTCTGACATATCCGGCTAAGTGGTATGTTTTAAATATTTGGCCGTGTTCAGAGGCTGCCACGTAGCAGGGCCCAGGACCTAGGGCTGATGGTCCATTTTGCTCCCTCTCTCCAAGGATGGCCTTGCTGTTAGACAATACTCTATTGACTATGCATAAAAAACACACAGATGGGAAGCCATCCAAGATTCTTGGTTGCTTCTCTGGTGTATTAAGGACTTCTTCCTTTTTGCCAAGAACTGCCTTATGCTGCAGAGAGAGAGAGAGAGAGAGATGGTGTCCCAGCTAGGCCTCACACAGGCTGATCATGAATATGCCATTGTTGATGGGCCCAAAGAGGAAGATGAGGAATGAAGACTGCAACAATAAGTAATTTAATCTAATGAACAATGCAAGCCACAGGCTAGCTGGAGTGGCATTAGGATTGTGTACATAAATTATTTTTTTTGTTCAGTTTTGTTTCATTTACCCAAAATGAAAAAAAAAAACCCACCATAAACTGGAAACGAAAAGGGCCGCCTCCCTCCACCAAACCCACTTAAAGCGCCACCAGCTCTCAGGTCTTCCCCTTCAGCTCTTTCCCCATCACAGATTGTTCAGGGGCAAAAGGAATTCCTTAGTAGCTCCTTCCTGCAGCTCTGCCTTTTCCAAAAGAGCTGCTGATCGGCCTGAGGCTGGCACTGGGGAGAGGTAGTCAGTGAGCAGGGTACTTGTGCATGTGTGTTTGTAGATAGATGAGAGGCTGCATGTGTGTGTGTGTGTGTGTGTATGGGGGAGGGGAAAGAACATGTTTGTGTGGGAGGAAGAGAAGTGAAAGTGTGAATGAACATGGGTGTGAGGGTGAGTGGACGTGTGTGTGTGTGTCTGTGTGTGGAAGAGGGAGAAAAGTGAGTGAGCGAGCATGTGTGAGGGGTGTGCAAGTGGGAAAATGAGAGGGGTATAGCTGTAAGAGAGCAGGTGAGACTGTGTCAGAGAATGAGCAATGAGAGGTAGCATGTAAGAATGAGCGTGTGTACGGAAAGTGATCACCAACGTGTGTGTGTATGAGAGTAAGTTTGTGCACATCTGGTCCCTCGTCCCCCCCCCCCCCTGCATTCACAGTAATCTCAGGGTGACTGGAAATCAGAAGTTCCCAGGAATGCTGATTCGGGGCCTTTCCTTACGTGGATTTAGTGGGCAGGGGAGGAGCCAGGACCTGATCCTAGAGTTTTAACGGGTTTTTTTTTTTAATTGACACAGCTGAATATTCGAAATGAGCTTTCCGTTTTGAAAATGAAATTAGGAATGTTGACATTTCAAATTTTTGTTTCAAACAGAAGCACATCCTTAGTTGGCACTAACAGGCTATACCTACCCAGACACCACCCATTAATCTATATTATGTAAATACCTTCTATAATCTGCCACACACATCAGCTGTAATTTGATTTAACTGCAGTGCATCTGATGCAGTCATGCTGTAGGTTAACAGTTGCTTAACACTTTAGTGTAACTATTTATGTAAATGCTTTATGTAATCTGCTAGTTAAAATGATTACGACATTGACCTCTCTTTAATTACAATGCATCTGATTGCATGTTAATGACAGCTGTTGTAAAATTTGTATCTTCTATGAATAAAAGTTGGTTGATTAAAAAGAATAAGGGGAAGCAAGGTGGTTTCTATGCAGACTGGCAAGCTATGGGCCTGCTTTGCTAAGCTTCCCTCCCTCTGAGGAGATAGCGTTGAGGCGCTGGTGCTGCAGGAGTGTGGGGGACACCACCTCCAGAGTGGCACAGGATGTCATGATGAGGCTAGGGCTAGACTGGAAGCAGTCCGTTAAGGGCTGGAGCAAGGCAGGCAATGCTGGAGATGGGTGCGGGTAACAGTGACTGAAACTCAGGAACAGACTGGAGCTGGGTGCAAGTAAGAGTGGAACTGGAACAACTGGCCCAGAGTGCAGGTAAGCGTGGAACTGGAACAGACTGGATAGAACAGGACAGGACCAGACAGAACTGGACTAAGGCAACACAGAACATGAAACATAAAGCCTGAAGGCAACAATACGGGAAGGCCCCAAGGGACAAGACAGGGAGAGGCCAAGAGGAGCCTCAGGGCTAGGCAAGGCCTGGGTAGACCGCAAGCAAGGAAGGAGCTTGAATACCCTAAGGCCACAAGGCAAGACAAGGGAGGGCTGGGGACAAAAGGCCCAGAGGTCATGAGACAAGGATAGGCAAGGCAGAGGTCAGAAGGCCCAAAGGCCACAAGGCAAAGCAAGGTAAGACTGGAGTCAGAAGGCACGAAGGCCACGAAGCAAAACAAGGAAAGGCCGCAAAGCAGAAGTGGCTAGAGCAAGGAGCCAATAGGAGCTCAATGCCAAAACATTGAGGCAAGGGACAGACTGGGTTAAATAATGCTTGAGTCTAGGTGAGGTGCAGACAGGAAAGAGAAGCTTGGCCCGTGTTTATAAAATAACATATATGCGAGTATAAGCTACTTATGAGTGTATATGATAATTTTACGCATATAAATCCTTTGAAAATTGACCCCTAAGTGTATTAGAGGCATTGTTTTGTCTGTTATTGGTTATTTTATTTGTTCATTATGGTCATAATAATTCCACATATAAAGCAAATCACTCGATTACTGCCAGCAGTGCTTTTAGTTGTGGGGGAGGGAGGGTAGGGAAAGCTGCAAGTAGTGGTGAAAGGCTGGAGGTGAAGGCACTTACGCCTACACGTTTGGGCTTGCTCTTGAACTTGGGTTCAGGGACTGTTGTTCACATGAGTTTTAATATGCATTTAAACAAAAAATTCTAAAAAAAAATATATATATAGTGTGGTTTCCAAGGTGACTGATCGAACTGAGGCAGCTGGTGTATGCTTGGATTTACAGGACAGGCTTGTGGAAACTTTGTCACAATTGTGGATTTTGAATTTGTTGGTTTTTTTTTTGCTGCTGACCAAATGACTTTGATGTCTTGTGTGTTTCCCTCCTTTGTGTGTATTTGATTATACTGGGATTCTTTTGGCTTTTTTTTTGGTGCTGATGTCCATGGGCAGACATTTTTACCTCCTGGGCCAGTTTAGACATCACAAAGTCCGAGGCTCAAGACAGCTGGACTAGAACATGCTAATGACAGCTTACCGGGGGAAGAACGGGTAGTAATTTAACAGTTAACTACTCAAAAACTGTACAGTTCGGGGGCATGGAGACAAAGTAAGTTTCACTAACACACTGTTCTGCAAATATAAAAAAAATTACATTTTGGAGTGCAGTTTTCCAGCACTCACGAACGTGCTCCTGCATGACGAGTTAAGGTTAAATGGGGTGGGAAGACATTTCTGATGTGACGGAGGACCTAAAACAGGGCAAGGCCAGTAGAAATGGGGGCTTTTTTGAGAAAGTCTGGAGGAAATGCACTTGGCCTCTAGTTTTGGGGCTGAGTGATGCGCGAGCGTGGGGATGGTATATCTCTTTAAGTAGTGCATTGTGGGAGAACCTCTGGGAGTAGTGTGTATGGGTACAGTGAAAGGGAGTGCTGAGAGTGGCAATGTGCCAGCGTTGGGGAGTCCCTCTCCTTCTTTGCAGCTGTAACTGGTGTCCAGCAAGCTTATGGCCTCAGGAGATGCAGTGATATTGAGCTACCTGGTAAGAACGATGGAATTCAAGTGTACAGGCTTCCTTCTCGTGACCAGGGAAAGAGATGTGAAAGAATTTGTGAGTAACGAACGCTATCCCTTTTGAAAAGCATGCACTACGGCTAGACCCTATGTGGAAGGAAGCCGATATTATTTGGAAAAGGCTAAAATTTAACTCTGATTTAAACATGGCAGTTGTATTACATCTGCCCCAAAGGGAGAGAGACAAAGTAATTTAGCTCAGATAATTATTATTATTTTTATTTTTTTTGCTCTTTTATTTGGAATGTAAATTCTTTGGAATAACATCTTATGATCTTAAAAATCCTGAGAGAAGTGCCTGGAAGCCACAGCCTGCTCCAGAGAGACTCCCAGTTTGAAATAATTCTGGAAAGCGTCTGGTGAGTGTGGTATCGGTGTGGAGGATGCGGTGGGATCAAGCAGGCCTTTCTCCAAGAGCCTTTTACTATTCTCTCCACCGCGCTCCCCTTCCATAGTTACCATGGCAACCACTGCATCCGATGAGGCTGGAAAACATCATAGACACAGTCAATGCACAGCAAACTGCCTTTCTATTATTTCCATTTAGCTCAACTTTGTTCCATGAATTTAAGCAGAAGAGGTCACAAAAGCAGTGGCTTGCAGCAAAAAGCAACCGAGGAACGAAGCACTAACAATGGGAGCCCGTGAGAGTATGTGTTACCCATAAACCTGAGCAGGCTGAGGAACCCACTGTGTGCACATATTCTTAAGTCCTTGTAAAATCTTAACCCCCAGCTCCTACGATCCTGGCAAATGGAAATTTAGGGCCTGTTTCTTGAAAGGCAGAAATCCCTTCCCTATGTTTAATGCTAAATAAAAGAAAGTCGTGGACTTATGTATTAATATCTGATACATAGGATGGGTTGGGATGCCATTTATGCAAGATTTTTGATGACACAACACAGTGCTCCATATTTTCTTACTCTGATGTATGGTAAAACCTTCCTGGTCGCTAATTTGTACATTTTTGAGGTGGAACAAGTATAAACTGAACACGAGTTAGCAATGTTAGTACTGTAATCAAGAAAGCTAACACTATACTGAGGCTATTAACAAGCAAATTACATATCAGATCAGTGGCGTAGCCACGGGTGGGCCTGGGTGGGCAGCTGCCCACCCAATTTAGACCCAGGCCCACCCAACTGACACCAGAACTGCAAGGCTGTCGCGGGATCCCATCCCCGCGACAGTGAAGAGGAGAACCCATGCTTGGCACGCCATCACGGCACACGTGGGGAAGCGGTCCTACAACCATATGGCCGACCGATCTTCCTGTTTGGGGGGCGGGGAGGAGAGCGGAAGCGCCGCGCACAGTTTCCGCTTCCTCCCCCCAGAGCAGGAAGATCAGCTGGCCTCTCCTGCTATCTTCAAGCCATACGGCCGACCGATCTTCCTGTTTGGGGGGGGGCGGGGAGGAGAGCGGAAGCGCCGCGCACAGTTTCCGCTTCCTCCCCCCCCCCCAAGCAGGAAGATCGGTCGGCTGTATGGCTTGAAGATAGCAGGAGAGGCCAGCTGATCTTCCTGCTCTGGGGGGAGGAAGCGGAAACTGTGCGCGGCGCTTCCGCTCTCCTCCCCACCCCCCCCCCCAAACAGGAAGATCGGTCGGCCGTATGGCTTGAAGATAGCAGGAGAGGCCAGCTGATCTTCCTGCTCTGGGGGGAGGAAGCGGAAACTGTGCGCGGCGCTTCCGCTCTCCTCCCCACCCCCCCCAAACAGGAAGATCGGTCGGCCATACGCCCGAAGATAGCAGGAGGCTAGTGGCAGCAGGAGAGGCCAGCTGATCTTCCTGCTCTGGGGGGAGGAAGCGGAAACTGTGCACAGGCTTGAATGTGTATGTGAGGATGAGAATGGGAGCCTTGTTGTGTGTGTGTGGGTGAAAATCGGACCCTGGGTGTGTATGGGAGTGAGAATGGAGTCTTGAATGTGTGTGGGTGAGGATGGAAGCTTGAATATGTGGGTGAGGTTGGAAGCTTGAATGTGTGTATATATGGGTGAGAATGGGAGCCTGGGTTTGTGTGTGTGGGTGAGAATGGAAGCTTGAATATGTGGGTGAGAATGGAAGCTTGAATATGTGGGTGAGGATGGAAGCTTGAATGTGTATATATATGGGTGAGAATGGGAGCCTGGGTTTGTGTGTGTGGGTGAGAATGGAAGCTTGAATATGTGGGTAAGAATGGGTGCTTGAAAGTGTGTATGTGTGGGTGAGAATGGGACCTTAAATGTGTGTATGTGTGGGTGAGAATGGGAGAATGGGTTTGTGTGTGTGTGGATGAGAATGGGTGCCTGGATGTGCGTCTGTGTGTGCATAAGAATATAAGCCTGGGGAGGGGTGAGAAAGTGAGAGCTTGTATGTGTGTCTGCAGAGAATGTGAGCTTGGGGGGGGGGGGGGGGAGAGCATATGAGAGTGAGAGCCTGAGTGTGTGAGGGAGTCTGTGAGAGAAAGCATTTATGTATATATGTGTGTGTGTGTGGAAGGGAAGAAGACAGTAGTAGAAAAGACACTGAAGAGGAATTAGGAAATGAGCGACAAGGGAAAAAATGGGAAAGAGAGACCAGGACCAACTGATTAGAAAAATACAAAGATCAGACAACAAAGGTAAAAAAAAAAAAAAAAAATATATATATATATATAGAGAGAGAGAGAGATGTTAGCAATTTAAATATGTCATCTTTGGGAATGTGCATTCTTATATTTTTGAATTTTGCTCTTTCTTAAGTATTCCGCTGTTCAGACATTTTAGTTTCTCAGGCTTTCTATTTTGGCTTTATCTACATGTTTCTGTTTCTAATTTATAGTCTATTATTTCTATATTAGGTAAGGGTCGGTCTCAGTTTTGCCTGTTTGTGACAGAAATGAGTATTTCTGGCATATAGTTTCTCTGTAGTAGTAGTCCAGCCTGTTCTGTTATTCCCGTAGGTGATGTATTAATGTTCTAGGGCCTGGTGTAGTATTTGCATTGCTGCTTTTTCATAAGGTTGCTGTTTGAATCCTGAGAGTCAGTGCTGTGATTGTTTGGCAAGGTTCCAGATGCCTCTTTCTTTGCAAGAGTTTGTTACTTCACAAAATAGCAGTGGAGGGTTATTTTTTGCTGAGATTACACCAGAATTTGAATTTTTTTTTTCATGTTACTTGTAATGTGAATTGCCCTAGCTCTGCGCTGCACCTGTTCTGATGATTAATTATATTTTATTGTGTTTATGAAGATTTCTGGGTTTCTGCAAAGATGGTTCATGAAAGAATACATTAATTTTTGTTTTATTATATGATTGGATTTGATTGTTTTCTATACTTGAAATAATTGAAGTAAATTATTTTAAAGTTTCATACATGACACATAATGGCTGTTGCAAACTACTTAGAAAGCCATTCTAGGGTGCAGTATATATGGCATTATTTATCAGTAAGAAAACAACTAGTAGACCTGCATGCCTTGTGCCCACCTATGTTAACCTTGTGCCCACCCAAAAAATCAATTCTGGCTACGCCACTGGGGTGTGTAGGACCCAGAGTGAATCAGCCAGAATGGGTGTGCGGGAGATGGCACCTCTCTAAGTTTATCAAAGTAACCAAATAGGCGGAAAGACGAAGGAAGAAAAATTGCACCTTTCACAATGAGTCTTCCCTCACATTAAACTTTAAATAATCACCATCATAATAGGCACTACCGATTATTAATTAACCTTCCTTGCCTTATTAATAATCATATGGCATTCCCACTTAATGTTCCATAACAAACCAACCAATTTTTTAATGAATTTTTGTATGCAATTAAAACTTATCTTAATGTTTCTATGAAGTCCAACACCCCGACATGGTCCACATTTCGAAACAGGGAGAGCCACCAATCTTCTCGTTGTCTTTATGTCTTGTATGTGCAACAATTCTCTACAGTAAAATAAAGACTATTAGGTACAACATGTAAATAAGATAAAAGGTCAGCAGTCTTCCTGCACCCGTTCTTTCAAAACAGACTGCACACCATTCAAACCACATGGTCTGTTGTCAGTTTTGGCACCGAATCTAAAAACTGGAAGTGTCTATGAACCAGTATCTGAGTTAAATACTTGGGGAACACAATATATGTAAAAGAAAAATATTTTTAAAAAATTAGAAGAAAATGATGTATCAATCTGAGAACAACATATGTAAATTCAAATGATGGTATATCACTATCTCTAACTTTACTCCACAGGGCACAACTGTATTAAGAAAATATATCCAGAACTGTTCACACATCTTTAAACGAGCCTCCTGATCTCCCCCTCTCGGTGCCTCATTGATCTGTTCCATTATAATCCTGCGTAAGTCTGTTCTCCAAACAATGCGTAACCAGGAGGGCTTGTTCCTTCTTGCTGGTAGGACAGCTCTTGTGCTCTTTGAGTCGGATCTGGATCTTCCTTTTCATTCTGCCAATATACACCTTTGGGCAAGGGCATACAATGAAGTACATTATAAATGCTGATTTACAATCTGTGGATGCTGTCGTGGTGAATGTGCGACTAGACTGAGGGTTGCACCAACTAGTTCCTGTAATGGTTGTGGAACAAAATGAGCAATTTCCACAAGCTTGATGACCCTCAGAGGCATCCTTTCGTAATTGTTATATTGTAGGGAGATATGAATGCACAAGGTAGTCTTTAATCTTTCTCCCTCGAAACCTCTCTAGGGTTGCCAGCTAGCTCCACATTTTCAGGACAGAGTAATCCAGTCCTGGGTTTACCCCACTGCCTGCATGGACTTGTAGTACTGATGTCCCTATTGATGTTCCTAGAAATGCAAACTGCAAGTTAATCAGTCAGGCTTTCAGAATAGCTTTAATGAATATGCATGAAATAAATGTGCATGCAAATCCATCTTAGGCATATTCATTAGGGATATTTTGAAAACCTGACCAGTTGGTAGAGTTACCTCCCACTGCCTTATTTTACATCAAGGAGGCCCAATGGCTTTGGAAAAAAAAACCCAATTCTGCTGTCTAAACATTGACTATACTCTGTTATGGCTGCAACTGAACCCACCCAAATCATAGTCCAGGGGCCAAGACTGTCCCTTGTTCTCTGATTAGTACTTCAAGACCTGAACCAGAACTCTAGCGGATCCTCCTACCTACCCCGTACATATACATCTGTTTATTTTAGGACCAGATGTACTAAAGGCTTTTCCTTATCGATGAGAAAAATACTGAATACATCTGGACTTTACTCTTACTCTAAAGCAAAGGCTATGGCTGTATCTTCAGCTAATGTGTCCTATCTGAAGCTGCTTATATCGAAAGTCTGGGATTATGAGGTAAATTACTACATAATATACCTGTATTACGGATTTCTATGAGTGGATTGACATTTTAACATGGATTAGTTTTTCAGACCATAGGTATATAGGCTCAAACTCTCTTCTTGGTCCAGCGGAGTAACCGGGAATGCTACCTCCGGGCTTCAGCGCAAAAGTATTATTGTTATTATTTATTCACTTTTCTAAAGTGCGATATACAATGCAAAATAAATTCAACATATATTGCAAACAGCATCGATAAAGTACAAAGCAGATATGATCTTTTTTTTTACATGAATTGTAAACGTGTTCTTTTATGTGTATTAACTCAAAAGGAAGTGAAATGTTTTTCATGAAATGGAACTCAAAGCAGCTGTCCTCTATTTTAAGATGCCAAACGAAACAGAAAAATGCAAAACATCAATCTGTTAACTCAGAGCACAATCTCAAAATTACAGCACCTAAAATTAGATTTCTCCATACTGTTTCTGCTAAAAACATAAAATCCACAGTGAAGGTGACCTTCTTTTACCTCTTTGGCATAATACTCATGCAGAAATGATGGAAATTATATGTAAAGACTATTTTTCAGTTTGCAAAATGAAAATGAATAGATTCAAGATCAAAAGCCACTGCTGTTCCCTAAATTTCATATTTACAGAATGTATATGATTTTTCCTTTCAATTTTTATCCTGCTATTGGGTAGAATCGATCTTGGTGGTGCCCTTTCTGCACCCGGCCCTACTGATACTCACTGAAAGAGATTTTCAGAGACAAATAACAGCCTCTGGCATGGCTGTCCTAAACCTCTCAATAATTTATATTTCACCTGCCTTTTTCTTGGCCTCTTATGCCTTTATAATTGTCTTTCCTTTTCTTTTTTTTTGTCAAAACTCTACTTTGCTCTTGTTGTTCTTTGCTTTTCCTCTCCTGCTTTTGTTGGGGGAGGGGTGGGGTGGGAGATATTTGTAGGGCATGTTTGTGTGTTTGTCCGATTGTGTCACTGGGGGTGCACAACATATGCAGGCATAAGCGCCTTCATCTCCGGCCTTTCAGCACCACCTGTAGCATTCACTACCCCTCCTCCTCCATAACTAAAACCACCGCCGGCAGTAAATGAGTGATTTGCTTTGTACGTGGAATTATTATGAACATAGCATATGGAACAAACAAAATAACCAATAACAAACAAAACAATGCCTCCAATACACTTAGGGGTGAATTTTCAAAGGATTTAGATGTGTAAAATGATTCATATACTTGTGTTAAGTAGCTTGTACCCGCGTATATGCTATTTTATAATCATCAAAGATACGCGTGTATCTGTGCAGAGAAAAAAAGGGGCGGTCCAGGGGTGTTCTGGAGCTGGTCCAAGAGGAACGCGCATAAGCTGCTATTCTAGAAGATATTGACGCAACTACCTTAAGAAATTTATTTGTGTTTTACACCTGCTAATTATCTAGCGCAAATGGTATCAGACTCGTCTGTCTGCTGTTTTTTAGGTGGGGAGATCCGGGAGAACTGGAGCAAGTTCAGGGTGAAGTATTAGGAGGGTTTCAATGAACTGGAAACAGATGGGGTGAACTGGTGACGATAACGGCAAACTGGTGATTTCAATTAGGTGTGCATGTTTTAAAATATACAAATTTCCGCATATAAATCTGGGTTTTACGCACGTTTTATTTTTTCCTCGCATAACATATATGCACGTATGTTTATAAAACAGGTAAAGTACACACTTTCAATGCAATGCAGATATTCACACATCACCAAACATATGCACGTCTGTTGGGGGGGGGGGGGGGGGGGGGTTTATAATTTGTGTATGCCTAATACGCACAGGTTGTAAAATGCTGTAGTAGATCTCCATGCAGCCCTATGCATGCGTATTTGGGAGCCGCATGGAGTTTGAAAGTTATCCTCTTAGTAACCTGAAGATGAACATATCCACTTCATAACTAAGCCTGTGGGGTGACCAGCATTAATGAAATCGCTCCACGCTTGCCATTGACACTTCAAATGAATGCCTTTCTTAATGCCTAGCCGTAGAAGCCATTCCGTTGCTGCACAGCTTATACTCTCCCGTGATTCCCAAGATCCGATTCCATAAAAGTCCAGGGGCCCGAAGTTAGCTCTGTTGATATCATGTTCACCCGCCATTGAAGCGGTGTGAATGCGTTGCATTGCATCAAAATGCTGCAGATATTGCTGGGCTAAATATGCTGCCGAGAGGGGCGTTTACTTCATTCCCCAGACTTTGTTGCACTTTCAGAACAGCATATATGAGGCTTATTGCTTGTTGGCTATGCCTCTGTCTATGCTACAACTATCCTGAAACTTCACCTGATTGCGGGTGGGTGGGCTGGAAAATTTGAGGTTGACTAGCTCCAACATTTAGGCCAGGGGGCTGCCCTGAAGTCACTTGGCCACCCCCACCATCCTCCCTCCCACCCTGACCTCAACTCCTTCTCACGTACCCTACATTCCCCAAACCAAACCCCTCCCCTCTCCCGTAGGAGATATCTCATTGTGCCTTGCTTCCTAAACCCTATCCTGCTTGCTGGGATCTTGGTTTTCAGATCTGTGTCTGTATAAAACAGGTGGTCTTCTTTTATATACTTCTTTGTAATTTGAAAAAAATGTACCTCCCCGCTCATTCTATTGCATATTTTGTAGTGCGATCCCCTACTTTGTTTTATTGCTTACATATTTTTGGAGGTGTTTAAAATCATGAGAGGTCTAGAACGGGTAAATGTGAATCGGTTATTTACTCTTTCAGATAATAGAAGGACTAGGGGGCACTCCATGAAGTTAGCATGGGGCACATTTAAAACTAATCGGAGAAAGTTCTTTTCTACTCAACGCACAAATAAACTCTGGAATTTGTTGCCAGGGGATGTGGTTAGTGCAGTTAGTGTAGCCGGGTCTAAAAAAGGTTTGGATAAGTTCTTGGAGGAGAAGTCCATTAACTGCTATTAATCAAGTTTACTTAGGGAATAGCCACTGCTATTAATCATGTTGACTTAGAAAATAGCCACTGCTACTTAGTTTTTGGGTAATTGCCAGGTACTTGTAGCCTGGATTGGCCACTGTTGGAAACAGGATGCTGGGCTTGATGGACCTTTGGTCTGACCAGTACGGCAATTTCTTATGAACTGGATGTATGACTCCTAATGCTGATGTGCAGGAGGGAGCTCCCAGGATCGTTTGGGAGCCCCTCATTAAATTATTGCAGGAAAACAAAGTATGACCAAGAAGAGCAGAGCTGTCTAGAGCTTCCTGGTGGTGAAATACAGGAGAAGGGTGAGCACAGAGGGACCTGAGTGATGGATTAAATATCCTACAAGTGCTCAAACTGGGGTATATCTTTAGCAGTGTGTAGCCTAGGATATCTGAGCAGTCTGGATGGGCAGGTTGGTCTTTTTCTCGTGCCAGTCCACTAGAGTCATATTTCTTTCCACTGATGAGCAGATTTCAGCACTCACAGGTCAGCCTCAGCAATAGCCCTGTAGCTTGCAGGGGACATTCTCAAGCAATGGACAGACCAAAAGGTGTTGCTTTTTTCCACGACCTGTCATCATCTACTGTCTAAATAAAGGTTAGAAAATAAAAACAAAAGAATATATAAGGTGATACCTTTTAATAACAGTTCTTGACTAGCTTTTGGGAGCTAATACTCTCTTTCTTCAGGTCAGAATAAAAATGAGCAAAAGGTGATGTTACTAGGAAATACAAGTAGAACACATTCCCGTGATAGGCTGAAGGGGACAGGGAGGAAGGCTTGATGAGTGATCAGCAGGCAGTAGAATTTTATGGCTCATACATAATTGGTTAAGAAACCCAGGTCTTTGAATATATATATTTTGTTTTCCTACTTCTATTTATTCACCTTTATTTCCATGTATTAAAGTGGATCAACATGGTGCCCACACTGCTTTATATCATCTACTGTATTACAGTGTTTTATCACTGAATCTTAGATTGTACTATCCCACTTTATACATAGTAACATAGGGAATGGTGGCAGATAAAGACCAAAAAGGTCCAGCCAGTCTGCCCAGCAAGGTTTTTTAGGGATGTAACTGCTGCTCCATGCATATTATCCCCATGTAGACATGTTAAACCAATTACCATAGGCTACCCTGTTTTTTCATTTCCATTCTCTAGTCTAGCCCTTGAGATCTTCTGTTTCTATCCCACGTCCTTTTGAATTTGGTTATAGTTCTTGTTGTCATCATGTCTTCTGGGAGGGAATTCCATGCATCTACCACCCTTTCCCTGAAAAACTATTTCTGACATTATTCCTGCGTATGCTCCCTTGGGAGTTTCATATCACGATGCCTAGTTCTACAGCTTCCTTTCCATCGGAAAATGTTTGATTTTGTGCCCTCTCCTCTAAGGTATACATATTTAGATTCTCAAGTTTCATATTTCTTTTGGTGGAGACCCCACATAACTTTGATTGCCTTCCTCTGGATCACGTCTGTCCTATCTGTATCCTTTTTGAGATATGGTGTCCAGAACTGAACACAGTATTCCAGGTGAGGTCTCACCAGGGATAGTATCACTTCCTTTTCTCTGCTAGAAATGCCTCTCTCTATGCAGCCCAGCATCCCTCTGGCCCGAGTCGCAGCCTTGTTATATTGCTTTGCTACCATCAGATCATCAAACACTATCATCATTCCGAGGCCTCTCACCTGGTCCGTGCATATCAGTCTCTCACACTCCCCTTCCCAGCACAACACCTGAGACCTTTTAAGTTGTGGTCATCCTGAGGTCGCTGTCTGTTTCTCTAACACTACCACCAATTTTCTCCCCTCCAGCATTCTTTCCCTTCCTCCCTCCCTGACCCAAACACTCTCTTTGCTCCCACCCCCTATAAATCACAGCACCCTAACTTGTGCTCCCTCAGTCCTGGAATCACAGCTGCAGACTGTTGCAGCCTCTCCCTACATGCTGCCTGCAGCTTCAGGCTCACTCCTTTCTTCCGGTTCCCTGCAGGCTTACTGAAGGGGAGTGGCTGGAGCACTAAACAGAGAAGCTCAGGGTTTTTTAGTGGAGACCCAGCAATGGATGCAAATTCCCTGAATCTTTGGATCATATCTGGAGAGTTCCCAGAGATGCCCAATGTGTACAGCTCCTTTGGATTGCTACACCCCACATGCATGATTCTGCATTTCTTGTCATTGAATCTTAGCTGCCAAAATAAGGTCATCTTTCTTCCTTTTCTCTGCATTCCTTCCTTATTATGTCATCAAACAATTTAAGTTATGGTAAGCTGCTGGTAGAAATAGACTTTTGAACGCTTTTCTGTTTTTCCACTAATTTTTTTGCATTAATAGTTACTGAACATAAACTTTCTAAGCACCAAAGGGGCATGATTATGAGAGCTATATGCAGTTTTTATTTCTGGAGAGCAGGGACTCATTTGTCTTCCTCCATAAGTGAGTTCCATCCTCCTCAGAACCCGTTTTGATCCCTCTCATTGGGGCCGATGTAATAAGGTGTGCTGAAGCTGCTGCGGGTTTGTGCGTGCCTGTACGCACATTTTCCCATGCAAAGCCCTATACGGGAATGTAATAAGGGTTTTGTGCATGGGAAAAAAGCACATATGAACGCACTTACAAACCCGCGGTTTTTCCTGCGTAAATGCATGCTAAAGACATGCAAAGGAGGTGATTAGCTAATCATAGGCAATGCTAGTGTGGGTTTTTTAATATGGGCTTTTTAATGCCACGGTCAGGACACGAGTTAAGTGTCAGTGTATACTCGGGGGGCGGGGGGCTATCTCGGGACCCGAGCGGCCTGATAAGCACCTATCTGAGCGCCTATCTCGGCTTCCAAGTGGCCAGCTTAGCTAGGCGCTTTTCTGGGCAACTGAGCAGCCAGCATCACAAGGTGCTTTTCTCGGCATCTGAGTGGCCACCTTAGGTAGGCGCTTCCCTGGGCAGACAGATACATGGCCAGAAGAGCGGCAAGATTGTAATTAGCTCGCATTCCAACTGAGCACCTATCTCACTGCTGTGCCTGTGTGAATTAGCATGCAAAAATATTTCCATGTTTTCTGCAGCACAGTTATTGGAGATATTAAAATTACTTTTAATTCCACCAGGCGCTGTTATAGAGGGGCAGCCCACTACCATCGGGCACTTAAAGAAAACTATATCTTGTGAGAAAAAGACACAAAAAAATAGTAAAAATGAACTGAGATGTTAAAAGAGAAAATCAGCGATGTGAAGACCCGCCCCCCCCCCCGACGTCATGACGACCAGCCAGCGGCGACCCGATTAACGGCGCGATTCCACCAGGCGCTGTTATAGAGGGGCAGCCCACTACCATCGGGCACTTAAAGAAAACTACATCTTGTGAGAAAAAGACACAAAAAAATAGTAAAAATGAACCGAGATGTTAAAAGAGAAAATCAGCGATGTGAAGACCCGCCCCCCCGACGTCATGACGACCAGCCAGCGGCGACCCGATTAACGGCGCGATTACACCAGGCGTCGCGCAACGAAGGGGTTTTCCCCTTTGTGCTCCCCTTCATGGTAACCTTTGTGCTCCTTCTAATATAATTATATTTATGTTTATGTTAATAATTTAACTTTTATTAATGTTATTTAGCTTTTTGCTTTGTTTAAAATTATTTCATTATTGACATTTAAATGTATTAGACTAAGGAATTTTACTTCCTGTTTATTCTGTTTCATTGTAAACCGGTTTGATATACATTTTATGCAGGAAAATCGGTATAAAAAAACTAAAAATAAATAAATAAATAAATACTTTCTAGGGTCATACTTTCAATTAATAGGAAGACCCATTCGCTTGCTCGCTTTTATGCGCGGGTTTTCAGCACGGATGCAGCCACTTATTACATAGGCCCTTACCTCATTTTAGGTACGCACATTTCTTAGTGTGTGAGCAGATTTCTGCAAGAAAATCATTTGCATAATTTGGTTTTTACATCCCTCAGAAGCGGCAGCTTCAGCCACGTGTGGTGATCAAAACCCGTGCCCCTGCTTTGCCGCGGGTCTTATTACATTGGGCCCTATAGTGATTTATGACCAGAGTGGGGGTGGAGGGGAGAGAAAGCCGACGTGCAATGGATTCTAAAGGGAGCCATGGCCTGCCAACCTCTGCCAAGGACTGTTGCTGCAGTGGCTTATTTATTTGACTTATATTCTGCCTTTCAGGCACTTCAAAGTGGATTACATTCAGATACCCTAGGAGGAAGCTAATTTTGGGAAACCTCCTGGCCTAATAACCATGAGTAAAGGCTCATTATGCATGCAGCCTGACTCCAGCTCAAGAGGACAAATAATTTCATCTTACAGAAGGATGTCATATGCTGGTTAAAATTATGAATCAATTTGTTTTTAATATATTTTTTCCTGAAAGTTAAAATCTAGTACAGACTTGTTTTTTTCATCCTGCTTCTAAAGATTCAATGGATTTATAAGTCTAAAAGCACAGAATGTTTTTCTCCAGATTTGCTCTCTGCGATAGTTTCTTGGCACGTTATCGGCTTAGAACAGTCTGGCACTGGGGGTTCCCCGAGTACTAACGCTGTTTATCTACAGACCCAGTAAAATGGGCTGGAGGATGTTAGCAGGGCGGGGTTGCAGCAGAGGGCCTGGTCTGTCCTCTTCCACCCAGATGCAGTCTTACTCCACTAAAAGCTTAATGATAAAGCCAGTTTAAAACCTGACAATATTTACCCTCTTTTCACATAGACTGTCGTGCTCCGGCATGCACAAGACCAAAACCAAGTCATACTGAAGACAGCTTGACATTCCCTCTATAAATTTCACAGCTTTGTTGAAACTGGTTGATATCACATTTTAAGAATGCGTTTTCATTTCCAATAACATAAAAAATGTCAGTGTGACATTACCGTCTAGTTCAGTTTTGTTTTGTAAATGAAAGAAAAATTGACAAAATTCTGTTTGAGAGTTTTGAAAACAAAACAAAAAACACTGATTAAATGAACGGAAACTTTCCCATACGTAGAATGTTATAAATGGGGAAGGGGGTTCCAACACCAAAGCCTGATACCCTATTTTCACCAAAATAACCTGGAATGTAAACATCTGATATTCCACCTTTTCCTAAAGGGAGGCCCAAAGCAGATTACATACAGTAATATCTATAGTCTGTAAAACGCACAGGTACATTTTAAAGCATTAGAGATACAGTAATATCTATAGTCTGTAAAACGCACAGGTACATTTTAAAGCATTAGAGATACATTTTTTTATTGTCTGAAACAGAATGTGGTAAGACCTGCCTCCTGGACATTACACTGACATTTTTCTGCGGGGAGGAAGTCCCTAGGGCTTTTCCTGTTGATGCCACCCCGCTGGGCTTCACAGTCATCAGCTTGCCAACCCGTGCCACAATTTTTTGCGGCAGCTCAGGGGTTGATTTTGTGGAATAAAATCTGAAAATTCTGAAGCACATTGACAAACGTTTCCATCTTTTATTTTACGTTATTTTTTTTTTTAAATAAAATCATTTTTCAAACTTGCTTGTGTCTGTACAATAATTTTCCTTTTATTGGGTGATGAAAAGGGATCAGACCAGTGAGTAGACCTGAGGCATGGGGGGAGAAGAGGAAAAGAATCAGAGATGGGGAGAGGAAGGAAGCAGGACAAGGAATGGGGGTGAGAATAAAGTTGAGAGGACGGGTATGGAGGGAGGGGGGAATATCAGGAATCTGGGATGGGGGCAGAATGAGGGAAGTTCTGAGATTAAACAAGGGGAGGAGGGAGGAGGAGGAGTTGGGTTCCAGGAGAGAAGGGAGGTTCCAGGATCTGGGGGATAGAATCCAAAATGAAGGAGAGAGGATCTGAACTGTGGTGGTGGAGGCGGAGGAGGAGGCAGATGTCCCTGTCCTGCTTGAGCACCACTCCCTCATCTCCCACCCGGTCTGGCATACACACACGTGGCACCAGTCTCTTCTCCCTCACACACACACACAATCACCGTTTTTCTTCTTCCTCATTCGCCTCTCTCCCCCACACAGAGACACCTGCCCCCACCCTCCCACCGCTGATCCCCTCTCCTCACTCATCCCATTTAATCTTTTTATACCGTCTTCTCAAGAGGAGCCTGTCCAGGGTGGTATACAATGATCCCCCCCACTCAGCCCTCCTGACCTCCCCAAAATGACCCCTTGTCTGATCCATTAAATTGCAAATTTGTTCCTTTTGTTAAGGCCCCTCTTTCCCATTCCCCTTAACACAAAAGTTATTATCCAACGGGATAACATTCAGGTAATCCAGGACTTTCCCTCTCCCCAGGAGGGCGTCTAATCGCAAAGGCAGATTTTTAAAGAAATGTTGTGGGCGTCCCTGTGCGCAGTTCCTGGCGCGCACACGTGGAGGCGCCAGATTTTATAATCGGCGTGCGCACATGCGCGCCAACTCGTGCGCGCAAGGGGGCGGTGTCATTTTTAAAAAACGCCCACGCCAATGAACTGGGCCTTTCCCCTGCTCCCTCCCAGTCCGCTCCAGTAAAGGAGCGGAATCCTTCTAGCCAGCTTTAGTTTTTGTTTTGTTTTTATACTTACCTGCTCTCTGGAGCTGTAGTAAATCGAGTGCGCCAGCCGGCTGCCGGCGCAGGCTTCAGCGGGGCAGCGCCTAATGGAGCTATCCCAGCCGCCCACGCCCTGCCCAGACCCCGCCCCCTGGACCGCCCCTTTTTGTTGAAGCCGGTCTTCAGTGCGAACCAGGAGATACGCGCGTGGCTGGGGCCGTTTTAAAAATCCCCGCGGCCCGCGCGCAGCCCGGCCACGCGCTTATCTCTTGATTTTTACGCGCGCCGGCATTTTAAAATTTACCCCTAAGTTTGCACCTGAGAGACAACGAAGGGTGAAATGACTTGCCCAGGGTCACAATGAGAGGCAATGGGATTTGAACCCTGCTTCCCTGGTTTGTAACTGCTCTAACCGCTAGGCTACCCCTCTACTGCAGCAGTAATATGTTTACATTCATAAGAAGAGATCTACCCAGGCAGAGCTTCAGAACACCTCTAAATTTTACTTTTTTGTTTTTTTTAAATGACAAAATAGAAAATGGAATGGCAAGGGAATTATGGGGAACTCCTCAGAGAATATCAACATTAGATACTCATCTGTAAAACTTAATTAATACAAGATATTCACTACTTATCTCTACTTTCAAAATACTACATAAAACAAGTGTTACGCGCCCCGCCCTCGGCTGTCCCGCGCACAGGCCTGCTCACCTTCATAGTTCCCCAGTGGGCCCCGGGAAGACCTCCCTCGTGGTGGTTGCCAGTCCTGCCAGGCCCCGGTGTCGGTCGCCGGGCCTTCCACAGCGCGCCAGGCCTCACGCCGCAGCTCGGCGTCCTCTGCCATGTCAGCCACTCCCCTACGCGCGCGCACGGACCGCCCGAACTCATGTAGGGCCAGGGGCGGGTCTTAGCTCCGTGGCGCACCCTGATTGATCCCCCGATATAAGGAAGTTCCTGTCTCTGCGTCCTTGCCTTGGCAATCGGGTCGGTTTGTTCTAAGATTGTCTCTGCATCTGAACCTTGTTCCAGTCTCGTTCCAGGATCCTTCTGTTCCAGTTCTGTTCCTGACTTGTTCCTGCATCCTAGTTCCTGCTTGTTCCTGTGATTGTCTGTCTGTCTACCCAGGTAGTACCCTCGGACTGTCTTATTGGTACTGACCTCAGCTCGTTCCTGATCTGCCTGCCTGCTGCCTGCCTCAAAGAGCTCAGCTCACTCCTGACCTGCCTGCCTGCTGCCTGCCTCAAAGACCTCAGCTCACTCCTGACCTGCCTGCCTCAAAGACCTCAGCTCACTCCTGACCTGCCTGCCTGCTGCCTGCCTCAAAGACCTCAGCTCACTCCTGACCTGCCTGCCTCAAAGACCTCAGCTCACTCCTGACCTGCCTGCCTGCTGCCTGCCTCAAAGACCTCAGCTCACTCCTGACCTGCCTGCCTCAAAGACCTCAGCTCACTCCTGACCTGCCTGCCTGCTGCCTGCCTCAAAGAGCTCAGCTCACTCCTGACCTGCCTGCCTGCTGCCTGCCTCAAAGACCTCAGCTCACTCCTGACCTGCCTGCCTCAAAGAGCTCAGCTCACTCCTGACCTGCCTGCCTGCTGCCTGCCTCAAAGACCTCAGCTCACTCCTGACCTGCCTGCCTCAAAGACCTCAGCTCACTCCTGACCTGCCTGCCTGCTGCCTGCCTCAAAGACCTCAGCTCACTCCTGACCTGCCTGCCTCAAAGACCTCAGCTCACTCCTGACCTGCCTGCCTGCTGCCTGCCTCAAAGACCTCAGCTCACTCCTGACCTGCCTGCCTGCTGCCTGCCTCAAAGACCTCAGCTCACTCCTGACCTGCCTGCCTGCTGCCTGCCTCAAAGACCTCAGCTCACTCCTGACCTGCCTGCCTGCTGCCTGCCTCAAAGACCTCAGCTCACTCCTGACCTGCCTGCCTCAAAGACCTCAGCTCACTCCTGACCTGCCTGCCTGCTGCCTGCCTCAAAGACCTCAGCTCACTCCTGACCTGCCTGCCTGCTGCCTGCCTCAAAGACCTCAGCTCACTCCTGACCTGCCTGCCTGCTGCCTGCCTCAAAGACCTCAGCTCACTCCTGACCTGCTTGCCTGCTGCCTGCCTCAAAGACCTCAGCTCACTCCTGACCTGCCTGCCTGCTGCCTGCCTCAAAGAGCTCAGCTCACTCCTGACCTGCCTGCCTGCCTCAAAGACCTCAGCTCGCTCCTGACCTGCCTGCCTACCGCAAACACCTCAGCCTGCTTTTGACCTCGTCTGACCTCTGCTTCGTTGACCATTCCCTGGTCTGACTCCTGGACTCTGACCTCTGCCTGCCCGACCTTGTCTCCAGATTCTGGCTCTGTTGCTAGCCTTGTCATCGCCTACACTATTCTGGCCCTCCTTGCTCCACCTGACCTCTAGTCTCGAGCTTGACCGCGCTCCCCTCCTGTCCGTGGGCACGCCGAACTTCCACTCTCCCAGGAGACCCTGCGAGGCCCACCTAAGTCCAAGCGGCCCGGGTCCCTACGGCTCCTCCTGGGGGGGACCTCGGGCTTCCAGTGGTGAAGCTCTTCCAAGCCTCTGTCTCCTCCCGTGCTCCACCCCCTGTGGGGCAGTTTCCTCCTGGTCCCTACCGGGAGGTGGTTCTCCACCTGCCTCGGGACAAGGGTCCACCCCCGAGCGCAACAAGAAGAAAGAAGAATTTTCTTTTAAAAGAAGACTTTTGTCAACCTGGAAGTTGCAGCTCAGAGAGCTGAGGGAAACTTGGTACAGTCTTTCGGGCCGATGCCATATCGAGTGCTAGGATCAACGCGCCTCTATACGTGTTTTGGACGCGCTAAACATGCACCCAATGCTAAACAGGGATTAGCGCGTCCATAACGTGTGTGTAAACCAGCGCATGGCAAACAGCACCTGTCGCATTTAAATGAGCCAATTAACTATTACTCCCTGTGTAGTAACACACGACCAAAAGAAGTGCGTCCATAAGTTTTTTTGCGAGTACATTTTTGCGCCCTGGCGTTGTTGTGGCGGTGCCATCAGTAGCAAGCTTTCCAGTAAGGTTTCCGTGCGATTTTTAGCATTTCAACAATGGATTATATTCATTTTCTTGCCGCCATCGCTTTTCTCTTGCGAATGCAAGCGAGAATAAGGCAAAGGAGAGCAATTATTCAAGCAAACAATCCGGAGAATGTAAGACAACGTGCGCCTGGGTCGTCGTCCGCGCATGGACGTCCAGGTTTCGGGCGCCCGGGTACAGGCCCGTCCTCTGATGGACATCTAGGACTTGAGCGTTTGGGTATGGGCTTATGCCCGGGCGCCCGAAACCTGGACGACCATGCGAGGATGACGATAGGGGTGCTTGTGAAGGGCCTGTGCCCGGCTGTCCAAGTCTTGGAGGTTCTCGCCTGGACGACCATGCGAGGACGACGATAGGGGTGCTTGTGAAGGGCCTGTGCCCGGCTGTCCAAGTCTTGGAGGTTCTGGCCTGGACGACCATGCGAGGACGACGATAGGGGTGCTTGTGAAGGGCCTGTGCCCGGCTGTCCAAGTCTTGGAGGTTCTCGCCTGGACGACCATGCGAGGACGACGATAGGGGTGCTTGTGAAGGGCCTGTGCCCGGCTGTCCAAGTCTTGGAGGTTCTGGCCTGGACGACCATGCGAGGACGACGATAGGGGTGCTTGTGAAGGGCCTGTGCCCGGCTGTCCAAGTCTTGGAGGTTCTGGCCTGGACGACCATGCGAGGACGACGATAGGGGTGCTTGTGAAGGGCCTGTGCCCGGCTGTCCAAGTCTTGGAGGTTCTGGCCTGGACGACCATGCGAGGACGACGATAGGGGTGCTTGTGAAGGGCCTGTGCCCGGCTGTCCAAGTCTTGGAGGTTCTCGCCTGGACGACCATGCGAGGACGACGATAGGGGTGCTTGTGAAGGGCCTGTGCCCGGCTGTCCAAGTCTTGGAGGTTCTCGCCTGGACGACCATGCGAGGACGACGATAGGGGTGCTTGTGAAAGGCCTGTGCCCGGCTGTCCAAGTCTTGGAGGTTCTCGCCTGGACGACCATGCGAGGACGACGATAGGGGTGCTTGTGAAGGGCCTGTGCCCGGCTGTCCAAGTCTTGGAGGTTCTCGCCTGGACGACCATGCGAGGACGACGATAGGGGTGCTTGTGAAGGGCCTGTGCCCGGCTGTCCAAGTCTTGGAGGTTCTCGCCTGGACGACCATGCGAGGACGACGATAGGGGTGCTTGTGAAGGGCCTGTGCCCAGCTGTCCAAGTCTTGGAGGTTCTCGCCTGGACGACCATGCGAGGACGACGATAGGGGTGCTTGTGAAGGGCCTGTGCCCGGCTGTCCAAGTCTTGGAGGTTCTCGCCTGGACGACCATGCGAGGACGACGATAGGGGTGCTTGTGAAGGGCCTGTGCCCGGCTGTCCAAGTCTTGGAGGTTCTCGCCTGGACGACCATGCGAGGACGACGATAGGGGTGCTTGTGAAGGGCCTGTGCCCGGCTGTCCAAGTCTTGGAGGTTCTCGCCTGGACGACCATGCGAGGACGACGATAGGGGTGCTTGTGAAGGGCCTGTGCCCGGCTGTCCAAGTCTTGGAGGTTCTCGCCTGGACGACCATGCGAGGACGACGATAGGGGTGCTTGTGAAGGGCCTGTGCCCGGCTGTCCAAGTCTTGGAGGTTCTCGCCTGGACGACCATGCGAGGACGACGATAGGGGTGCTTGTGAAGGGCCTGTGCCCGGCTGTCCAAGTCTTGGAGGTTCTCGCCTGGACGACCATGCGAGGACGACGATAGGGGTGCTTGTGAAGGGCCTGTGCCCGGCTGTCCAAGTCTTGGAGGTTCTCGCCTGGACGACCATGCGAGGACGATAGGGGTGCTTGTGAAGGGCCTGTGCCCGGCTGTCCAAGTCTTGGAGGTTCTCGCCTGGACGACCATGCGAGGACGACGATAGGGGTGCTTGTGAAGGGCCTGTGCCCGGCTGTCCAAGTCTTGGAGGTTCTGGCCTGGACGACCATGCGAGGACGACGATAGGGGTGCTTGTGAAGGGCCTGTGCCCGGCTGTCCAAGTCTTGGAGGTTCTCGCCTGGACGACCATGCGAGGACGACGATAGGGGTGCTTGTGAAGGGCCTGTGCCCGGCTGTCCAAGTCTTGGAGGTTCTCGCCTGGACGTCCAGGACTTGGGTGCTGGGCATAGGCTTGTACACAGCCATTTGAGTTCTAGATGTCCATGCGAGGACGAACCTGTACCCGGGCACCCGAAGCCTGGACATCCATGTGAGGACCTGGATCTTGGGCGCCCGGGTCCCGCTCCTCGCCTGGGCATCCAGGAATTGGGCGTTCCTTGCTGTGCCTAAGGGGGGGAAAAAAAATTACCTCTTGAAATTGAAGTTGAGTATATCTGCCAGCAATAGAGATTCAAATATGAATCCCATGCACCAGTTCACAACAGAGATCGAATCGAAGAACTGAGCGAAAAAGGATTATCCGGCTACCTGCAGCGATTTCTATACCCCCGAAACAGGATTTGGGGGCGAAGCATGACTCACACAGTAACGTCACATTGGAGGAAAAATAAAAAATTTTGAAACAATAATACTGTTAATTGAAATTAACATCTCATGCTCCATAAACCGCATGCCCTTTTGACAGAATTTCGTTGCACGAACGATGCTATATGTCCTATGCTATAAAATAGATAGCGCTAAGGGCGCACTTTTGGACCTCCCGTGTGCGTTTTAGGTGCCCTTTTTATTTCTGTTTCATTTAAATACAGAATCGAGCGCCCAGGAGAGGAGCCTGTGTTCGCATTGAAACGGTGGGCGCCAAGTTTGGACACACTGTTTTAGCGCATCCGTACTGCATCGGCCCGTTTGAGGTTAGTGTGAATGCTGTTTCACCAGGGGTGCGCTCAGTGTGGCACAGCACGGATGGTATTTGACAAGTCTTCGCAGCTGAAAACAAGAAAAATAATTTAATCGGTGATATTTTTGTTCATGGCTTGCTTAAATTATTTAAAAAAAAAAATCAAAGCAAGGTATGCCTTTGGCAAGTGTTGAGCATATGTTTTTAATCAGGCATGTGTGCCAAAAAAACTGCTTTCAAAGCATGATTAAGTATAACCATGACATCACCCGTCTGGAAACCCCGCGTTCGGTAAGGAGCTCCAGCTCGGTTGGTGGCTGGCACCGAATGCTCTGGGACGCGGGAAAGAAATGCTGAGTCCGAGCCTTTCCATCTTCCTCCCTCTCGTGGCCACGGGCTAGCAAAGGCTGCAAGGAAATATTGCCATGTCAGATAAAGCAGCCTGGCTGCTGCGTCACTCCGGCGGAGAGCTGGGATAATAAAGGGCAAAACAAACAACAACAAGGGCTCCCTTTTTATGGGAGTACGTGCATTCCTCGACGAGATCAGACGACTCCTTTTGCTTTCAGCTTCGGGAAGATGATTCCTGGATATAGCTAAGCAGTTCCTTAAAAAGAATCCTATCCTTTGGCTACCGTTTGAAAAGTGCACAGCGTGACCCGTATCAGCCGTCCCGTGTCACTTTCGTTTTCTCGCTTCCTCCTGGCACCAGGAGCCTTCCTTCACAGCCACTCAAGGAATTTTTTTCCCCACCTTATGTTATATCCCCTCCCCCCAATACCTCGCCCGGTTATCGCGTTAGAGCCCTTGGCCGGGGGGGGGGGGATACACCAGGGCTCCCGACCCTCCAGCACCATAGGATTATTTATTTTTGTAACAGAGCAGCTTACATCCCCCCCCCCTCTCCGAAGCCAGCCAGTAGGGGGGGGGGGGGAGGCTGTGAACGCTGCCTCTGCAGGATCCCTATCCCCAGTCAATGGAAGACCCGACTCGGGGACCTTCCGCAGGGCGGCGCACAGTGCTGCCCTGGAGCTGCCAGTCCCTCCTGTAATATTATTTTTTTTTTTTATAAAACTCTTTCAGGCCAATGCAATAATCGGCGCGGGGAAGAACGGGTGCTCAGTCCTGAGTGCCCGCTCTCCTAACATGCGACGATCGACCTCTCTGGGGCGCTGGCTTTAATATTTAAAAGTCGGCTGCCACAGTACAGAGGAGGCGCTAGGGGAAATTGTGCTCCCCTGGTGCCTCCTCGGCAGCGGGGGCCCGGGAGAAGTGGCTGTCGGCCAGTTAGGAAAATGGACGCTCAATTGACAGCCACTGCTCATTAACTGAGCGTGATTTTTCCTAACCTAACTGCTGGCACACTTTTTTTTTTTTTTTTTTTTAAACATTCTCCTCCTTTTTCTTTCTCCAGCTTAATATCGCCACAATTAATATCAAGTCGGAGGAACTACTGCTTTTCTGTTCACTTTTTGGGCTGCTCAAATGTGCACGTTGGGCGCACATTTCTTTTTTGCATTGGGGAGAATAGCCAATAGTCTCATCAACATGCATTTGCATGGGATGAGTGCTAATAGCTTCCTGGGGAGTTTGACGTGCAGTTTGGAGGAGCTAAACCCCTTATAGTATAAAGGGTTTGTGTCGCACGTCCAAAATGCGCATCCAATCACGAGTTAGCCAATGTGCTTGGCTGGAGCGCACTGTATTGCATAGGCCTGTTTAAGTACTATTTCTCACCATTTGCCTGAACCTCTACGAGCTGCCAAGCTAATGAGAATCACAAAAGTACCTCCTCATACCAGAGCCAATTGCTTCCTGTTGGCTGTGATGCCACAAATCCCACTCCATGCACTGCATGTACCACTTGGAAGCCATGCAATGGGAAGTGATTTATTTAGCAAACATTTGTATTTTATTTATTTAAAATCATTTATTTTCCACTTAGAAAAGATCTGCCTTGCTAAGCGGATTACAACAACTTCTACTACAACTACTGCTGCTACTTATCACTCCTATAGTGCCACTTGACATTGTAGTACTGGTTAAAAACACATTTATTGATTTATATTTTTTGAACATCCCTGCTCAGCAGAGATTTAAAATCTAATCGAGACCAAAGTACTTGTTAGAACAAGTGAGTGAATGAAAAGAGTGATTATATGGGAAGGCCTGGTGGGAGCTCTGATATTGTGCAATTTAAAATTATGCTTTAAGAAGATTGACAAAGCAACTAGAAGGTAGGGTTGTAAAGGCTGAGGCCATAGAATGTCCTGGGGAAACTTGGATCTATTCAACACAAAGGACATCTGCTTTGTAATGGCTCTTTCAGAACAAGGTCACTTTAACTGATCTTCAATCTGTGGATGACCATTGGAGGGAAACGAGCCAATTACTGGGTCACACAGTCACACTGAAAGTAACCATGGAAAAAAGAGGGGAGGGATTGCCGATGATCCAACACCAGTACTAGGTGATATATAATAATAAAAGCTGAAATCTAAAGACGTCGGAAAGGTAATTTTATAACCGGGCAGGTAGGGTTTCAGTCTGTGTGTAACTTGTGCATGCAGATTTTAGTCAGCATTTTCCAAAGTGAATTTAGGGGCATAAGTTCGCTGTGAAATGCTCAGGTAATTGGCCTAGGACAGGATTAGATTAATTTGCATAAAGTTACACCTTTTCTTTGGAAGGTGTAATTTCTGTGCATTAATTTACACACATACTTTTAAAAATCAAAATGTTAAGTGCGTTAAGTTCCAATTCCTCCCTGGAACTTTTCTCTGAAGTTCGTTGAAATTACCTATGGAACCGGGTTACAGGTGTGCTTACATGCCTTGGGCACTGGGCTGCTTTATAATATCCATTTATATGCAGCAAATCAGATTTTAGGCATGCAAATGGCTTTAAAAGGTCCCACCCCCAATTGGGAGTAATTTTATAATGTCTGCCTAAAGTTAAGCAGCAAATATACACAGAAGTTGCACCAATAAATCCGCTTTCAAAATAATCCCTCCAAATTGAGCCTTATGGAATTACATCTGCTATTCTTTGTACAAAACATTTTGAGGAAAATTTACACAGGTACTTTTGAAAACCCAGAAATCTGCATGCAAGTCCAAACCCCTCTCCAGCTCTGCTCTCGAGATGCCTTTGCTCAGTCTGGGCAAACGTATTCACGAACAGGCAGCACATACATACGTTTAGCTGTACACTGGGTTGTGCAATTTTGTAAAAGGCCATTTCTGGAGTACGACATAGTGAAAATGCCTTTGAAATGGATCCTCCCTATGTCCAGAGGGCAAGCATTTATTCCCTATTTTCTTATTGCCAAAACAGTGTTTGTAGATGACCCTCAAGAAATTTAGACTTTCCTTAAAAGGTTTTCTGCTAAAGCAAGCTTTCCAATAATGCACCTGTAAGACTTTCATTATGAAAACTTATCTGCAGTTTGTTTGCTTGTTTAATGTTTATTTGTATGTTTATTTTATCTATTTTTATGTATGTATGATCTGTAAATCACTTAGATCTATTTTGCATTAAGCGATTAATAAATTTTAATAAATGAAATGAAAATGAAATGAAATGACATTTGGAAAAGCATTGAATACGGACTGTCTGCTTACCAGGAAACAAAAATGTAGTTTGCGGTTGTACAATTGAATTATCAGGTAAGGCTGAATGTGAATATATGACAATGGAAGAGAAATAAACAATGGAAAACAAAGTTTAAGATAAAAACCAAAACAATGAAAATAAAATCAAAACTGCATAGCTGACCTTCAAGCTGCAATGAAGTACTAAAAGATGTCAACTCCTACCATCAGACCAAACAAAAAAGAAGTAATCGACTGTGTAAAGAACCTTAAAAATTAAAGAAGTGAGAAAATTCCACAACAGACACATTAAAATAAATAGAAAGACAATAACTGGTGTAAGATGTTAACCTAGAGGTTGATGCCACCTTGTGGCTGATTGTGTTATTTCATTGTTTTCTACTTCCTGCCTCTGTTACTTTAACCTTCAGGCCGATTCTGTAAAGTGTGCTCGGCCGTTCGCACTGTTTAACAGGGGTTTGGCCGCATGTTTTCGAGGGGCGTCTATTACCCATTATACTGTAAGGGGTTTGGCACCTCAAACGCGTGGCCAAACCCCCTGAAAACTAATAGCGCTCATAACGTGCAAATGCACGTTGATGAGGCTATTAAGTCAGTCACCCCTGATTCAAAAAGTAAAATGTGCAGCCAATCCGCACATTTTACGCTCATATAAAATTACTGTCCTTGGGCAGGCGTTAACTTAGGCGGGCTGTTAATTTAAGCAGCAAATACACACAGAAGTTACACCAATTTTCAAAGCCGATTGTAAAGCCGATGTAAAAAAAATAAAAAAAAATAAATAAAATGAGCCGGCCGGTAAAATTGAGCGTCGGTTTCCTGAACCCACTGTCAGAGCCACCTCTCCTGGGCCAAGGAGGCGTTAGGGGTGCGTAATCGCCCCTAGCGCCTCCTTTTAGCGTGACCCCTCATTTAAATATAGGATTGCACACCTAGGACTGGTGGCTGGGCGCGCGTCGGGAGAGCTGGCGCTCAACACGCAGCGCCCGTTCTCCCGCGATCTTTACAGAATTGGCCTGCTTGTGTTTTGCTTCCTGGGTAATTACAACATGGCACCTGCTCACTAGCAGCTTTCAGCTGGCTTTATTTGTCCCTATGAAACAGCCGATCTTTAACTGGTGAAGGACACCACACGGTTGCACTGAGAACAGACCTGAAAGGGGCGGGGGGAGGAGGTGCTAGCACCAGCTAATGCCACGTGATAATGCTGCCCACATCACTGAAAACACACAATGAGAGCAGTGAGAAACCTAAGAAGAAAAGAGCTGCATAATATCAAAAGGGTATGTAGCTACACCTTGTCCTGTTGCTGCCAAAGCGGCTTATGTACATAAAAGGATAAATAAGGGACACAGAAGAAAAACGGTGTGGGGAATAAAAAGAAAAAAAAAGTAATAATTATGCAGCGCAACTAATATGAATACAGAAAAATAAAAATAAACCCAGCTGGCATCGAAGATGTGACAACAGTATGTAAGCCTCGGACAGAGGTCCTCTCACAGGAGCCCATGGAACGAGAGCTACTGTTCCCTTGTCTTCCCATAAAAGTTTCCATCGCCCCCAGCATTTACAGGATTCTCTGTAAGGGGAAGGGGAGAATTAACCTCCTAAGCCCCGGGCGTTTTCTTTATAGTCTCTATAGCAGTTGGTATTATAATCACGCTGGAAAACAGATTGGTGTCCCCACACTACTTTACTGATAACATTGCTTAAAAGTGGTACATGCTACTATTTTCAAGTCTCTTTCCATTTAATGATGAATACTTTTGGGTAAAATCTGGGACTCTAGTTTTCTTCAAAAATGCTGCCCCAATCCCTCCCTATGCTGAGGAAAAGCTGGGATTTCCTTCTGGGGTGTATAATCGGTGGGGTGGTGTCAGCGGTTAATGCAGTTTAGTATCCCCAATTTCCATATCTGGAATCAGATGAACTGGTATCAGATTCTCAGTGCCTCTTGGTTCACTTTGTCCTCCTTTGTTCCTGAACGGAGTCTGTGGACTTCTCCCTGGCTACCCCGAGGGTATAGTACATGGGGCGGTTATCCAATGGATGCCTGCTACCTATTTCCTCCTCCTTGCTTTCCTTACTCCTCTAGGACTCCGGATAAATGTCCAAGCCTCCTTTAAACTGCAGGGTGATTGGTATTATATCTCTCAGGGGAAGAGAAACCAGCAACCCACTGTTCATAAACAGGAAGGGTGGAAAACTTCCTTCAGAGTAACGCCAAATAGGAAAAAACCCTCTACTTTCTCAATAAAGAGAAAATTTAAAGGAAACATGCCTTAACTTTTCACCAAATCCAGGTCCTAGTATGCAGAGCCTAGGATTTTTGCATAAAACAGAGGAACTCGAAAGAAATACTCCTTGCTCTATGACTTCCAACTAAGAGATCCACGAGGAGTCTTGGCCTTACATATCAACTGGCAGCAACCACTGCAGAAGCCTCACAAGGGAGTGCTGTGCAAGAGATGACACGCTCCTCTAATAATACTCAAGCTGCCTGGCCTCTCTGCAAAGCTTCACTAAAGCAAGGATCCCAACGGAGGTCTATGGTATGTTACAAGAGAACAGTCATGCGACAGAAAGAAAATCAATTTGCAAGTAAAAGAATCATAATCTGATGATTGGTGAAGCATGACTCTAGGGACGACCAAGCAGAATGGGAGTCGTCACAAGAATACAGTGAACGACTTCTGTAAATGGAAAGGAAAATAAAGTCAACAGCAAAAGAAAATGTGGAATTGTGAAAATAATTTAGTAAATAAAAGGATAAAAATAAAAAAAAAACAAGACAAATTATTATGAAAAGAGTAATGGCTATAATCAAAATTGTGTCATTATACATACATACTGTTATGATTCCCACCCGCGGAGTTTCTCCCGCGAGCAGGCTTCCTACCTTGCACTGCCTTCTTCCACGCGGCTGAGGCCGCCAACTTCCGCGGCATGGAGCCGCCCCTTGGGGCCTTGCCCACGCGGCTGGGTGGCCGCCGATGTCATCAGCATCTTGCTGCTTCTGCACAGCCCGAAGCCGCGCTGCCGACCACCCATGTGGCCAGAGCCGCTGACATCAAAGCCACGTTCCGTGGCAGCCGGAGCCCGCCTCTTGTTCCTCGCTGCAGGGAGCCGTGAGTCTTTAGCCTTGTCTTCAGCAGCATGGAGCCGCCACCGCTGGGGCCTGTCCTGTGGCCTGGGGCTGCCCCTGAATGATTCCTTGTGGCAGGGACGCCACCATCAGGCTCTCCCTGCTCCTGCCTGCATCTCTGCGGCAGCATGGCTGCTCTCCAAGGTCCTGCCCCCTTCCTAAGGGGCAGGCCCGCATCTTCTTCCCCTTCTTAAAGGGGCAGCATAGGTGGGATCCTCCTGGCCCCACCGGAAGTCAGCTCCACCCAGTTTCCTGTCTCAGCCCTATAAAAGGGCTTCTCCAACACTTCTGCCTTGCCTTGCATTGGAGTTTGCTGCTTCTGGAAGTCTCGTCTTCCAGCGCTCCATCAGGTCTTCGTTCTTCGTTGGAGCTCCATGTCCTGTCTTGCTTCCTGAGTTTTCGTGGTTTCCTGGTGTTTCATGTCTTCATTTTTCGAGGTTCCCAGTCCAGGCTTCCTGATGTTCCAGACTCCTGACATTCCACTTCCATATGTTCCAGGTTTCCTGATGTTCCGGACTCCTGACGTTCCACTTCCTGATGTTCCAGATTTCTTGATGTTCCACTTCCTGATGTTCCAAGGTTCAGTTCCTCCTTCGCTCGTTCCGAGTCCTCCTGACCCTCCAGCTCCTTTGGTTCTCCAGATGAAACCTTGTTGGGGTAAATCCGTCTTGTTGGTTCCTGTTTTCGTCATTGGAGTTTCGTCTCAGCTAGATTCCCTTCCTGCGCTTGTCCCGCTCTCCTCGTGGTCCGTGACCAGCCTCTTCAGGTTGTGTAGGGTGTGCCACAGGGACAGGGTGGTCCGTGACCAGCCCATTGGGTCCGCCCGTGACGGTGGGCTGTGTAGGGCGCCCTGAGAGACAGTGCCAATGTCTGAACCTTCCAAGTTCCTAGTCTCGTCCAGAGTCTTCCAAGTTCCTCGTCTCATCCAGAGTCTTCCAAGCTTCTTGTCCTCATCCAGAGTCTTCTCGTCCATGTCTTGAGTCTTCTGTGTCACAAGGCCTCTGTCTGCCCTCATCCTCAGTCCGGCCTGCTGCTTCTTGCCGATACTTAGCGGCAGGTCCGAAAGGGCTGGGAATGGTCAGAGGACTGTTCACTAACCAACACGGTGCTGTTGGATTCCAGAAGCATGCAGAGGGTCAGACTTTGTCTTCACCCATGCTGGGACATGCCTCACCAACCCTCGGTGCTGTCTTGGATTCTTCTTGGGTCGTGCTGAGGCCTAAGGGCACACAATCCCCTTAAGTTGGGATCGCTCTCCTAGCGTTCCCAAACATAACACATACATATATATATATATATATATATATAAACACACAACACACATATATATATATACACACACACACACAGAAATACATATATACATCCATATATATGATTTTGGAAATGTATTCAAATTATATTTTATGTCAAGGGGATCTGCATGGAAAATATTTTGTTTTGCCAAACTGATGTGCTTATTAGTTGAAAAGGTGCTGGTGAGCCAATGAAGAAGCAGGTGAAAGAAAATGAAAATATCTGAAAAAAAAATATATAAACGAAAAAAGGGAGTCAAGAGACCAAGATCCAGCACCAAGTTCAACCCACATGGGTGTCTAGTGTTAAAGGTGAATATGAATCCCTGCTCTTTAAAGTCACAGGAGAGAGAAACAATGTCCATTCTGCTCTGATCATAAATAAAGCAGTCATGTGCCATCAATAATTTTATTGTCTGAATCTGGCTCAGTCTGTACTTCCACGTCTGATGAATAGCCCAACTGTCTAATTTACGTACACAACTGACATGATTCTGTACAATTTAGGATCGTTCTTCCTTTTGGCTCCTACAAAGTTCCTATATTTTGACTAATTCAGATTTGCCTCTGGAATTCCCCTTCAATTGCAGTAGGGAAAAGAAACAAAATTTTCCATTTTGCTGTATAGGTCATGGATTTGTGGAAAGTCCAAAGACTTATTTGCTGTTTCTGATACTGATTTACTAAATTGTGACTTGGGGGTTTGCAGATGGGATAGTGCATGCAAAACTGCCAATAATGTCCATGCAATTGCATTGGTGAATTTTAGGATGATCTGTTTTGACGGTTTTTGCTTGTGCTGCTTTTTTTTTACTTGTGAACCCATTCCCAAAATCACTAATGAGCCGAGAATCATGCAGATCAGCTCATTAGCGATTCAGCATAAGTTAAATTTCATGCAGAAAATCACGCTAAGGCACTTCAAAGTGGATTTCATTCAGGTATTCCTTCCCTGCCCCCCACAATGGGCTCACAACCTATGGAGGTAATTTTCAAAGAAGATACATGCGTAAATGTAACTACTATTGTAGCAATTTTCAAAAGCTATTTATTTATTTAATGGTTTTTATATACCGATAACCGTTTGCACATCGTATCGGTTTACAAGTAACACTGAGATTACATAGTATAGGATTACAAGGCACAATGAGAGTATAAAGCATAATATAACTGATATAGGAAGTAAACCTTTTACATAGAACAATTGGTAGCATGTAGGGTTAACATATGCATATGTATAAAATACAGTATAACTCAGGGAATTAGTATCAGAATGTTTTGTGCTCAATCCTTTAGGCTCTTGCCCTTACAGGGCTGCAACCATATTCATGGTACAAACAGCACTTAGTTGTTAACCTCATTTACCAATTACCATTGAACCACAATTTTTATTTAATACTATTTTAAAACTACTCATTACTTTACTGAATCACTTATCTTTTGAAAATGTTCCGTGGAAACTCCAGTTACTTCCGTCACCTCCTCTCGTGGCTCCAAAACCTGATGTGCTCATTAATACCCATTCAATGTGTCTGTTTGTGTGGCTATTTGGAGCCATGAGAGGAGGTGACGGAAGTAACTGGAGTTTCCACGGAACATTTTCAAAATTTGGTATTCCTCATTTGTTTGAATATTGAGTATAAGCATACATGGTGAGGAAATATTAGCCCTAATAGTAGGATTATTGGTCTTAAAATACAGTATAAACATATTATGAGGCGAGAGGATAGAGAAGGTGTTTAAAAGTTTAAATGGAGCGGATGGATGCAAGAAGGGTTAAGAAACTATATACATATTTTACAAAAAATTAGAGGTGGGAGCATATGAGGCAAATAATAGTAAAAGATGGGGCTGAGACACTCTATGTAGAAGGAAGGTGTGATTAAGAAGAGGTGGTTCTTAAGAAGAAGTCCAGGTCAGGAGGTGGGAACTAAGGCGGTTTAACCACACGGAGAGCAGGGGAGAGAGGGGGGCATGGATGAGGGCGAGATGGAGCAGAGCACTTAGTCAAAGGCCTGTTTGAAGAGCCATGTTTTTAGTTTCTTCTTAAACTTCTGAGTGCATGTTTCTATGAGGAGGTCAGGTGGCATTGCATTCCATAATGCGGGACCAGCTAACAAGAATGCTCGATCCTTTGTGGAGGAGAGATGGGTAGATTTAGGGGATAGTGTGTGGAGTGTTGCTTGATAGGCGGATCTGGTAGGTCTGTTGGATGTATGGAAGTGGAGGGAATCATGTAGCCATTGTGTGTTTGCTTTGTATAGGGTCTTGTGTATAAGTGAGAGGCTTTTGAAGCGAATTCTTGAGGAAATAGGGAGCCAGTGGAGATTCTTTAGGATGGGAGTAATGTGATCTTTCTTGTGGGTATTGGTGAGTATTCTGGCTGTAGCATTCTGTAGCAGTTGTAGGGGTTTGATGGTGGAGGCCTAGGAGGAGGGAGTTACAATAGTCGATTTTGGAAAAGATTATGGTCTGAAGAACAGTTCTAAAGTCATTACCATGTAGGAGGGGGTCTTAGCTTCTTTAAAACATGGAGTTTGAAGTAGCATTCTTTTAGGGTGGACAAGGAGTTCTGTTTTGGCAGTGTTAAGTAGGGATGTGAATCGTTTTAGGACGATTAAAATTATCGTCCGATAATTTTAATATCGTCTTAAACCGTTATGGAACACAATACAATAGAGATTCTAACGATTTATCGTTATAAATCGTTAGAATCGTGAGCCGGCACACTAAACCCCCTAAAACCCACTCCCGACCCTTTAAATTAAATCCCCCACCCTCCCGAACCCCCCCAAATGACTTAAATAACCTGCGGGTCCAGCGGCGGTTCGGAACGGCAGCGGTCCGGAACGGGCTCCTGCTCCTGAATCTTGTTGTCTTCAGCCGGCGCCATTTTCCAAAATGGCGCCGAAAAATGGCGGCGGCCATAGACGAACACGATTGGACGGCAGGAGTCCTTCCGGACCCCCGCTGGACTTTTGGCAAGTCTCGTGGGGGTCAGGAGGCCCCCCACAAGCTGGCCAAAAGTTCCTGGAGGTCCAGCGGGGGTCAGGGAGCGATTTCCCGCCGCGAATCGTTTTCGTACGGAAAATGGCGCCGGCAGGAGATCGACTGCAGGAGGTTGTTCAGCGAGGCGCCGGAACCCTCGCTGAACGACCTCCTGCAGTCGATCTCCTGCCGGCGCCATTTTCCGTACGAAAACGATTCGCGGCGGGAAATCGCTCCCTGACCCCCGCTGGACCTCCAGGAACTTTTGGCCAGCTTGTGGGGGGCCTCCTGACCCCCACGAGACTTGCCAAAAGTCCAGCGGGGGTCCGGAAGGACCTCCTGCCGTCCAATCGTGTTCGTCTATGGCCGCCGCCATTTTTCGGCGCCATTTTGGAAAATGGCGCCGGCTGAAGACAACAAGATTCAGGAGCAGGAGCCCGTTCCGGACCGCTGCCGTTCCGGACCGCCACTGGACCCGCAGGTTATTTAAGTCATTTGGGGGGGGGGTCGGAGGGTGGGGGATTTAATTTAAGGGTCGGGGGTGGGTTTTAGGGGGTTTTAATGTGCCGGTTTTGCGATTTTGCGATTTTTCACGATTTTTCACGATTTTCACGATATTTTACCCCCCCAAACGGCAACAATACGATTCCCTCCCCCTCCCAGCCGAAATCGATCGTTAAGACGATCGAGGACACGATTCACATCCCTGTTAAGCGCTAGGTGCATGTTAGTGAGTAGTTGATTGATTGAGGCGAGGCAGTTGTCCCAGATCGTTAAGGCTTTAGGTAAAGAGTCAGTGATGGGGATGAGGATTTGGACGTCATCTGCATAAATGAAATGGGTGATACCTCGGTTAGCTAGGAGTTTGCAGAGGGGTAACATGTATATGTTGAAGAGGGTAGAGATTGTGTGGAGCCTTGAGGAACGCCTCGGGATAGGTTAATAGGATCAGATTCGTTGTTACCCAGCTTGACCTTGATTTGTCCATTTTCAAGGTAGGATTTTACCCAGAGTAATGCTGTTCCTGTTATGCCGATGTCAGAGAGTAGGTTTAATAGAATTTTGTGGCTGATGGTATCAAATGCGGATGAAATGTCAAGCATTGCTAGGAGGTAGGAGTGCCCTTTGTCTATGCCTTTGAGTATGGTGTCAGTGAGTGTTTGGAGGAGTATTTCCGTGCTGAAGAATTTGCGGAAGCCAAATTGTGATGAGATAAGATTTTGTGGTTATCTAGGTGTTCTGCAAGACGGGTGTTGACTATTTTTTTCTGTGATTTTGGCTAGAAATGGGAGGTTAGAGATTGGGTGAAAATTGGGGAATTCTGTGGGGTCGAGGTTGGGTTTCTTTAGTATGGGTTTGACGACTGCTTGTTTTAGGGTGGGGGGGATGTGGCCTTGTGTGAGGGAGCAGTTGTTGATCTCAGCTAGGGGTTTTCGCATTATGTTTGAGAATGGTTAGCAGGAGTTTGGTTGGAATGGTGTCAGATGGGTGAGTGGAGGGTTTGATTTTCTTTAGTAGGGATTCTATTTGGGAGGAAGAGGTGGTTTCAAGGGAGTCAAGGCTGGCTGTAGAGTTTATGGGGAGCAAGTTGGAGTTGGAGGTGTCAGCGGGAAAATTTGCAGTAAGCTTGGATATTTTGTTATGGAAGAAAAGGGCAAGGCCATCACATTTGCTCTTGGAGTCGGTGTCTGGGGGGTGTTTTGGGGAGGTGTTAGTGAGGTCGGAGAAAATGGAAAAGAGGGCTTTGGCATTGAATTGGATGTCATGGATTTTCAGGGCATAGAAGTCACGTTTTGCTTTTAGGATGTTGATTCTGTAGGAGTGCATGGAAGATTTGTAGGAGGCAAGTAGTGAGGAAGTGGGGTGCTTTCACCATTGTCTTTCTTTCTTTCTAAGATCAGTTTTCAGTTGTTTTAAGTCAGGTGAGTACCATGGCTTTTTGTTGTTGCGGGATGGGTTTATTGTTTTTGATGTGAGGGGACAGATTTTGTTGGCAATGTCATTTATTTATGCATGTAAAGTGCACTTACATGTGAATATCCTATGGAAATTCAAAAGCAATTTTCAAAAGCCCATTTACATGTGTAAAAATCCAGTTTTAAAAGCAAGCAGGATTTGAACCCTGGGACATGATTGAGTTTTTTTTGTGGAAAAGCTAGTGATTTCTCACTAACTTTTTCCACATGAGAATCACCATAGGATCCATTTGCATATTATGCAAATGCAGGGGTGTTCAAACTGGTCCTAGGGGCTCCCCCAACCAGTTGGGGTTTTCAGGTTATCTCTAATGAATATGCATGAGAAATATTAATTTAAACATCACAACATTCACATTCAAGACATTCACAGGAGGTAGTGCATGCAAATACATTTCATGCATATTCATTAGGGATATCCTGAAAACCCAACTGGGCTTTGGCGAGGGAGGGGACCTGTAGGACTGGTTTGAGCCCCCTGTACAAATGGACCAGCATTGTGAGAAAAAACGGTACTGGATCATTCCTGCAGAGACTTCCGCGGTTTAGTGCATCAGCTCTTCTAATAAGATGTGCAGTGCACTTACCATTAAAACTAATGAATACCAGAGTTTCCAAATTATCCCTATTATTTGGTAAAACAAAAAGTCACACATGTGTTCACTTTCTCCATCCTAAAAGTCCCCAGATTCTAATCAGGGCTGGGACTGGAGGGAGAAAGCAGGGCACCTGCCCCAGTCATGATGCCCTAGGGAACAGAATTAGGGTTCCTGAGGAGCCATGGCAGAAGCAATAGAAGGGAAAATCAGTTGTGGAGCCCGTTAGACTGATGCACACTCTGACAAGGCCTTGCAGCCTCCTGCACCTTGCAACAGCCTGTGCTAGAGAGGGGAGAGGGCACCACCGCAGGGTCTGTGAGCTCATGCAGGCTAATGGGCCTGTGCCAAGTTGTTGGGGTTTTTTTTGTACTTTACTGCTGAAGCTGCAGCCCGATCTCGTCCTGGATCAGGAAGTATTGGATTGGCTGGAGGGGAGGGGTGGGGGGGAGGGGATAGATGCTGTTGGGTGAGGGAAAATGGAGCAAGGGAGAGAGGTGCTATATCTGGATAGGGGAGAAGAGAGAGAGGATGGGCTGTAGCTGGGCAGGACCCGGGGGAAGAGAGAGACAGGTTCTTGCTGGTCAATGCTTATTCAGAACTTGCGGGATGAGTGAGTAGACCATGGCCCCCAGTGGATGAGAGTTCTGATGTGGGTAAGTTACAAGTTGATCCCTGCCCCTAAGCAGGGATGGAAGAGATAAGTTTGGTGGGAGCTTTGTAATGGCCCATGGTGTCAGTACTAGATATGGTAAGAATGAATATGTGAAGGCTGAGGGATGTACTAACTGTGTCCTAATAAGATTGTAAGTCTTGAATGGAGCCGGCTGTTGTATGACATGTTCAGACACTAAGATCTATAACAAAATCCTTATCCAATGAAACAGTTATGCTGGATGGAAACTCCAGAAAATTTAAGTTTTGGAAGTTTGAAATTGGTGTCTAATCCACTTATTTGGCCAGCAGGCATATGGATGGGTTCTGAGTTCATGGAGGGGAGTGAGGGGAATCCTTCCTACCCAGTCAGCAGTGAGAGTGATGGGCGATGATATCATATGTTGTCACCACACCAGGTCCACTGCATGACCATTTTAAGAACCACAAATACAGTTGAAAGAGGACAACCCTTCAAAACAGGAAGTCCCAGCTGATTCATGGATACGTCTATGGGAAAACTGTTCATACATACAGGTGTGCTAGTTAAAAACAGGTGACAAGTGCTGAACAGCAGATTCTACAGGTTCCCCGAAAGCAACTCAGGAGACCAAACATTTGTTCTGGGGTGATTTTATAGTTTTTAGTTTATTCTGGGAGGATTCAACTGTAGAAATCACAAAAGCTTTGGTATATATTGATTGCTGATACCAAAATGATGATGTATAGATAATGTTGTATAATATGGTGGTAATATCCTCCCAGACAAGAGAGGTAGTCCCACCCATTGTGTAACATTGGGTGTGCATTGCCCCTTTTCTAGTCTATACTATGAAGGTGGGGGGCTCACACTCAATCTTGGGGCTAAATGAAAACAAAATCCTGCAAAACCATGGTGTGGCTTCTCCAACGGTCGGAGCAGGTAGACCTCCAGGGCCTAAGGCACAGAGTGAAACTCCTCACTGATGGATCTATGTGCCAGTAATCAGACTGGGCATTCAGGATGGGCGTCCAAAAAAAAAAATGTTACCATGGTACATCTTCTGCATCACACACAACTCCTTATTGTCACGTTCATGTTTAGTGTAAAATGCCCACATTCACTCGGTCTATGTAGGTGTCTGTCTGGGCGGCAGGATATAGGACATCCTCCCCTCCAGGGCAATGGAAAGAGAGGCTCCCAGAATGGAAGGCGTTCCCCTAGCTGAAATCAGAATCTCCCCTTCCAAAGGCACAAAAGTTCTGCAGACTTAATTTATTTTCAGCCCTTTCTCTTCCAGAGGTAGAGACTCGCATGGAGTTCTCCAGATGAAATTCCCTACAATTCTGCAAATCTCTCATCTGATGGTAACTGGATCTTTCTGGGTGAAAGCCTCAAAATCAAATAGGAAACCCCCCCCCCCCCAAACAAAACTCCTCTCCTTTTCCCTACTGTCGTGTCCGTCGGTTCCCGACGCCCTCTCTCCGCCCTCCTTACCTCTTTGGCACCTCCCTCTTCGACCGCGGGAAGATTGGCTGCCGCGGCGTCCTCCTGCCGAAGTTCTCTGGTGTCCCCGGATCGGCTAGACGCTGCAACCCGCCATGTTTCCTGGAGGCCTCTGCCTCCTCGGACTTACCAGGAGTACCCGCTCCTTGGGGGCCTCGCTCTCTCCTTTGTTTTTCAGGTGACAATCTGGAACCGGTACTCGCTCCTCGAGGGCCTACGTTCCCAGACTTGCTTCGTATTCACTTCTGCCTGGAAGTCATCGCTGCCTACTAAATCTGTGAGTTACCATCGCTCTCTCAGAGCTTTCCCTGGAACCAGGTACTTGCTCCTCGAGGGCCTATACATTCCAGCTCCTGGGCTTCTATGAGACATTGTCTGAGTTTTATCATCAGGTTCGGTACATAAACTCTGCATACCCTGCCTACTCACTATATTTCAGTTTCTCTACAGCTCAGCCTCCAGGGATCGCTGTTCCAGTATCTGAGGGACTACAGCCCAGCCGGGCATTCCAGCTCACTACTGCCACCTCTGGTGGTTCAGTGTACTGTCTAATAAAAGAACTAGTGTGTGTCTGTCTCCATACACTGAGCCTGACCGGTGGTCCCTCTCCGGATCTTCTCCTGGGGGCGTGGTCATCTGCCACTGGTCCAAGGATCCACCCACAACTCTCCTAAATAACAACAGATTGCTAACTCCCTAGCAGACTGCTAACTTCAAACAGAACAGATTGCTAACTTCTATCTGATTGATACTCCCAACAGATAGCAACTCCTAACAAAACACCTACTTCTAGGCTGGAAGGGTGGACACAAAGACTTCCTCTTGAAACCAAAAGACGAATCACTCCAAAAGCTTCACAAAAAGGCAGGACTAGGGGAACCAGGAAAAACTTCAAGAATAAAAAGTCCAGAAATCCTTAAAGCAAGCCAAAATACTAAGACACACTTGCTAGCCAGGATGTGGACAGAAAGGTGCTCTCTCACTTCTTTTCCTGGGTAGGCAGCAGTGTGAGGCCCAGCCTAACAGGAACAGGAGAAAAAAAAAAAAAAGATCTTTCTCCTTCAAAAGGTAAAACAAAAAAAAAAAAATCCCACACTGATCCCAAGCACCACCTGCTGTTAGTCAGGCAAGAGCCTACCCACTCCTCAACCTCACAGAGGGGACTGTAGCGAAACGGTGTGTGCTCCACTCCTCCTTCCCTACAGGCACTAAACCAGGACCCAGTTCTAGTGGCGAACCCCAAGGGATCTGTACAGGCACCTGACAGCCAAGAGCACAATTGTATTGGATTTTGGAAGCAACCATGGTCTCTGCCTCTCAGCTAGAAGATGATCACTGAGATGGCTGGATTAGAAGAGAGAGGGTTCAACAGGATGCAAAGGTGTTTAAAGCCCTTCCTCTTCACTCCCCCAGGTAGCTGCAGTGTGAAGGCTCAGTAGGAGGCAGTTCCCACTTCCAAATGGAGCGGAAAGCGGGAGGAACCATAGGGAAGCTGCAGGATCAAGAATATTTATTTATTTATTTATTTATTTATTTATTTATTTAAAGTTTTTTATAGACGGACATTCATTGTGGAATATCACATCGGTTTCCAGGTAACAAAAAAATTAGCAACGAGCTTTACATTAAAAATAGAGGTCACGGGAACGAATATAAAAAGTCCCCCAAATCCCATTTATATCTCTTTAGGAATAAAACATAATGTCATAACTAAGAACAAAAAAAAAAAAATGGGGATCCTAACAGCTTTGCTTCAGCTGCCAGTTAAATGACCTAAAAGTCTACAGTTAATTCTGCAGTTCTGACACCGAGCCTCATGGTGGCACTCAGTAGTAGCAAAACCGGCTCTGTTTGCAGGAACTTGTAACCCTCTCCCCCTGCAGAGGAGGAGACCTTCTCAGGATAGTACTGAAATCTCGCAAACCACATTCTCTGACAATTAAATGGTTGGCAACCTCTTCTCTGGTCTGTGAAAGGATTCACAGTATTACGTTTCTCTCAAGTCTATCATTTGTTTGACCTTGGGGAGTAAAATAATCCCATGGACAGTGTGTGGTGTAATAATAGCAACAACCATAATATTTTGTATTCCTAGACCGCCTTTCCAAGTTTAGTTCAAGGTGGATTTCAACATTTTTTCAGGTGCAAAGGGATACAATAAGAGATTTATCGTTTGCATTATCATTTACGCAGTATTGTTTTTAGATTAAAACACAGGGGCCTTTCAGTAACGAACTCTGCAGGCTTAAACATTACAGTTTTTTAATTTTTTGAAAGATTAGTAAGAGTGAGCATAACTCTGCTTTGTGCCCCAGACCGTCTGATGATTTGAGGGGTAAAAGGGGCACTTAGGGAAGGCAAGGCCAAAGTGGAAAGACTACAATTCTTTGCTTGGGTGTTTACTGAGGAGGATGTTGTGGAGATCCCCATGCTGGAAATGGTTTTTAAGGGTGAGGATTTGGAGGAAATAACACAAATCATGGCAGGGTTGGTGCAAGGGTCTGTGGCGCCTTAGGCAGACCAATGTAAACACCGCCTCCCCCTCCCCCTCCCCAAACCCACCCTGAGTTGAATGCGCCTTCTGACAGTGGTAGATATATAGAGTTATGGTCATCCTCTTACAGTGCTCTCTCTCTCTCTTTCTCTCTCTCTCTCTCTCCCTCACCATGTCGCTCAAACCGCTGACGCCGCCTAGTCCAGCCTAATGGTGGCGCGGCCCTGAATCTTGGTGAACCTTGAAGATGTAATAGAGCGAACTGACAAAATAAGGGGCAGCAAATCACCTGTATCCCAGAGTTCTGAAAGTGCTGGGAAAAACGGTAGAAACTATTCTACAGACCAAAATGATTGAAAACAGACATGGTTTAATGGAACAGAGTCATCGTGGATTTACTCAAGGGAAGTCTTGCATCACCATTTTGCTACATTTTTTGAAGGGGGTTAATTATCTTGGGGCCAGATTCATTTTGTGTCTATGGGAAAAAGCCATAGTGAATCAGGTACTTGGTGAGCAATGTTGCTGGTAATTTTAATGCAATCTAAAAAAATTCCTACCAAAATATGTGTGTGAACTGTGGACCTGTGATTAGATATGACTCGTAGTACCAGATATCTAAATTTGACTAGTTAGTACATGGGTGTTATGATGGTCCTTTATTCAGTATCAAAGTGATTAAATGCTGCTAAGAAATAATTCTAGTAGAAGAGAGAATTTGATATTGAAGATTGAAGATTTTGCATTTGTTTACATAAGGCTTGTTCATTGGTGATTTGCACTTTAATTAATTAATTAAAAATCTTTATATAATCACTTAAAGGTTTACTAAGCGGTTTACATAAAAAAACACTACACACAAAAATCAGAAGTTAAAAATAATTAAAAATAGCTACTTATCGCCTCAGTTATTCATGATAGAATATTAATGCAGCCACAAGATTACATTGTATTTCTATTTAATTTTTTATAATTTGCTACAATTAGTTAACTGATAATTTAACTAACTGACAGCTGCTGCTATATTACCTAGGCTGTTGCACCTAAAAATTTCATAAGCTTGGTTAAAAAAGTAGTTGTAATCAACTTCCTAAATTTAAGAAAGGATGTTTTCTTTTTTTAAAATTTTCACTGGGTATGAATTCCACAGTTCAGGGCCTTGGATCATAAGCAGCCGCTCCCCAGATTCATCTAAAACACCCATGAACTTGAATGGGAAGCTAAATTAACATTTTTGGTTTAAATCTGTGGCCACCCTTTGTTTGTTTGGGGTCCACGAATGAAACAAAAATGGTCTCATTTGCTGCATTTTACCCATTTGTTTCAAACGCTTGCAAATCCATAAGAGAAGAATGCATAACATCAGTTTAGAAGGTAATGAAAGTCTCATTTCAATTCATCCAAGAAATATAGAATATAATGGCAGATAAGGTCCATCCCGTCTGCTCAATTTACTACTTGCACAGTACCATAGTCCCCATAGTTCCCAGCTGGGCTCTGACTTTCGTTCATTTCTTCAAAAGTTTATTGGTCATGGGTGCACTGCAGTCAGTGTGGGTGGGAGTATTAGGTGGAGTAGGCAGTGACCTAGGGCACCAGAAGTGGGCAGTGCGGCGGAGTTGTACACGAGGGCAGCGGTTTTGAACACAGGTAAGGAGGAAGGAGACGGGGGGCAAGGAATGCAGCTGGGTAGGTTATCTTGTACTTTTCTAATGTACTGAGTGTGGGATGGCAGACGAGGAGGTGCCCAAGGCATGCACTGGTTTGGTGCGGTAGCAGAGAGAGAGAGAACCACGTGATGACATCATATGATCACCGCCCGGGGCAGTGGCAGACACTTGCACTGGCACTGACTGCAGTCTCATGTACCGGTCATGTTTTTAAACATCCAGCAAAGGTAGAGCACATAAGACAAAAATACTGGAGATTCCCGCAAAATATGGAAGAAATTTGAAGGATTAATGTATATGGGTTCCAGGCCCTGAGAAATGCACATACTAGGGTTATCAGCCTTGGTCTAAGACTATCAGATCTGACACTTTCAACTACCTTTCCTGTTCGAGGCATTCCCATTATACTGGTTGGTGAGACACTCTGTCCATTCATCTTCAGGGATTATGGCGTTTTTTTCTGTAGCTTGACAAACCTCAGAACCTTATCTTCAATGTGATATGCAGGAGAATTTAAAGCTTATTGTTCTAATTCCTTATTTCAGTTCCAGAATCTTGCCAGGGGAAATTATTTATGATCTGTCTTAGTAAGAAATCAGGAACTTCCCTAAACTGTAATTATACATGTTTAAAAGTTGTTGGAGAGGGCAGAAAAGTACCCACATAAAATCAAACCATGAATGTACATTATGGCAAAAGTACCTCGGCCATCTGTTTTAGGTTTTCCAATGCACTGAACTGATGAAGGGATTATAATTCTTGAAAAAGCTATCACAATGTGTTGAGCTCGGTTTCTGCTATAGTCAGGTAAAAAAATAAAATAAAATATGCTCTGAAAGGTAGTTTGTGCGTGTGTCAATCCGAAAACAAGAGGCTCCACACAAAACTGAAAGGAGCCTACTTTCTGGAACGTGTAAATGCACACATCTGCAGTCCACACACACACGTGCGGATCCAAAAACCACCAGCCCTGTTAGAATCCCCATGTCCCATCTGACATGTCCTGAAAAGCTGGTGTGGATGGGATACCAAACAGCAAAATTCTTAAGGGCATGGACAGACAGACATAGAAATCTCATATACCCTTTCCTTCTGACAGCAGGAGAAAAAAAAAAGTTTCTGAACTTTATATCTTAGGTTAAATTAGGTGCTGTGACTTGTATGATGAAAGGGAAGAATTAGTTTTCATCTTGAAATTGTTTTTTTTTTATTTTATTGGGCAAAACATGAGTCTATTTTGAAATACCTCCAGATGGTGGTGCAGTTATTGTCATATCAAAGATTCAAGGAAGGAAATCAAGACACTTATCAAATCTTTTTTAAAGATTCCCCCTATAATCAATCAAATGGTTTATATATAGATAGTGTAGAAAGAGAAAGGGGCCAATGCAATACAGTGTGCTTAGTCCAGCGCACTGTATAATCGGCAGTCAGACGCGGGTTGAATAAGCGCTAATTAATCCCTAATGCAATAAGGGGATTAGCATCTATTCAACGCTCCTCCAATGCGGAGTGAGTCTAATAGTGCTAATCATATGCAAATGCATGTCACTGAGGCTATTAGCATTCACTGCAGATGCAAAAAAAAAAAAAAAGTGCATCTAGGACGCACATTTAGCGCTCAGCAATTAACGCCTGCCTGGAGCGATATTAAGTAGGAAGAAAACCAAAATTAAATAAAGTTAAAAAATAGAAAAAACCCCCAAAAAACTGGCAGTCGGGTGCAGGAAACAGATGCTCGAATGACAAGCGTCTGTTTCCTGAACTCCCTGGCTGTGCGGCGTTTAGGGAAACCGACATCGATAAACTGGCGTCGGTTTTCCTAATCGGCAGACCGCCGACGTCAATCGGGTTCTCGTTAGCAAGGAGGCGCTAGGAGCGCGCAAGCGACCCTAGCGTCTCCTTGCCAACGCGACCCCCTAATTTAAATATTGCATGGCACCCTCTTTGGGGGCACCTGGGGCACGTTAAGAAAGTGGGCACTGACTGTTCAGCGCCCGCTTTCTACGCAAATTTAGTGCCTCAACCCCAAAGTGTCTAGGGTTGCATTTTTATGTGGTCTGTTGTATTTCCTGAGAATGTGGTGGAGTGCATTGGTGGGGACTCAAAGTTTCTTCTAATATTGTACTACAGTAGATTAAGACCTAAGGCAGATGAGACTTTACCAGAGTAAATAAGGCCTGCCCCTTTAAGGCTTCGAGATGCAAAGGCAAACAATCCCAGGACACCTTGCAGTTTCCAGGGATTCTGTTGCTACTGACGTGAAACTGCTGATTTGCCGAGTCCCAGCTTCAGGTCCAGCTTCTGCTCTGGTTATCCCAGCTGTTCCAGCAGCTCCTGCTTTTGCACCAGTGAGTCCAGCTGTTCCGGTTTCTGTTCCTGCACGGGCAGTTCCAGTTTGTTGCTCCAGCTGTTTCAGCGATTCCAGCTCTTGCACTGGCAAATCCGGTTTTAGCTCTTCCACTAGCAATTCCAGCTCCTATCCCAGTAAATCTTGCTTCAGCTGCCTGGCTAATTTTAAAAGCCCTACACGCGTGAAAACCAGGCGATACCCGCGTGGATTTTAAAAGCTGCGTGCTACGCACGTATCTCCCGATACACGCACAAAAATAATTTTTGAAAAAAAACAAACCAAAAACGTTGTTGGAGATAGTAGGAGATTTACCTAATTGATTAAAGGACTAGATGGGACTATTATATGACCAATCGGTTCTAAGAAGACATTTCATTAGATGCTATTTTGTATTTTTTACTTATGTTCTGATGGTCCAGTTTCATCTCTGTACACTGTAGAAGAAGTACCGGTATTTTAGTTTATGTATGTTATCTCCAAAAAATTAAAATAAAAAAAAAATTGTGGGGGGGGGGAGAGGGGAGGGTCTGTACCATGATTCAAGTGCATAAGTATTTATGCACACAAAGGGGTAGATTTTATAAATTTCTGCGTGCGCGTACTTTTGTTCGTGCACCAGGCGCGAACAAAAGTATGCTGGATTTTATAAGATACGCGTAGCCGCGCGTATCTTATAAAATCCGGGGTCGGCGCGTGCAAGGGGGTGCACATTTGTGCAACCTGCGTGCGCCCAAGCCGGCGTGCGCTGCCTGTTCCGAAATCGGAGCAGCCTCGGAGGGAACTTTCTATCCACCCCCCCACACCTTCCCCTCCCTTCCCCTACCTAACCCACCCCCCCGGCCTTATCTAAACCCCTCCCCTACCTTTGTTGGCAGATTTACGCCTGCGGAAAGCAGGCGTAAATCTGAGCGCGCCAGTGGGCTGCTGGCGCGCCATCACCCGACCCGGGGGCTGGTCCGGAGGCCTCGACCATGCCCCCGGGCCGGCGCCTCGCCCCCGGGCCCGCCCCTGAAACGCTGCGTCACTCGCAGCATGCCCCTGACATGCCCCCAACACGCCCCTCCATGCAAGCCCCGGGACTTATGCAAAATAGGCTCGGCGCGCGCAGGGGGGGGTTGGGGTAGGTTTTCGGGGGGTATGCGCATATTGTACGCCTGTACCCCTTTGAAAATCTACCCTAAAACGCGCACCGATGTCACCTACCGTGCAACTATACTTCTGCTATGGATGGCATGTAAGTTGTGAAATAAAAAAAAAACAGAGGCTAGTTAGCGGGGTTTTAAGGCTCGGGGCTAATGGGGTAAAAGGGAGGATAACCAGCTAAGTGGTCTAGGAAGTCCTCTCCTTTAGTGGGGTGAACTGGGATCGGACTGGGAAACCTGCTGTGTCGGCGTGCATGTCTTATAAAATCCCCCTCGTTTACACGGTAGAGGTGGCATTTGCGCACACCTGCGCAGGTCATTACAAAATCTTGCGCGCAGGTATGCAGATAGCCGATTTTATGACACATGCACGTTAACGCGCGAGTAAGCGTGTGTTATAAAATCACCATGTCAATATGCACACACGTGTGCCTACGTGCGCTTCCTAAAATTCACCTCTCAGCGAGTCTAGGTTTTTGCACCAGTACCTTCAGTTATCCCATCGGCTCTAGACAAGGTTGGATATGCGGACAAACTAGCAGCTGTTCTCGAGGCTACCTGGAAGGGATCTGCCCTTGCCACCAGAATCCAAGACAAGGCCCTGTGACTACCCGATTGACTCACTATCAGGGCAGACGTTCAATGTGCAAGAAACTATAAATCAGAACTAAAGGCCTCACAGGGGTACTTGCAAGAGAATTTTAAAAAGGGCTTTCTCGGGCCCTCAACCTCTCCAGCTAGAGCGCCAGTCTTATTCATGTCCAATAAGGATGACACACCCTGGCCTGCACAGATGACCGAATACGCACAGTGACAGAGTGGCTAGTTGCAAGAAAGGTCAAGGACGTTCTGGAGCTAATACAAGCAGATCCTGTGGAGGCCTTAGCAGACAGCCTCTGGGACCTACATTTGACTGCCCTGCCAAAAGGATTCCAAGTCAAAGCCCTGCTCCATGCCTTCAACCTTGCATTATGTAGCAACTCCAGTTTCCACACCAGAGAGTCCAGCCCCGGTTGTCTGGACAACTCCAGTTTCCACCTCTTGTTGTTGTTAAGGTAGTAACTGCCTCTCCGTGCAGGTTACTCAGTTTTAGGTATAATATTTCTACATGTACATAGGTTACCACATTTCTTCATTTCCAACCTCAGCAGTGTGGTCTTTGCCACCTCTTTCGGGAGGGCATTCCAGGTGCCCACCACCTCTGGATGAAGAAATATTTCATGATGTTGGTTCTGAATCATGTCCCCCCTGCAGTTTCATATCATTACGCCTAGCTGTACAGTTTCCTTTCCAACAGAAAAGGTTTCATGTTTGTGCATCATTAATATCTTACAGGTACCTGAAGGTCTGTAACACAGCTCCCCTGCACTTCCTCACCTCCAGGCTATACATATTCAGATCCTTTAGCCTCTCTTTTCCTATGTTTGTAACAGTCCCCCACACATCATTCTAGCTGCCTTCCTCTGGATCGCTTTCATCTTTGTCTCTATCCTTTTTTCTAGATACGGTTTCCAGAACTGAACACAATACTCCAGGGTGAGGGGGCATTATCACCTCCTTTTTCCTCTCTCTGGCAGCCCAGCCTCCTTCAGGCTTTCGCTATCGCCTTTTGTCACGTTGCCTTCGCTGCCTTCAGATCACCCGACACTATTACCCCAATGTCCCTGTCCCAGTCTGGGCACATTAGTCTTCGCACCCCTAGTCGCATTCATCTCTTTTGGAATTGCCACAACCCAGATGCACGATGCTGTCACTTCATTGGCAATGAACCCCAGCTTCCAAATCTTCCAACACTCTTTAAGCTTTTCTTAAATCGCTTTTCCCTCTAGTGTACTCCTTCAGGCATTTCCATTCTGTTGTAGATCTTAGTATCATCCACAGAGAGAAACTTTTCCTTAGAACCCCTCCACAAGTGTCGCTCACAAAGACCACCGAGAAAGAACTGGACCCAGGACCGATCCTTGGGGCACTCCACTTAACACCGTTCTCAGGTCCACCTACCGTTACATGCTCTCTCCCTGTCAGTCGACCCAGTTTGTGATCCACTCCACCACCTTGGCATCCATTCCCAAGCTTCTCATTTTATTCATGAGCCTCCTATCACAACAGGCCTGTAATTTCCAGCCCTTCCCTCCGGTCCCATCCTTATGAAGCAGGACCACAACCACTTTTCTCCAATCTTGCGGCACCACTCCCATTTCCAGGGATCTACTGAACAGGTCGCCCAGCGGACCCGCCCGCACATCTCTGAGCTCCCTCGTTATCCTGGGGTTGTATCCCATTCGGGCCCATGGCCTTGTCCACGTTCAGTTTTCCTAGCTCCTCCCATACATTCTCTTCTGTAAATGGGGGTTGCTTCCACTCACATCCGTGCTCTTGTAAACCAGCAATGGTCCTTCTCCAGGGTCTTATTTGGGAAGAACACCAAACTGGATTATTTGTTTAATATTTCTGCTATGTCTTCATTTCTCTTCACACATTGCTTCGTCTCCTTTCAGTTTTACTATACCATCTTGGACCTTCCTCCTTTGATATATCTGAAAAATCTTTTGTCTCCTTGCTTTAATCCTTTAGCAATCTTTCTTCTGCTTGACTTTTTGCTTTCCTGATTTCTTTTCTTGTCTCCCTCAACTTCACTAGGGTATTCTTCCCTGTGTTCCTCTTTTTAGGATCCTTTCTACTTCTGAAAGCTGGTTTGTTTGGGTTTTTTTTGCCTTTATTTTTTCAGCCACCTCCTTTGAGAAACAGATGGGTTATTTTTCTTCCTAGTTTTTGTTCACTTTTCTTAAATAGAGATTTGTTGCCTTTGTAACAGCTCCTTTAAATTTGATCCACTTTTGTTCCATTTGACCCATGATCTCCCGGTCTTCTAGTTCCTCCTCAAATTCCATCCCCATTTCACCAGAGCCTGTATTTTTGAAATTCAAAACTTCAGTCTTCGCGTGACTTCTCTCTGTCCTGGCTGCGACATGGAACCATGCCATCTGATGATCACTGGTGCTCAGGTAAGCACCTGTTTTGTACGTTAGAGACATTATCCCCCGCCTGCGAGTATCACTCCCTCCCCCATGGGGGTCCATCACCATTTGTTTGAGCAGAGCCCCTTGGAGGGTATCCACTATCTCTCTGCTTCCTGCAGATTCTACAGTGGGGATACTCCATTCCACATCTGGCAGATTCAAACCTTTTGGATGTCTGCCCAAATCTCTGTTCAGGTTTTTTTTTTTAATTTGGAGGCCTGCAGACCACACCAGTGTAAATGGAAGCACCATCTTTTTTTTTTTTTTTTTAAGATGGCCCATAATGCTTCTTCCCTACCCCGCTTCCCTTGCACTTCAGTTGCCTGGATTTTGTTTTTGACATACAGAGCTGTTCCTCCCCCTTGTTAACAAGTTATAGCCTGGGATGGTTGTATCCCAATCAAGAGATTCAATGAACCATGTCCAAGTCCACCTCCACCGTTAGGGTCTGCAGATCTGAGATTTTATTGCCCAGATTATGAACATTTGTGCTCAGAGCTTTCCAACCTTTCACCCTTGCCCTCCTGCTCTTCCTGGTCATCTTTTTTTTTTTTTTTTTATCCTTTTGCTTAAGTGTGAAATATTGAGCTGATTGATTTTATTTTCTCCTCTCACTTCCTGCATTGCTTGGGGGGTGACATCTCAATCCCCTTGGCCACCTTCTGTCACCCCCGACCTCTGTTTTAAATGCCTGATGATATATGACCTGAGCGTCTTGTTTAGTATTTTCTTTTACTGCTCCATACACGGCCCCAGCTTCCAGTGTATCAAAATCCACTTTCTTTACACCATGTATTGACATTTTCTATATGGCTTAGCTTTTCCTTTCTCTTACTATGAACAGGTAATATCTCAAAAAAGGCAACAGTCTTTGCCATGTGTCTAATCTCCTTCCTTAGATTCTGGAAATCTTTCTGTACTGCTTGGTTACTGTTTCTAACAAGGTCATTAGTCCCCAGATAGATAACATTGATATTAGAGTCTTCCTTCTTTGATTGCATTGGTGTGGTTAAACCACAATAACCAAATCATATCAGCATCGTAAAGAAAGATCTTTTATTGGATAACGTTAGGAATTTTCCAGGAGAGAGTGAGATTACCAGTAAGGCAATTAAGAGGCAGTCTCAGAGAGCCTTGTTTACCCAATAGGTTAAATCCTATCTGCACACTAAAGTGCTAGTTGATAGTTTTCATAATATTTTTCTGACTGGGTGACATTAGCACATCCTCTTAACTGGATGGTATTATAATTCTCTCTCATGCATATTAATGAAGTTGGGATTCATGCAAGTCACGCAATTTCTTGTAAATCGAGCCTAGAGGGCCGGAGCGAAACTTAAGTCTGAACTTGACATACTTTTTGATCTCTGACCTACATTTTAGTCTGATCAGTGTGATTCACAGTGCAGTAACAATAGCTAAATAGCATGTTTTAAACAAAAAAATTCCTAACGGCATTAAATAACTCGTTTGCATCTCAACCAGATGAGAATCCTGGAAGGCATTTAACTATTGTGTCCCCCTCAAAGTGAGTTCTCAAATTAGTTCCTCTAATGATCGAATCTCCCGGCAGAAATGTCAGATGTCTGATCTAAAACTTGCGACTCCTGAACCTTCTAAGTAGTGATCAGTAATGTTACATGGGCAGCCAGGACCGACTCGTCTCTCTGCACCCACCCTCTCACAAGGTCGAGGCGGAAGAGCAAAGGGCAGGGCTGCCGGTGCTCTGGGGTAGCCAAAGGAGAGGTTTTCTCCTATTGGCTGCCCCGTCCCCCAGGGAACCAATGGGTTCCCGGCCCGCCCCGGAAATGAACTAATGGCTCGGGGCGGGCCAGCCAATCTGCGGGCGTGGCGACTCTACCCCCCCCCGCCCCTCTCCTGGGTGCCGGCGCGGCTCGTGCCTGGCACCCACGTTACTCTGGGCACCCCGATACTTTATCGGGGTGCCCTTCTCATCTGTGAACCCCCGCCCCGACTAGGAGGTAAGTGTCGCATCTCACCTCTTCCCCTTTCCAGCTGTTTCATTTTGTGTAGGTCTGTGTGGCAGGGGAAGGTCAATCTGTACATCCTAATTTTTTTTTCATTTCCCTGCCTGCTCATAGGGAGAGTAATTTTCAAAGGCATTTTTGTGGGTAAAGCAGAGTTTTTTTTACCCATGGAAACTGTTGCGTCGGAGGTGGACCCTTGAGTCGAGGTGGGGTTGACGCAACCTATAGGCAAGGACTTACGGGTCCCCACCATCGACAGGTGGAGTGGGCTGATAGGCAGAGGCCGCTGGAGTTTCACCTATACCAGCCCTTGTTCCCCACGGGTTGAGCATTTGGGTGCCGGGGCTGGCAGGACTTAGGTGGGCCTCAAGTAAAAGAAGGTGGTTCAGCCCAGAGCCAGCAGGCAAGGCATGGAATGGTCCTACTCTGGACTGGGTAAGGTTCTGGAAACCCGGGCGCCAATGGAACAAGGCAGACTGAGGGCGCTCGAGCAAAGGTAGGCCAAAGCCTAATAAGTCCACGTCCAGGGAGTAGGCAGAAGAGGCGTCCGATGGCAGGCTTGGGTCAGGGCTGGCGGCAATCCAGGGGTTGTGGCAAGCAATGCTGAGGTCTGATCACAGAGACAACCAATATCGTAGTCGATAAAAGCTGAGGTTTGGTCACGGGGAAGTCAATAGCGAAGTCAATCGAAGCTGCGGTCTGATCATGGAGAAACCAATAGCGTAGTCAGACAAAGCGAGGATCAGGGCCTGGAGATAGGCAGTATGTGGTCAGGCGAAGCAGAGGTCTGGGTCTGGAGATAGGCTGTAGTGTAGTCAGGCGAAGCGGAGGTCTGGGTCTGGAGATAGGCTGTAGTGTAGTCAGGCAAAGCGGAGGTTTGGGTCTGGAGATAGGCTGGAGTGTAGTCAGGTGAAGCGAAGTCAAAGTCTGTGCAATCAATCCGAAGCATAGACAGGGTAGGAGCGAGGAGCGAGGAGCGAGGAAACAGGAACAACGAGGATCAGGAACGTAGAGTAGGGACGAATCTCAGTAGCAACAAGTACTCAAAAACGAGGAGACCTGTTGCAAAGGTGACGCTATGGAGCGGAGCTTGAGCTTAAACACTATGAAGAAGTTGACATCATCATCCGGGGCTGTGGCCAGGTTCCCACCATGGGCCCTTCATAAGGATCAGCGATGCGCGCGCGCCTAGGGAGGGGCATGGCGCGAGTAGTGGCATCTTTCCGCAGGCCACACGGAAAGGCCTGATGAACCATGGCATCAGGACCAGGAATGCCGGGAACTGTGGCAGGGCTGGAGGCACAGGGGGCGGCCCGAGGACGGAGCTGACGACCCACCGCCACTAGCGAGGAGGAACCAGAGGCTGGAGTCCTTGTGGAAAGGTGAGAGGGCCGTGCCGCGGGTGTGCCGCAGATGGCACGCATAACAGAAACAGCCTGTTACAAAATTACTCGCTTGATATGTGGCTAAAAACTTACTCGCACATGTCCTCTATGCTAAGTTTATTTGGACTGAGCAGAGGCATTTGCTTCCCGTTACAGAGAAACGGGAGCAATAGCAGTCTTGCTCCCCAACCTCCCAGTCCCCAATAGTCGTGCTCCCCAGCCTCTCTCCCCTGCTAGACCTCCCAGTCAGACTCATATGCAGTGGAATAATGCAAACACAAACTTCAGCATTGCTCAAAACAAAATCAAGAAATATAAATCCATAATAAACCATACTAATTTAAAAAATTATTCCAAAACAGATGATGAATAGACCATCCAAAAAATAAGGATAAAAACAAACATTTCCCAAAAATCAATTTAAATAATGTAAAAACCAGCAGACATATCAAATAACACCCAGTAATTAAAACTATTAAGGAAAAATGTTCCTCTCTTCATAGCTGGAAACATGATTTCCAGCCACCCTGAGATTGTCCTGGATTAGTGGAGAAGAAATGGAGGGGGGGGGGGGGGCAAGAGAGGAGGAACACACAAACTTTCTCCTCTCTCTTTCATATACACACACACATACACCCTTCTACCATCTCCTTCTCACTCCCCTTCCATATCCTCACTCCTCCTTCCCCTCTTCCTTATCTTTCACTCACCCCCTTTTCTTCCTTCTCAGTCACTCATCCCTCCCCCTCAGTCACTCATCACCCTCACTCCATTCCCTCCTCTCAGTCACAACCTGCTATATGACTCACCCCCTGCCTCCCCGGTGGTCCTTTTCTTCTATATGTTGGCAGGAAGCCTATCAGCAGGTCATCATTTGGTCTCACATACACACAAGCTCCATCTTTCTCATATGCACAAGCACATGCTCCCTCTCTTTTATACACACAGGCTTTCCCACACATACACACAAGCTCCCCCTCTCTCAAACATACACGCTCTCACACATACACCTAGGCTCTCACACGTACAAGCTCCCTCCCTCATACACATGCTCCCTCTCCCTCATATACACATGCTCTCATACATACACATATGCTCCCTCTCATAAACACTGGCTCCTGCACACATTTTTATTTTATTTATTTCGGGTTTTTATATACCGGCATTCGAGAACGCAGTCCCATCATGCTGGTTCACATAAAACAGGGGTGCATCGTAAACATAAACTAAAAACAATGGTGCGGAAAAAGCAGTTACATATAACAGGGTGATTGGAACTTGGCGGAGAGAGAAGAGAAAGGACAGGTTATTAATTCAAACATGTAAACAATAGTGGAGATGGTTAATCATGGTGTAGTTGGAGATAAGGATTGGCGAAGATGAGATACATACATACAAGTTCCCTCTCTCGTCTACATATGCTTACACAAACGCTCCCTCTCTCATAAACACATGCACAGGCTCCCTCTCTCCCATACACACAGGTTTTCACACACATACATACAAGTTCCCTCTAACTCATTCACGCACACACACACACACTCCTCCCTCTCAGCCAGTCCTCTGCCTCTCATGGAATCTGAAGGGAAGAGAGGGGATCCTACAACCTCCTCCTACCTCAGGCTGCTGGCGGGCTAGGGTGCCCTGGTGGCTTTCAGCGGTGGCTGCTTGAGGTCTGCAGCCCGCAGTGTCTTTTTGATATCAGCTGGTGGGTAGGTTAGAGTGCACCAGCAGCTCGACAAGCTTCTTCTTTTGCCGCTGCAAGATGGGGGTCTGTGGGGGTCCTCAGTGGACTTTTTCTTCTTTGCGGCCCAGTAGCCACTGAAAGCCCTGTGCACCCTGCTTCGCTTCCTTAGGGATGTGGCCCCATAGCATTTTCATCCGGGCCTGTTTCTGCATCAGAGCCTGGAGTTTTCAGGAAATCTCCTAGTATAGCTGAAAAATAATATTAAAAAGGCTCCCTGCAGCCTTGCCCCCCCCCCCTGCTTTGCTACTGGTCCATGGGGGTCCCGTCCCCCCCCCACAGGCATCAGTGATGTCAAAGAGGTGCCGACAGGAGGAGGAAGGAATGGAGGTGGAAAGAAAGGGAGGGAAAGTGAGAAGTTCTCACTCTCCTGCCTCCCTTCCTCATCTTCCTCACTCACTCAGCTCCCCTTGCTTTTCTTCCACCCTCTTCCTTCTTACTGGGAAGGGAGGAAAGGGGAGCTGAGCTGTGTAAGAAGGGAGGGAGGTTGTAAAGGGAAAGGAAGGGAGATGAGCGAGAGAGGAGGGAATGAGGAGTGAGTTAGGGGAACGGAAGGGGGATGAGTGAGAGAGGAGTGAGTTAGGGGAATGGAAGGGGGATGAGTGAGAGAGGAGGGAATGAGGAGTGAGTTAGGAGAACGGAAGGGGGATGAGTGAGAGAGGAGGGAATGAGGAGTGAGTTAGGGGAACGGAAGGGGGATGAGTGAGAGAGGAGGGAATGAGGAGTGAGTTAGGGGAACGGGAAGGGGGATGAGTGAGAGAGGAGGGAATGAGGAGTGAGTTAGGGGAACGGAAGGGGATGAGTGAGAGAGGAGGGAATGAGGAGTGAGTTAGGGGAACGGAAGGGGATGAGGTGAGAGAGGAGTGAGTTAGGGGGACCAGAAGGGGATGAGTGAGAGAGGAGGGAATGAGGAGTGAGTTAGGGGAACGGAAGGGGGATGAGTGAGAGAGGAGGGAATGAGGAGTGAGTTAGGGGAACGGAAGGGGGATGAGTGAGAGAGGAGGGAATGAGGAGTGAGTTAGGGGAACGGAAGGGGGATGAGTGAGAGAGGAGGGAATGAGGAGTGAGTTAGGGGAACGGAAGGGGGATGAGTGAGAGAGGTGGGAATGAGGAGTGAGTTAGGGGAACGGAAGGGGGATGAGTGAGAAGGAAAGGAAGGGGAAGTGAGTGAGTGAGAGGGCAGGTGGTATGTTGGGAGGGAATGAAAGGGAAGGGGTGAAACAGGAGTGAATGAGTGAGAAGGAAGCGCATAAAGGAAGGGGGATGGGCGAGTGAATAGGAAGGATCAGGAGTAGCGTCGGCCCATGCCCCAAGAGAAAAAAGTGTAGTAGTTCCATCGTCTGTGTGGGCTAAAGGTGGAGGCTGTCACAACTTGTGCATTCTGGAGGGGAGAAGAGAGTGTGTGCGCTTGTTTGCGTATGTGAGAGAGTGAGAGCATGTATGTGTGAGAGAGGGGAGAAGAGAGTGTGTGCGCTTGTTTGCGTATGTGAGAGAGTGAGAGCATGCATGTGTGAGAAAACGAACGTGTGTGTTAGTGTGTGTGTATGATTGAGAGAGAGGGCAAAGTTTGTCCGCCCCTTTCCTCCCCCAACCAGTCTATGACAATAATCAGAGTGACTGGAAAACAAAGCTCCCAGGTGTAGAGCACAGCCAATTTCTTTTATCCTCATTAGTTTTAATTATTGGTTGTTATTTGATGTGTCTGGTCTTTTGAATTATTTCATTGATTTTTTGGGAACTTTTTAAACATTTTTATATGAGTTTGATTATTGAATGTTCTATTTGTCAGCTGTTTTGAAATATTCTCTCTTAGTATGGTTTCTCTATTTGATCAATGCTGAAATTCAGTGCACAGTTCCCTAATGCACAAGCTGATTTAACTATCGGTGCAGTAAGCTAATGGTATGCTAACCCATTGGGAGTTTAAAAATGGGCAGGAACCAGAACATATGCACAAAGAAAAGGTTTAGCGCACAGCAAAACATCCGGGCACTGGAACTCCAGGTTCCCTCCTTAAGCTAATATTAGCCCTGGGAATTTTACTCCACCTCCGACTACAAGTTAAATTCTCAGGGCTAAAAAAACATGAGGTAAGCCAGTGCACCTCTCTGCCTTGGGGGTTAGGGGGTGAGAGTAACAACTAATGCCATCATTAGCAGGGGATTTCCATGCTGGGGAGGAGGAGCTAACAAACGCATTTTATTGTGGGCATATTTTTTGTGTGCAAAAGTCCTCGCTGCATCGGCAGTAAAGTATATGCGGGTTGCTGAACGCACCTTATTACATCGGCCTTACGTTATGCATGTCACTTGCAGGACCCAGCAGCCGGCGATAAATTGGGGATGGGTGTACATCACTGCAGATCTCTTATCTTGCCGTTTCCTCCCTCCCTTTTTTTTTTTTTTTTAAACAAAACCTTGCATTAACTCTTTGGCGCCATTAGTAGGGATTTTATCGATCAGATTACCTTGTCCCACTCGCAGCACAGAGTTAATTCAGGAGGGGAAATTCCAGCAAACATGCATGTAATGACTCATAGCAGATATCGTTTCAGATTGTTCTATAAAGCAGACTACTGCATTGTTCCCCAACATAGAGCCATCTGTGTCTTGTGCATTTTTGCACAAAACGAGGGCACCGGGAGAGGTCCTTTGAACAAGTGCCGCTGCCACAGGAACCAGCTGCACGGCGTGCCTTGGAAATAACAGACAGGGCTTTTGATTCGCAGCAGGATGGTTGGTTTGTTTGGTTTTTGGTTTTTTTTTTTTTAAAGTGATGGTGCTGGCAGGCTGTCAAGGGAATTTCTGAACACTAGGATATCCACTCGCTTGGCAACCATAGGAATAGGGAAATTACCGTCGGCATTCCCCCCGCGTCATGCCTTTGGGAGTGTAACCGTGCCTCTTCTGCCTCTGGAAGACCATTTCAGCCGGGGACCTGCCGCTTCGAGGGCTGTCAGCGCGTGACACCAGCGCCGAGGATCGCATAGGTGGGGAGAAGGCCGACCCCCCCCCCCCCCCGCCCCCCTCCCTTTGCATAAAGAAAAAGCGCGGCGCATCCCCGGCTCGACTTCCTCCCGTGGCTTTGCCGCCTCAGCCACCAATGACGTCGCACAAAATCCTGGAGAAGGTGCAGAAGAAGCTGCGGGGCAAGGCCAAGGCTCCCGCCAGCGCGGCCGAGGCGGCGCGCTTTTTGCCGGAGGATGCCAAGGAGGCGCGAGGGAACGAGAGGAAGCTGAAGCAGGCGGCGAAAGAGGTGCTGAAGTGCGTGCCGTACGCCTTCAAGAAGTCAAAGTCAAAGTCGCTCCTGGAAGAGGCAGGGGCCCCTCCGCAGCCAGACGCAGGTAAATGAGAGGGGGGAAGGCAGAACTGCGCCTGAAGCCTGTGAGTTGGGCGCGTGGCAGAGCTGGAAGGCAACCTGGCGCGCTTGATAACGCGCTTCTTAGCCTCCGAGAGGGGCCGGGCGCTGCCCACGTAAATGGCTACAGATTTCCCTGTTTGAGAGCTGTATTCCTCAAAGCACCTGCAAATACTGCCGGTCTTCCAGTGCAGCAATGGTTTTCACCGGAAAAAGCACCGGGGGGAGGTAACTAGCGCATGCAGAATCTCATAATTGTAATCTCCTAATCTCATATTGCATACAGTACAGCGCGCTCTGGCGGAGGACGTTCGTTTTCGATGCGCTAGCTTTACCCCTTATTCAGTAAGGGGAAATGGCGCATCGAAAACGCGCGGCCAACACCCCCCCCCCCCGAAACTAATAGCATCCGCAACATGCAAGTGCATGTTGATGGCCCTATTATTTATTTATTTATTTTATTTTATTTATTTAGTGATTTTTTTTATATACCGCGGCACGTTAAAAACATCACCTCGGTTTACAATAAACAATAACACAGCAATAATCTTTACATTCAACAGGAAATACAGTGTACAAAATGGTTCAATTATTAACAAGAATTTAAAACAAGTACAATAAACCAATGAACGAAAGCAAAGAACAGTTCAATGTTAAATAGTAAGTCGAGTGTTAACCATGTGATCAGAGACAGTAAAGTCAATTTATAGCAGCGAGGAACATCTATACGGGTCAGCGTGATTCAATAAGTAAAATGTGCAGCCAAACCGCAGGTCGGAGGTCCCGAAAGTTAAAAAAAAAAAATTTGAAAATCGGCCCGCGGCTTGAAAACCGGACGCTCAATTTTGCCGGCGTCAGGTTTCCGAACCCGTGGCTGTCAGCGGGTTTGAGAACCGACGCCGTCAAAATTGAGCGTCGGCTGTCAAACTCGCTGACAGCCGCCGCTCCTGTCAAAAAAGAGGCGCTAGGGACGCGCTAATGTCCCTAGCGCCTCTTTTTTACTGTGGGCCCTCATTTGAATACTAAATCGCGTGCACAGGAGAGTGGCCTGTGCACGCGCCAGGAGAGCAGGCGCTCTCCCGCGACTTTTACTGTATCGGCCCGATAGTAATGACGGCAGAAAAAGACCAAAATGGTCCATCCAGTCTGCCCAGCAAGCTTCCCAAGGTGGCAACTGCCGCTCCGTGCAGGTTACCCCCATGTTTCTCTTAAGGGTAGTAACTCCTGCTCCATGCCGGATAAGCTTTTTAAATTTTTTACGCTTTTTTATTTATTCCCATCCTCTAGCCCAGGGGTCAGGAACCTTTTTGGCTGAGAGAGCCATAAACGCCACATATTTTAAAATGTAATTCCATGAGAGCCATACAATATGTTTAAAACTAAATACAAGTAAATGTGTGCATTTTATGTAAGATCACACTTTTAAAGTACAATAAGTCTCTGAAAATATTACACCAGGCCTTAAGACACCAATACATCTCCTATTAGGAAACGGACCAAGTCAGGCTGCTATAGAGTCCTACACAGAAACTACACGCCAGCAGAAAACCTCACCTGAATCACGTGCTGTCCCTCACCTAACATAGAATAAAGAGACCAAAACGCATAACAAGAAGCATGCAGACAAAAACTGAATTGGAAACTGCAACAAGCCAGAGTCTCTGTATGCAGTGTAACAAAGGAAAAAAGAAACATCACACATCCTTATAAAACAAATCAAGAAATATAAAATCATCAGCAGTAAAACTGTACTAACAAAAAGAACATATTTCGAAACAGCTGATGAGTGGAATATCCAATAATTAAAAACTCATATAAAACATTTCCAGATACCAACAAAATATTTCAAAATAGCAGACACAAAGATCCAGTAATGAAAAATAATAAGGATACAAAAATTTTTTTGCTCTGCATACCTGGGAACGTTTGATATCCAGGTGTCCTGAGATTGTTCTGAATTAGCAGGAGGTGGGGTGGTTTGCTTGGAACTTTCTCCTCTCTCAGTCACATACCAGCGCTCTCTCACACTGGCTCTCAATGACACACCTATACACACATGCTCTCAGTCACTCACATATACAAATGTTTTTTCTCACTCACTTATATAGGCTCTTAATTACACATTTACACACATGCTGTCTATCTTTTCACGCTTACACTCACACAGGCTTTCAATCACATAAATACATGCTGTCTTTTTTTCTCTCACACACAGACTCTCATTCACATGCTTACAAACATGTCCTCTCTTTCTCTCATTTACACACAGGCTCTCAATCACATACTCACATGCTCCCTCACCTAAATCAGCTCTCAATCACACACAGACACACATGGTCTCTCTCTCTCATTTAAACACAGGCTCTCAATCACATACTCACATGCTCCCTCACCTAAATCAGCTCTCAATCACACAGACACACATGGTCTCTCTCTCTCATTTAAACACAGGCTCTCAATCACATACTCACATGCTCCATCACCTAAACCAGCTGTCAATCAGACACAGACACACATGATCTCTCTCTTACTTATACACACAGGCTCTTAATCATACATACACATGATCTCTCTCACACACAAAGGATCTCAATCATACACACATACTCTTTCAAACAAACAGGTTTTCAATTACAAACTTACACATACAGGGTCCCAATGGTAAACTTACATTCATGCTCTCTCTCTCACAGGCAGGATCTCAATCACAGACATACTCTCTTTCACATATACAGGCTCTCAATCATTCACATACATGCAATCTCTCACTCACACACACAGGATCTCAAACACACATGCTTGCTCGCTCATTCACTCTCTCTCTCCCCCTTCCCCCCCCGGGAACTCACGGCAGCAGCAGCCACCTCCCAACGCTAACCTCTTTCATTTTCAGCCCTCGCGGAGGCGAAGGCGGAGTCCCATCGGCCGCGGTTGAAGATTTTCATTTTCCTCCGAGCCGCGCTGCAGTCTTCTTCCCGCGCAGGCACCCGATGCTCTCCACTTCCTCTTCCGGGCCGCGGGAAGAAGAGAGCACCGGCGTGCTCTCTTCTTCCCGCGGCCCGGAAGAGGAAGTGGAGAGCATCGGGTGCCTGCGCGGGAAGACCCGCGCAGGCACCCGATGACTCCAGCGCTGGCACCCGGCTGACACCCGATGACTCCCGCGCAGGCACCCGGATGACTCCAGTCGGCGTGCTCTCTTCTCCTCCCCCCCGCGGCCCGGAAGAGGAAGTGGTGAGCATCGGGTGCCTGCGTGGAAGAAGAGACCACGCTAGTGTGGTCTCTTCTTCCCGCGCAGGCACCCGATGCTCTCCACTTCCTCTTCCGGGCCGCGGGGGGGGGGGGGGAGGAGAAGAGAGCACGCCGGTGCCGCTGACTCCAGCTGTCCTGCCGCGTTCCGCCCGGGCTGACAGCATTTTAAGCCCGGGCGGCGGAGGACCGGGGAGCAGCTGGGTCAGCGGGGAACCGCGAAGTATGGCGACACGTGTCTGCGAGCCAGATGCAGCCCTCAAAAGAGCCATATCTGGCTCGCGAGCCATGGGTTCCCGACCCCTGCTCTAGCCTTTTAGGGATCCACGGTGTTTATCCCATGCACCTTTGAAATCCTTCACAGTTTTAGCCTTTACTACTTCCTCCGGAAGGGCATTCCAGGCATCTACCACCCTCTCAGTGAAGAAATATTTCCTGACATTGGTTCTAAGTCTTCCTTCTTGGAGTTTCAAATTGTGACCCCTAGTTCTACTAAATCGTTTCCAATAGAAAAGGTTTGTTGACGACCATGGATCATTAAAACCTTTCAAGTATCTGAAGGTCTGTATCATATCACCCCTGCTCCTCCTCTCCTCCAGGGTATATATATTCAGGTTCTTCTCCTCATAAGTCATTCAATGGAGACCACCCACCATTTTGGTCGCCCTTCTCTGGACTGCCTCCATCCTGTTTCTGTCTCCTTTGAGATACGGTCTTCAGAACTGAACACAGTACTCCAGGTGAGGCCTCACCAAGGACCTGTTTAAGGGGATTAACACTTCCCTTTTCTTACTAGATATTCCTCTCTCTATGCAGCCCAGCATTCTTCTGGCTTTGGCTATCGCTGTGTCACACTGCTTCGTCAATTTCAGGTCGTTAGACACTATAACTCCAAGGTCTCTCTCCTGCTCCATGCACATCAGCCCTTCACCCCCCCCAACGCATGTAGTTCTTTTGGATTACCACACCCCAGATGCATGACTCTGCATTTCTTGGCATTGAATCCCAGCTGCCATATCTTCAACCACGCTTCCAGCTTCCTTAAATCACTTCTCATTCTCTCTACTTCTTCCTGCAGGTCCACTCTGATGTAGATCTTAGTATCATCAGCAAATAGACAAATTTTACCTTCTATCCCTTCCGCAATGTCGCTAACGAAGATGCTGAACAGAACCGGTCCCAACACCAATCCTTGTGGCACTCCACTTTAACACCATTCTCTCTTCAGAGTAGGTTCCATTTACCATCACCCGTTGTCTGTTATCCATCAACCAGTTTGTAATCCACACCAATACCTTGGAGCTGACTCCCAAGCTTCTCATTTTGTTGATGAGTCTTCTGTGTGGGAGCGTATCAAAAGCTTTACAAAAATCCAAGTAAATTACATCTAGCCTTCTTCCCTGATCCAGTTCTCTAGTCACCCCATCAAAGAAATCAGTTAGATTCGTCTGACAGGCCCTTCCGCTGGTGAATCCATACTGCTTCTGATCAAGCAACCCACCAGATTGTAGATAGTTCACTATCCTTTCCTTCAGCAGAGTCTCCATTAATTTTCCAACCACCGAGAGGATGCTAACTGGCCTGTAGTTTCCAGCCTCTTCTCTGCTCCCACTCTTGTGAAGTGAGACCACCACCACTCTTCTCCAGTCACTGGGCACTACACCCTTTTCAAAAGATCTATTGAACAGGTCACACAGCGGACCCACCAGCACATCTCTTGAGTTCCCTCAGTATCCTGGGGTGAACTTCATCAGGTCCCATGGCTTTGTCCACTTTCAGTTTTCTTAGCTCTTCCCCTATATTATATTCCGTAAATGGAGTTTCATCTACTCCACCCCCTTCTACAGTCTTGATAACAAGTGACGGTCCTTCTCCAGGGTCTTCTTTTGTGAACATTGAAGTACTTGTTTAATATTTCTGCTAATTCATTATCTCTCGCCACCCATTGACCCTTATCCCCTTTCAATTTCACTATATCACTATGTACCTTTCTCTGATGTATCTGAAAAATGTTTTGTCACCTTGCTTTACCTCCTTGGCAATCCTTTCCTCTGCCTGACTTTTTGCTTTCTTGATTACTTTTTTCATCTCCCTCAGTTTTGCCAGATAATCCTCCCTGTGTTCCACTTTTTGGGATCTTTTATATTTCTTAAAAGCTGCTTTTTTTTTTTTTTTATTACATCAGCCACTTCCTTTGAGAACCAGATTGGATTCTTATTTCTCTTACTTTTGTTTACTTTTCTAACATACAGATTTATTGCTTTTGTAATTGCTCCTTTTAGTTTGGCCCACTGTTCTACCTCTCCCATTTTCTCCCAGTCTTTTTTTTTTTTTTGTTTAAACAATTTTTATTGGGTTATACAATAACAGTACAGATCACAGCACCTGGAAGTGAGAGGAACTCTGATCTCACCCCAGCACAGTATCACCAATAAAAAAACCTCTACAGCATCCCCCCCACCCAAACCAACCCCCACCCCCCTTTCTCGTTATAGAAGTGAGTAAAACTGTAGGTACTACGAAATAGTCCCCCTCTCCCTAGGCAAGGCCATCCCTTACAGAAATAGAAAGAGAAATGAAAATTAATCATTGACAACAAGACTGCGAGCACGGGGGGTCAACGACTGCAGGTACGGCTGCCAGATCCTCAGAAATCGCCTGCGGCGCTGGGGTGTCATCCGAGCCTCCAGGCTCTCCATGGTCATCATGAAGTGCAGATCCAGTCTTCAAGTTCTGCCTCCAGATATTTCCTCAGTTCGACAAAGTCTGTTTTTTTGAAGTTCAAAACTCGGGTCTTTGTGGCACTACTCCGGATCCTATTTGCAGTATCAAACCATACCGTTTGATGACCTCTGGTGCTGAGGTGGGCACCCACCCGGACATTAGAGACATTAGTCACATTAGTGAGCACTAGGTCGAGTATAACTCCCTCCCTCGTGGGTTCCATTACCATTTGTTTGAACAGAGCCCCTTGCAGGGTATCCACTATCTCTCTACTTCTGTTAGATTCTGCAGAAGGGATTCTCCAGTTCACGTCCGGCAGATTAACGTCACGAACAATCAACACTTCCCCCTTCTTTCCCACCTTTATAATGTCTTTGATCAGATCTCTGTCTAGTTCTTAGTCGGAGGCCTGTACATCACTCCAGTAAAAATGGATGCACCATCATCTTTTTTTTTAGGATGACCCATAATGCTGCTTCCCTACCCCTCTTTCCTTGCAGTTCAGTTGCTTGGCTATTATTTTTTTACATAAAGTACTACTCCTCCCCCTTTTCTGTCCTTCCTTAACAAGTTATAGTCCGGTATGGCCGTATCCCGGTCATGAGAATCGGTGAACCACATCTCTGTGACAGCAACAACATCCAAGTCTGCCTCCACCATTAAGGCCTGCAGGTCTGGGATTTTATTGCCCAGACTGCCAGTATTTGTGGTCATAGCTTTCCAATTTTTCTCCTTTGCTATGTTGCATTTCCTAGGAACCTTTTCTGTTTTTTTGAGCTGATTGGTTAGATTATTTTCACTTCGCTTGCCCATCACAGATCTTATTCTGCCAGAACCTATTGATTCTGGGTTTTTGAATCCTGGATGTCTGATAACCCTGTGGGAGTGGGGGTTGAGCTACAGGTTGCTGTAAACTTGGGGAAGGTGTGTGCCAGACTGTCACATGTCTAGTTCTACCTGAGCCCACGTGTAAAACATTTTTTCCTGGGATTCAGTAACCGCTGTGAGAGATGGGTGACAGATGGATGATCCAAGGAAGGGGAGGTTAATAGAATCCTGGCCAATTGCTCCCTTAGATGGATCAGCTCCATTTTAAATTTTAGACAGCTGAAGGCAAAAGGGCCAGCCCTCGGTTCTCCAAATGATAGGCTTTGGGACATAAGCACCACAATTGTTGCAATGAATCAAAGCCATTCTCTCTGATTAATTAAACTCCTAAAGATAAGGTAAGCTATGGTTAGACCCTAGTAAAGCTTTTTAATAGGTATTTGAACTAAAAGTATGTGTTATCCAGTAAAAATGAATAGGCAGAGTATTGAAACGTTTGCGTGCCGTTCCCCCCCGGCCTCCCCGGGAATAGCAGCTGCAGGGACGCAGTTACCGTTAGCCTGCAGGCTTGTAACTCCCCGGTGACCCTTTCCCTTTAAAAATTAACTGGAAGGAAGGAGCGGGAAAGGGGACCCTGTGCTTTGCAGCCGCATCGGCTGCTCTAGATCGCTTCCATGTTGCCCCCCCAAAAACTAAAGGTCAATTCATTTCGTAAATCTAATACAATATATATATATAGTAACATGCAACAAATCATAGTTAAATTGATTAAAAAAAAAAAAACTTGCAGGGACAATTCATTTTTTTACCTGCAGATTTGTAGTTGGATTCTTTCCTACACGAATCAGGCTAGTTTCAAGTCTGAAAAAACTTCTGAGCCGCGTCAGTGAGCGACTTTCTACAGATATTTGGCCCTTGCCTTTTCTGCTGTCTCTTGCAAAAGATTTGAGCTGACGTGGGGGGTGTGGTTGTTCGGTTCTCCCTCCCATGGGGTAGGGGAAGAGCACTGCTCCTGGATCAATGACTGTGTCACCTGGCACCCAGGGTGTGGGAGATTGGCAAGACAGAAAGGAAGCAGGGTTGCCAGGTTTTCATGAAAGAACAAGCGCTATTTTCCAAAAATAAAACAAGTCCCAAAAAAGCCCCAAACACGTGTTTAAAACTACTTTTATTAGAAGGCATTTATAGGCAGAAAACATTCAAAAAATACTTTTGTGAGTGTAATGGAGGAAATACAGTGGCTTGCAATAGTATTTAGCCTCCTAAAATGGCCATCAGATTTTTCTGGATTACATGACATTTACACAGATTGTTCCAGACAGTATGTGCTAAAAGTTCACTTTTAAACTCACAGTTCATTACTCAGTAATGGCTTCCATCTAACCACCCTCCCATGCAGGCCAGTTGTATGGTTGACGGGTGCACCACCACTCCAGTCTCAGCCATTGGACTCTGTAGCTCCTTCATAAAAAACCCCAAAAAACCCAATGGCCCCTCACACTCATTCCCCCTCCGGGTACCTCTTCCTTTAGTGCTTCACTCCCTTCAGTGTGCAAGCCTGCCCTGCTGCACACAATCTTCCTCGGTCACCTTGCCGTCAGTGCCTCTCTGCCCGCGTGCTCCTAGCGGATCGCTAGGAGAAAAAAAAAAAAGGCCCAAACTTGTGGGAAATAAGCGAGGTTGGCAACGCTGAAAGGAAGTCCAAAGGGCTGAGGAAATGGAGCTTTTAGTAACGGTTGGGATGGAGGAAGGAAGAGGAGAGCTGGAGATACAGTGGAACTGCAGGATTGGGGATTGTCAGCTGGTTTGGAAATGTACATAGAGCAGGATGTTTATGTAATGTGCATACTGTCTTGCGAGGCCAGAAGGAAAATATGACCTCAATAAAGTCACAAATGTGTACGTTTTCTTTCCGCCCCTCTCTCTCCCCGGAATTTAGATTTTTAATTGCAATTTTCCTTTTTAAGTATGTATTCTATATCAGTGGTTCTCAACCTTTTTCCCATTGTAAAACACCTGATGGAATGCGCTCACATATGTAACATGCTGCTCATTACGATCCACGGCGGGGATTTAAAAAAAAAAAGAAGGACCTGTATTCTTTTAATGTTAAGAATGACACAAGGGAAAGATAAGAGTACTCTCGCTGAACAGAAATTACATAAATAGTAAACCTCCCATACCAGAACAGCACCAATTTCCAGCACTCAAACAGTTAACCACCTTACCTAAGAAAAGACAATGATGAAAATATTACACCGGGCCTTAAAACTCCAGTACTCCTCCTATTATGAAAACTGAACAAGCCAGGCTGCTATAGCGCCCTACACAGAAGCTACACGCCAGGAGACTACGTCAGCTCAGTCACATGTGCAGATCCTCACCTAACAAAGAATAAGGACACCATAAAGCATAAATAGAAACATGGAGACAAAAACTGAACTGGAAACTGCAACAAGCCAGAGTCTCTGTACGCAGTACAACAAAGGAAAAAGAGAAACATCATCAGTCCTCATCAAACAAATCAAGAAATATAAAATCAATAGCAGTAAAACCATACTAATAAAAAGAACAGATTATTTCAAAACAGCTGATGAATGGAATGTACAATAATTAAAACTCATATAAAAATGTCTAGACACCAATAAAATATTTCAAAACAGCAGACACAAAAGACCCAACAAGTAAAAAAATGCTCTGCTCTCTAGACCTGGGAACATTAAGGGGTAGATTTTCCACTTGTGCGCGCGCTTCCGGGCGCACACACATGGATGCACCAATTTTCTGCCATGCACGCGCCAGTGGCACGCATGGCGGAAAGTCTGTGGGCTGCGCGCTCATGTGCGCCAGGTTTTATCCATGCACGCAAGGCAGGGGGGGGAGACACTTCTGTAATTTCCGTGTGGCAACACATCCGGGCCTTCTCCAGTTCCCTGCCCCCTTATTAACCTCCCTTCCCGTTCCCCTCCCCACCCCTAAACCCTACCTTTCTCTTTTTTTCTTCTATGTTTTGCAACTAATATTCAGCTCCGGAGCTGAAGTAGGTTGTGCGTGCCAGCTGGCTGCCGGCGCGCAAGTCTCCGGGACAGCGAACAATGGCGCTGTCCCGGCCAGCCCCTTCCATGAAGCCCGGCACTTGTGCATGTACCGGGGCTTTACACGCATTAGGGATGTGCAATCGTTTTTGCCGAATTGGAAAATTTCAAAGAAATAGTCCAATTCGACATGGGTCGGAGGCCCCAAACTTCGGGGAAAATTTGTTGTTCGGGTTAGCGCGGGGGGGGGGGAGGGGCACATTTTTTAAAAAAAACCCCCAACCCAAACCCACACCAACCCTTCAAATTTAGTTAATTACAACCTCCCCCACCCCCCCAAAACTTGCCTAAAGTCCCTGGTGGTCCAGCGGGGGTCCCGGGAACGATCTTGTCGGCTGCCAGTAAACAAAATGGCACGGGCCATCCATTGCTTCTTCCATGTGACAGGGGCCGACCAATGGCACAGGTAGCCTCTGTCACATGGTAAGGGCAGAGGGCCACCAGCACCATTTTGTTTACTGGCAGCCGATGGCCCGAGAGTGGGAGATCACTCCCGGGACCCCCAGGGACTTTAGGCACGTTTTGGGGGGAGGGGTTTGTAATTAAATTTGAAGGGTTGGGGTGGGAGTTTTTTTTCGGAGAAAATTGCCGAGAAAAAAAAAAAGACCCATTGGGAAAACAAAGTTTTCCACGGGTCGCCCGATCCGTAGCCGACCTGGCAGAAAAAACAATTCACATCTCTAACGTGCGTGGCCGGGCCCCTTCGAAAATTGGTTTGTCGTGCTCAAGGCCTGGCCATGCACATAAAGCCTGGATTTTATACGTGCAGGCCGTGGAAAATCCAGGCTTAAATTTTCAGGTTCCCTGAGATTGTTTTGAATTGGCAAGAGGAGAAGAGAGGTTTGCTAGAAACTTTCACCTCTCAGTCACACAGAAGGCCTATTTCTGACTTACATAGGTTCTCAATCACGTACATACATGTTCTCTCACCTATACAGGTCCTCAGTCACACACATACATGCTGTCTCTCGCACACAAATGAGCTCAGTCATACACAGGCTCTCAATCACACACTCCCATGCTCTCTTTCACACAAACAGGCTCTCAATCACACATTTTCATACATGCTCTCTCTCTCTCTCACACACACACACACTGGCTTGCTTGCTCACTTTCTCTGTCTCTCCCCCCACCTAAGAGCAACCTCCTCTTACAACCCTCGTGGCCTCGAGAAAGGAGTTCATTCGGCTGCGGGGGCTGACGTTGCTCCGGGCCCTGCTGCTCTTCTCCTCCGGGCTGATGCTGCCGGCACTTGTAGCTTAGCGTGGTCTCTTCTTCTCGCACGCTCGGCCGCTCACACCGCGTCCTCTTCTGGGCCGCGGGGGCAGGAAGAAGAGAGCGTGCTGCCAGTGCTGCCGACTGATGAGTGCGCCTTCCAGCTTTCCGGCCACGTTCCGCACGGGCGGTCAGCATGTCGAGCTCGGGCAGAGGAAGAGCTTGCATCTCGCCGGGGCGGGGGGACCGGGAAGTGTGGCGACACAGCGGTTGAGAAACGTTGTTCTAGAGTCTCTAGACAGTACATCAGGCCATCTTATCTTCCCTTAAAGCTAAACCAGTGATGGCGGGAGCCTCCCCCAAGGCTCTCTGCTCATTTCTCTTGCTTTTCCCACAGCTTCATAAGCTTCTGCTTCTCTTCAGTCCGCCCTCCGGCTGCGATTGCATCTGCGTTTTTTTTTTTTTTTTTTTCTTTTCCCCGCGGCATCACTGATAGCTTTGGGACTGCTCCGTGTCCCCCCCCCCCCCCAGCCACCGCAGTGGCGGGAAACGCTCTGGCAGGCTTCCCTCACACCAGCCCCGTGTGTGTCTCTCTCTCCTGCCTCGCCGCAACTGAAGGCTCTCCCCTGATTTCTGCGGGTGCCCCCACCCCACCCCCCTTGTGTTGGGACCGTGCAAAAAATAACTCTCTGCCACCCGTCCTGCATCAGGCCTTTCTGCCCACTTCGTGTGTTTGCGAGGATGTCAGTGGGAGCAAGGGAGCGTGTGTGTGTGTGTGTGTGTGTGTGTATATATATCTGCATATTTGCTGTTTTGGTCCTATTTGATTAATGTGCTGTATGAAACTGTTTTAATAATGAATCTGTTTTTTCATTATTAGTTTGTTTTACTTGGTTTTCATTTTTGTAATTATTTGACTTTTTTATATAAAATATAGCACCAGACATGATGGGATTGCATTTTTTTGTAAATTAATATGTAAAGATTGTCTGTTTTGTTTCGGGGGAGGAGTGGGGGTGACACACCAGCAGAGTCAAGTTAGGCATTTTCCGAATTTTTGATAACGTGGAGCCTAAAAAGTTCGCCATCACATACAGGTCAATACAGTAAAGTGCGGCCGCGGTCACCCTGTTTCTAACCCGCCTTTTACTCACAATTTGGCCACGTTAGCCCAACCCACGATTCACTATCCCCTTTAACCCATTCTTACCGCCTCTTTAAATCAACGAGTAACCCCTTCCGCCCGCGGCACGTATATGAGATGTTAATGATTGGATTAGCTATTTCCCCCATTCAGTAACGGGCGCCCCGACTATCGCCTTTTTAACCTGCAGTTTAGCCGCGCGTTTAACCTGCTAATTTACCGCCTACCCCTACCCCTGCGTTAGAGGCAGGGGTAAGGGTAGGCGTCAAACTTTCCCCCAAAAGGAAACCTCTAAAAACCTTAAATCCCCTCCTCCCGAAGCGACTCGACATGTGCCAACTTACCTTTTGTTGCTTTTTCAGCCCTTTCAGCCTTCTCTGCCGTCCTCCGGAGGGGGCAGCCGGCGGCGAAAGCGGCTTCCAGCGGTCCCCGCGCAGGTCCCGGTTCTCCTGGCTCAGCCGCTCCAGCTGCACCTCCAGCTCCTCGATGCGCACGCCGTGACGTCACGCACGTGCGTTCATATACTTTCATTGGCTTGAGCGCCCGTCAATTTGGGCGCTCAAGCCAATGAAAGTACGCTTCACTGGCGCCGTGACGTCATGCGCTTCGCTGGCTCTAGCCATTGGAGCCGAGAGCCCGAACCGCGCTGCGGAGTACCTGCTGGAGCTGAACAACATCATCGAGAGCCAGCAGAAGTTATTGGAGACGCAGCGGCGGCGCATCGAGGAGCTGGAGGTGCAGCTGGAGCGGCTGAGCCAGGAGAACCGGGACCTGCGCGGGGACCGCTGGAAGCCGCTTTCGCCGCCGGCTGACCCGTCCGGAGGACGGCAGAGAAGGCTGAAAGGGCTGAAAAAGCAACAAAAAGTAAGTTGGTACATGTCGAGTCGCTTCGGGAGGAGGGGATTTTAGGTTTTTAGGTTTTCTTGGGTTAAAGTTGGGATCCACTTCCTGGTGCCTGTCATTTCAAATGACATTTGAAATGACAGGTACCAGCGCACCCAGGATACTGTATAGGCGCTGTATAAAGCGCCTATACAGTAAAATGGGTTGTGCGGGCCTAACGCTTCACGGACACTTCTTGGACGCGGCTTGCATTTGCAAGCTATTTAAATACAGTATCGAGCGGTAGGTGAGCAGGACTGTGCGTGCGGCAAACGCGGGTGCGCCCGGCACTAACGCAGCTCTTCCTACCGCTCCTTACTGTATCGGCCCGTGAGCTAGGCAGACAGTTAAATGAAATTCTACCTGGCATGATTCTGGCCCTGGAGCAAAGAAAATCTAGATAAATTCTCCAAAAAAACTTGTTTAAAATCAGTGGCTTTTAAATCTGGTCCTCAAGATCAACCAGACAGTTCTTGTTTTTATGGTAGCCAAAATCTGGAAAGCAACCTAGCTCTTAACTCATTTCTTCAATGTGCTTTTCTGTTCAGCACCAGCTCTTCGCTTTCTTTTCTGATTTGAATCAGCAGTTTTGCCCTGGTCCTTTGGCCTTCCAGCTAAAACAGAACCTAGATATTTATAGCCTCCTGGTTATAGCAGCAGTAATCTTTGGCCAGCAGCTGTAATTATTGGCCCCAAATCCAGCGACAAGGCGTTATTGTGCAATATATGGAGCTCTTTCTCTCCCTTCCCCCCCCCCCCCCCAACTCTCTTTGTGGCTGTGAACACTGCCTTTGCAGCAACCCCAGCTCTGGCTGACCTGGGACATGGTGGTCCTTCCTGGGAACAGAACCCTGGCCCTCTCCATGGCAGTACACACTGCACCACGCCAGCCCATGCACGTATCTTTGAGGCCTGTCATCTGCTCCTTTCTCTCTCACCAATATTAGTGTAATAGGTCTTAATTGTTCTCCCAGCTTCCTCCGCCACTCACATCAGCTTCTCCAGAACTCTACTGCTCATCATTTGTACCTCCAGCCTGGGCATTCTCCTGTCTCTCTGCTTATGGCCTCTCTCCATTGGCTTCCCCAGGTTCCACTTAGTGTTCAAATGTTTGGATCTTTAGCTGCTGCCTCTGCTCCAATTCACCTCTGTTTTGCTTCTCGTTCTCTTTGCTTTCAGTCATGTATTTTCTTCAGTATTTCCAATGCAAGCAGGCATCATCCCTCTTCCAGACTTTCTCCCTTTTATGTGCCTTTGACTGAAGCAAAGTACTTTCTGATGTCCAAAATCCTCCCTCTAAGTTCTCTTTCAGTTTAGATTAAAGATTCGTTTTTCAAGCTATCCTTGGAGTATCTTCTAGTGAGTCTGGTTTTCAGAGTATCCACGGTGAATATGCTTGGGATAGATCTGCATGGAAATCTATCTAGATACATATTCATTGTAGACATCCTGAAAACCAGACTGACTAGGGGGTATTCCAGGATGGCAGTGAGAAATTCTGGCATATTCTCCTGTTTGAATTAGTTTGTCTAGAAACCTAATTAGTTTTTTACTTCTCTCTTTATCCAAAGTCTATTTTTAAATTTTGTACTGTTTGTATTGTCCACATTATAAGAACATAAGAAATGCCATACTGGGTCAGACCAAGGGTCCATCAAGTCCAGTATCCTGTTTCCAACAGTGGCCAATCCAAGCCACAAGTATCTGGCAAGTACCTAAATATTAGATAAATCACAAGCTACTATTGCTTATTAATTACCATATTAGCAGTTTATGGATTTTTCCTCTAGGAATTTATCCAAACCTTTTTTAAACCTAGTTACACTAACTGCTGTAACTACATCCTCTGTCAATGAATTCCAGAGCTTAACTATGCACTGAGTGAAAAATAATTTTCTTTGATTTGTTTTAAATGAGCTACTTGCAAACTTCATGGAGTGCCTCCTAGTCCTTTTTTATGTGAGAGAGTAAATAACCAATTTACATTAACTTGTTCAAATTCTTTCATGATTTTGTAGACTTCTATCATATCCCCCCTCAGTTGTTTCTTCTCCAAACTGAACAGCCCTAACTTCTTTAGCCTTTCCTCATAGGGCAGCCGTTCCATGCCCCATATCATTTTAGTCGCTTTTCTCTGCATTTTCTCCAGTGCAGCTATATCCTTTTTGAGATGTGATGCCAGAATTGCACACAGTATTCAAGGTGCAGTATCACCATGGAGCGATACAGAGGCATTATGACATTTTCCGTTTTATTTGCCATTCCCTTCCTAATAATTCCTAACATTCTGTTTGCTTTTTTGACCACCTCAGCACTCTGAGCCAATAATGCCTAGATCTCTTTCCTGGTTGGTAACTCCTAAGATAGAACCTAACATTTTGTAACTACAGTAAGGGTTATTTTTCCCTATATGCATCAATTTGCACTTGCCCAATCTTCCAGTCTCACAAGGCCTTCCTGCAATTCATCATAACCCGCTTGAGATTTAACTACTCTGCATAATTTAGTGTCATCCGCAAATTTGATCACCTCATTCATTGTACCCTTTTCCAGATCATTTATAGATATATTAGAAAGCACCAGTCCAAGTACAGATCCCTGAGGCACTGCACTGTTTACATTTTTCCACTGTGAAAACTGACCATTTAATCCTACTCTCTTTTTCCTGTCTTTTTAACCAGCTTGCAATTCACAAAAGGACATTGCCTCCTATCCCATGACTTTTTAGTTTTCTTAGAAGCCTCTTATGTGGGACTTTGTCGAACGCCTTCTGAAAATCCAAATACACTACATCTACCGGTTCACCTTTGTCCACATGTTTATTCACCCCCTTCAAAAAAATGTAGGAGATTTGTGAGGCAAGACTTCCCTTGGGTAAATCCATGCTGACGGTCTCCCATTAGACCATGTCTATCTAAATGTTTTGTGATTTTATTCTTTATAACAGTTTCCATGATTTTTCCCGGCTCTGAAGTCAGGCTCAGTGGTCTATAGGTTTCCAGATCACCCCTGGATCCCTTTTTAAATATTGGGGTTACATTGGCCATCTTCCAATCTTCAGGTACAATGGATGATTTTAGTGATAGGTTACAAATTAATTGAAATAGGTCTGAAATTTCATTTTTTAGTTCTTTCAGAGCCCTGGGGTGTATTTGAGAACCACTGGTACAAAGTTTCTCCAGTTCCTTGGTAGCCCAGCCTCATGCATGATCTGATGGTATCCCCAGGACTGGTCAGTCACTCTTTCAAATGTCCTAATCGATGCCCTTAGATGGTAGATGGTACTGCAGTGATGTGCAGTCGGGGCTTTCTAGGGATTCAGCGAATCCCCAAGAGGTTCAAGCTAGTGTAATGTGAGCTGGCACCGCTGCTGAAGACAGGTGTGTTGACAAATGCAGAGAGGAGAAGGGCTGCAGCAGAGAAGGAGGGTTGGGACTAGGAATGTACATTCATTTGAAACTAATGTGTAAAATCCAATTAGTGAGACTATTTTTGTATCATTTGTGGACCCCTGAAATGAATACAAGGAGCCCATGAATTTAAGCAAAAATGTTTATAGTTATGCTCCTTTGATTTAGACTCTCTAGGTTTTATTTCTGCTGTATTTATTTGTAATCCTTTTTTGATTTGTTTTTATTTGTACTCCTTTGAGTTTTTATTGTATATATTTCCATTCTGCTTTTGCATATTTTCTGTGATTATTATGTATGTTTTTTGAAATCCAAGGACTCTGGATTGTACAGACTATAAATCTAACTAGATAAATGAAGCTTGACCGACGTGCCCGCAAATGCGCAGTAGAGAGCAGCTCTACTGCGCATGTGCGGGCGAGCACGTCAGTCTTAGGCAGCGTAAAAAAAAACCAAAAAACATGGCGGCAGCGGTGGTAGCAGCGGCAGCGGGCAGCGGTAGCGGGCGGGTAGCGGCGGCGGTAGCGGGCGGTAGCGGTAGCGGTAGCGGGCGGCGGCGGGCAGCAGTGGCGGCGGTAGCGGGCGGCGGCGGTAGCGGCAGCGGGCAGCGGCAGCGGCCAGTAGCGAGGGAGGGAGGAGAGAGAGAGAGGGAGGGAGGGACGGACTAAGTGGGAGGGACGAAGAGAGAGAGTGGGAGGGAGTGACTGAGTGAGAGGGAGGGATTGAGTGAGGGGGAGGGACTGAGTGAGATGGAGGGAGGGAGGGAGTGAGGGGGAGGGACTGAGTGAGGGGGAGTGAGCGGGACTGAGGGAGAGGGAGGGAGTGAGTGGGACTGAGGGAGAGGGAGGGAGGGAGTGGGACTGAGGGAGAGTGAGTGGGACTGAGTGTGAGTGAGAGGGAGAGAAGGGGAGGGAGTGAGTGAGACTGAGTGGGAGGGAGGGACTGAGTGAGAGGAGAGGGAGGCTGGGGAGGAGTGGGTGAGTGGGTGGGAGGGAGGGGAGAGAGAATGAGGGAGGTAGGGGAGAGAGAATGAGGGGGAGGTGAGAGACAGAGGGATGTAGCCCGTTTTAACGGGCTTAACGGCTTGTCAATTAAGTAATTAACAATAAAGTTATATTTTCCATTGAAAAGTGCTGCAGTTAGACTGGTAAATATAGCATCCAAGAAATTCCCGAGTGAAATAGTAGTCAGGACAAGGCCGAGTTGGGAGAAGTAAGCAAGTAGACAGGATGGAGAATCAATCAAGGTGAAGCTTCCCTTCTCCTGACACTATGCCTTGGGAGTCTTGCTACCGCTTGGTCTTGCTGGCATATCCCAGACTCTAAACCTTAAGGGTCTTGCTGCCACTGCTGCTATAGCCCTCATGCTACACCTTGGGGATCTTGCTGCTTTACCCCTTATGCTATATTTTGCACAACCTGCATTTCAGATATTGTTTACAAGTTGCGCCTTCACTTTTGTCAGCATATTCAGCAGCTTCTCCAGCTTGCTTTTCCACATTTCTTGGTTCTCTAGTTAGCAGGAGTTGTAACAAAAGCCTGTCTGTAGCCGCCAATAGATTGGCACCTGAAAAGCTAAGCACCCGAAGCACCGTATAATACTAGGGATGTACATTTGTTGCAGATGAAATAGACACTGTCAACAATAATTAGGGAAGAGAAGGTGATTATGCCAGGGGATCAGAATGGAGCAGAGAGAAGGTCAACGTTATTATGCCATGGAGATGGGGGCGGGGGTATAGAGGGAAGGAGATTATGTGGGGGGAGGAGAAGGGAAGCTGATTATGCCAGAGAGTGATGGGAGAGAAGGGAAGGGATGGTGCATTAACTGCAACCCGTACCATGAATATCACCACATATGCTTGTGGTTCCGTGTTAAACAGCAATGTGTGAAAAAGTAAATGTCTCACTGCAAGAACATTTCGTGACAATTTGGCGTTTTGCATTTTAATGAAAGCCTTCACTGCTGGATGTAATGGAAAATCTGTAATGGTAACAGTCAAAATATGATGAAAGGTTTACAGTGTTAGCCATTTCTAATGCCGAAAATATTCCCATGAAGAGCTCCAGTTCTGATCTGTAGGCCTCTGTTTTCTGTGTGTTTCAGACCAAATTCTTGACAGTTTAATAGTGGAAGGCAAGTTTCTTGACGCTTGTAAACTTATTTATGGACAGGATGCAAACAGAAAGAAAAAAGAGATACTTTATGAGCAAGTAGCCTGTAGTATGTGGCTCGTCGTAGAAGAGGCTTTGTCTGGACAGGAGAACGTTAGGAATCGGTTACCCTCAGTGATGGCGGCAGTGGAGTGGGAGAGGAAGAAAAAGGAGGAAACTCTTCAAAACAGTGACGACGCAAGCCCTGCTTTAAAATGGAAGCCACAGTTAGAGAATCTCATAAAAAAGGACATTACATCACAAATTGCACGTTCCCCTCCTGTGGATAAGTCGGATACCACAAGCATTCTGGATTACTTGGAGACGCTGAAAAGCACACTCCTACAGCGGTCTGACAGGCTTCGCCAGGAGGTGGACCTGCTGACCATCTACATAAGAAGCTTTCAGGACTGCATGCTTTCTCACATCTCCACATTAATCAGTGCCGACTGCAGCCGAAAAGTATGCATGGCACTCTATCAGTGGGGAAGTGCAAATTTCAAAAGGTACGTTTATTTATTTTTTTTAATGGGTCAATTCAAACTTTCTCTGCCGGCGTGTCACATCACAAGCGTACTGAGGACCTTAGAGACTGGCCAAGCAACCTTGCCTTGTAGTTGGGTTGCCAACTTCCAAAACAGAAAAAGGTTCTTTTTCTTCAGTGACCTGATGTCAAGACAGGATAACTCTTGAAAGCTTGTCACAGAGGGTATTAAGTTAGTCCAATAAAAAGGTGTTACCCATTTCTTCCTCCTCCCTCTTCTCTCCAGTCTATGCTCCCAACCTCCCCTGCCTTGCAGACCTTCCCTTTTCAAGCAAGGGCCAATCCAAGGATTGATCGTGGTGGCAGCAGCAGTAGCTGCTTCTTAAGGCACTGGGCTGGAGACTGAGCCAGCATAAGCCCTGTTTCCCAGGTCCCACCTTCTGTACAGAGGCTGGGAGGGGGCAGGGCACTGCTGAGCCTGGGACTGGCGTTTACCCTGGCTTCGCCTCTGCCTCGTGTACCTTAAGAGCCACCTACTGCTCTTGCCATTACGGCTGCGATTACGCTTCGGACTAGCCCCTGCTGTGAAAAGGAAAGCTTTGTGGGGCAGGGAGGAGGGAAGGAGGGAGTCTCTGCCAGTCTGCTCGCCGGTGTTGGCAGAAAACTGACATCTTGGCCAATTTTCTGGACTTGCCAGCCACTGGCCTCTCATGAAGAAAAACTGCCAGGCTGGTTAAACACTAACCAGTTGGCATCCCTAGTTGGGCAACAGGTGCCAAGAGGAAAAGGATGAGTCAGGCCAATCATGACTAATCATATGTAACCCCTGGTTAGATGCCCCAGGAACCACATCTCAAAGTCTCGGATGTCCATATTTCCCATGATGTTAATCTTAAATTAATATCCAGGATTCCCTGAGCAGGGGAAAGAATAATCTTTCCAGGCCCTGTGCATTGCTCTAAGTCAAATCCACATTTCCAGTCAAGGGTACACAGCACTGATGGTGATAGCAGCAATAATCAGGCTGAAAGCAGGCCTGGATTTGTTAATAGGCACACTCGGCCTGTGCCTAGGGCGGCAGAATTCTAGGGGGGTAGCAGGCTGGCTGAGGTTTTTCTGCCTCCTTCTGTTCTTGCTCCCACCCCTCCTTTCCCAGTGCAGAGAACAGGAAGAAGGGAGTGAGACTGAAGGGACAGAGCAAAGGAAAAACTGCTCTCCTCCCTATTTCAGCCCCTCCCCTCCTGTCCTGTGCAGGAAACTGGAGGAGGGAGGCGAGGCCAGAGCACACAGCAGGGAGCAAAAAAACCCTCTACCCCGTCCCCTAATGCAGCCCCTTTCCTGTCATTCAGGGACATCAGGGGACGTGGTGAACCTGGAGCACATAGAACAAAGGAAAGAAGGTTGTGCCTTAGATGTTCTGCTCTGTTGTCTCTTGTCTGGGGATGGTGGGGGAGAGGTGGGAAGAAGGGGGCAACAACACCAGCCAGTGCCTTAGGGGTGTCAAAATCCGAAATCCGTCACTTGCTGGAAGCAATAGATGACTTCCAATATAACTTTCACTGAAAGGTTGTGCAACAAATGAAATGTTCTTTACAGCTTGATTATCCCGCCATGATGTTATGAATTTCTCTCTCAATAAATTTGTGACCTCCTCTCTTCCTCCAAATTATGCAGATGTAGTACTTAATTTAAGGGTTCTCCCTTCCCTCTTGGTATAGGGCAAGTTGTGGGTTCCCCCAAGTTGGTTGGTAGTTTAGATTTATAGTCCATTGTAGATATGTCCACAGATCAGTCACCTATATCGCCTACCTCTCTAATAGTTCTTCTTCCATCTTCTCCTTTTTTCTCCTGGTACCTGAATGGTACCTGTGGAACTCCTCTTCTGGAGATGTAAAGGGACTCTTGTGGGGTTCCACAATGTCTCCTCTCTCCTTCTCCCTTTTGGACAACTGTAAGTCATCCCTCCCTAAGGATACAAATGATACCAGGTTTCTTCTCAGTGAAGGGTTTTCCTCCCTGGATTACACAGCAAATCAAAACAAGACTGAGCCCCTGAATGTAGGGGAAACCCAGTAAACTCAAAAAGAAAATCCTATTACAGAAAAGGAACACCAAAATGACTGAGTCTAGGAGGGCGGAAAAAACTTACCTCAGGAAAAAAAAAACCAATTCCCATGCAAGTGATTATTAAATAAAGGAAAACTCTCGGAGGTTTTATCCCTGAAACAAAATAAGACCAGGGACAGCCATGACATCCTGCCCTAGCGGGGTAACCCAACACGTCTACAACATAAGAGTGTCAAGAGTTTATATAGAATAGGAACCCCCCGTTTACCTCTCCTACATGGGGGAGCAGTTCGGGAACACACAGAGCTTTTCATTAGCTGCGCCGTTGGTTTTATTTTCCCTTGGGATGAGTAAGACTGTACTAATCTTTTCTCCTGTAGACCCAGAGTGAAATAAAGCCTAACTGGTCGAGTTTTGAAAGCCCCACGCGTGCCAAAGCCGGGAGATACGTGCGTGACTCGGCCTGGCATGGATTTTAAAACCCGCGTGGGTCTCCTGGTACGGGCATTTAAAAGTTTTCTGAAAAGGGGCGGTGCGCGGGCAGGGCAGGGACCGCACCGTGAAGTCAGCGCGCACCAGGATCCCCCAGCGTGAAACTTTACCTCTGCTATGGAGAGTGCGTAAGTCATTTAACAAAAAAAACCCGAGGTTAGTTAGCGGGGTTTTAAGGCCCGGGGCTAATAGGGTAAAAGGGAGGTAAGTTAGCTAGGGGGTTTAGGGAGTCCTCGCCTTAACTGGGGCAAACTGGGAGTGGACTGGGAAAACGACCTATTGAGTCACCGAGCGTACGTATTAAAATTCCCTCCACTCACGCGCTTCAGACAACATTCACGCGCACATGTGCTCGTCAGTATAAAATCGTGCGCGCAGATAGCCGATTTTAACACACGCACGTATATACACACATACGCACGTATATTATAAAATCAGCGTGTCCATGTGTGCATGCCCGCAAACGTGTGCGCATGTGAGCTCGCGCATGGGTCTTAAATGTTACTTCTAAGGGTCCCGTGTATTAAGCATTTTTCCCATGGGCGGAAAATGGGAGAAAACCTTTGGTACATAGACCCCTTAGTGCAGGGCTTCCCAAACCTTTAGCCAATGTGACCCCATTTTAGTACTTGAAAATTCACAGGACCCCAGAAGACAACCAAACCTAATTAGCGGGGGTGTAGTTTGTCCCCGCAATCCCTCCACTCACCATTCCTGCACTCCAACTGATCCCCTCTCTCAGCCTCCATCCCCCTCCAGCTGATCCCCTCTTACATCCCCCAGTTCCTCTACCCTTCCCAGCCTAGCCGCTCGCTCACCCACTCCAGCTTTTTACATCCTCCCCACTGAACTTCTCTCACCTCCAAGCCATTTTTATAACCCCAATTGATCATCTGTCATCCCTTCTTCTCTCTTTTCTCACATATCCCCCAGTTGATATTCTCACCCCTAGCTCCTCTCTTGCATCCCCCCCTCTCACCTTCCAAGCCAATTCCTCTCCCACTGATCCAACCCTCAAACCCCTTCCTGCATCTGATCCCTCCCTTCAAACAGCCCCCATCCAAACATCCCCTTGACTAGGATCAGCAGCAACATTTTCCTTTGGGCCTCAGGCAATAAGTGGATGACAACTAGTGGGAAGAGAGGGCAGGCTGATGACAGGGGCAACATTTTTCTCTTAGGTAAGTTCAGTGATGGGAGAGGATAGAGAAGAAGTGACAACCTGCACAGACCTGGCACACTCTGCCCACTCTTCCCCAGTGGCTGGCCCAATGCCTGATGTTGATCTGCAACTGGCAGCAGCATTAGTAATGAAAGTCAGCACAGGATCTGTGAGCCAGTAAAAGCTCACAGGCCCTGCAGTGGCCCCAGTCCCTCCTCACACATGGCCTCCTGTTAGCGTGGAAACTCAAGCGAGACCGGGACCATTGCAGGACCTAAGAGTGCACGCTAGCTCAAAGATCCCATGCTGATTTCCACCTCTTCTGCTGCTGGTGATGTCTGGAGAGGATTGCCCTTTGAGGCAGTTGTGACCCCGGCTGGAGGTTTTGTGACCCCCATTTGGGGTCCCGACCCAAAGTTTGGGAAGCTCTGCCTTTGTGACTCAGGATCTTACTGGGATAAGGTACAGAATGTCCAATTCAAAACCAAGCTAGAGCCTTCCCCCAATCAGGTTTATACAGACAGAGGGGAAAAACCCGTTCTCTGCCCGCACGGACCGAGCTGTGTGCGCTGCCAGCATGCCCCTTCCTTTTTTTTTTTCCACGCTACGTCCACGTACACCAGCGGCAGGCAGGAGCTCTCTTCAAAGTCAGCTGTCCCTAGGGTTGCCAGCTGTTCAGTTTTTGGAGCGGACAGACCGGTTTTGTGCTTCTTTGCACAGTGTCCGGTTACACTAGTAATGTCCGGCATATCCCTGGAGGGGAAGAGACCCCCGAGGCAGAGCCTGTACCGCTGCCTCCCACCGGCCCCTGTGGCTCCTGCATCGATTTGTGCACAGACACAGAGGGGGGGGGGGGGAGAGAGATGCGTGCCTGGGCGGCTCAATCTCTTCCTTCGTTTGAAGGGACTACAGGAGCTCCCCGGGGAGGCAGAGGAAGACCCCCCCCCCACCCACGTCGCTGCTTGCTCAGCCCCCTCCCCACCACCACTAATCGACAGTAATCTCAGGGTGTCCACAATTCAAATTCAAAAGTTCCCAGGTATGAAAAGAAGGGACCTCCACTGCGTCATTGCCACCCACGTTATCTGTAATTTAGTAATTTGAACTCCAATAAAATGTTTATTTATTAAAAAAAAAAGCAAAAGTAACAATAAAAATCAATTGTGTAAAAAAAAATAAAATTTTCATTAAAGTGTACTCGGCATTCGGGAAGTAACTGTGTCCCACGTAAAGGATGTGGTGTTGTCTCTTGACACCTGAGTCCGGGCCTAGTCTCAGCAGCATCTGGAGAGGACGGGGTAGGGGAAGTGGAGCTGACGAGTGGTGGTGGTGGTGGTGGTTTTATTTTTCCAGAGTTTGCACTGCAGTCCCGCGTCTTGTAAGTTTCCAGTTCACTTTTTTTGTGTGCACGTTTCCATTTCTCATTCGTGGTTCCTTATCCTGTATTTGGGGGAGGGTCTGTCTGTGTTCTTCATGTGCGACCGATTGTGAGGGATTCTGCTAGTGCAGTATTTCCCAACCTTTGCAAGCGCAAGGCACACTTAACGCTATCAAAAATGTTGTGTGGCTCACCAGCCTCCCAGGGGCAGGCAGCGGAGAGAACCCGTATGCTCAAAAGAAGGGCTGGGAAGCAATGAAAGCCCCACCAGCTTCTCTTCCAAATTTTAAAACCAAGGGAGAGAGGAAGCTGAGACTCCCATAAACTCATCACAACGTGAAGGGAGAAGTCTACGTGATGCGGGCAGCTGGCTCACAGTGAGTTACCTTGGCTGGAGACATGAGCTGCCCGAGCTCCTCCACTGCTGCTGCTCCAGTTGCATCCGGTGCTCAGCGCACTCTTTTCGACGGTGAGACTTTGAGAGACTGTATGTTTCACCGGCACTAGGAAGTTCTCACCATTTTGCTTTCTTTATTATAATATGAAGTAAGATCTTTGCAGCTTCCTTTGTTGCAATGCTAAATGTAACAGCAGACCTCCGAGCCCCCCCACCACTCTCCGGGTCCTCAAGCTTGATGGGGGGGTCAAGTTGTGCTCCTTGGAAAAGTTGGTCACCCTGGTTATCTTATTGGATAGAACATCTGTCCAGCTGGGACAGTAGTTTCTTCCCCTGGCCACTTCAAGTTTTAAGCAGGAGCTTTTCAGAACTAAATATTTTTTCCAGTAGTAGTTTTAATATCAGAGACAAATAAATGTATAAAATGTGAAAAAAAAATGTATAAATAGTTAAGAGAATATGATACTAATAACATAAAATAGATATAACAATAAAAAATACAAAGGTTCAGATAATAATAAAGGGCACATTAAAAGATCCATAAAAAATACATTTTAATGAACCAAGCAAAAGCATACAAAGCTTAAATCACATAAAATAAAATCAATAACCAGTTGTGATCATATTTTGGCTTTCTGCCTGCATCAGGGGTATAAATAGGAAACGCAATGAGAATGAGAGAGAAGTGCTCTGAAAACGCACATAATAAATGATAAAACCACAATTAATAGTAAAATATATGAAATATATATGTGTAAAAGTGTATCAAAATAATAATGAATTATAGAAACACATGAAAAAACCATCGAGGGGAATAACTTCTCTGTATAAAAAGGAATGGAGAAGAAAAAACCAATAGAAAACAGCTCCTTGATCTGATGGTCAGTGCTCCCTATTATTAAAAAAACATTTATGAAATCTTGCTCAGAATATTTGTGGTGACCCTTTGAGATCACCTCTATATGGTCTTAGTTCCTAAACTCTTTCGGCCCAATTTTAAAAAGGCCACACGCGTAAAAAAACGGGGGTTACACGCGTGGTTGGGCCTTGTGCGGGCCGGGCCCTGCAAAAGGGGCAGGCCGGGGGGAGGGGGGGGGGCGCGTGGTCTGGGCAGGGTAGGGGGCAGGCCGGGCCAGCACCATTGTGTGCTGTCCTGATGATACAAAAAAAGGGAAAGCTCCGATAGATGTAGGGGTCGAGGGGAAGAGGTAGGAAGAGTAGGGTTAGGGATAGGAAACTTTCCTCCCAGTCCGCTCCTTAACTGGAGCGGACTAGGAGGGGACAGGGGACCGGCCGATCACTTCGCCGCGTATAGGTTATAAAATCGCCCCCAGCAGGCGAGTCACGGGCCACCCGCACATGCGCGCGTGGCCATCGGATTTTATAACATGCGTGGGAACCGCGTGCACGCGGACGTACGCGCGCTCCTTTTTATAAATCGATCCCCATTTGAACTTGGAGTAAGCGTTAGGTGGATGCAGTGAGGACAGCTGGAATAGCCAGCCCCCTGCCTGCTGGTAGAAAAGCAGCTTGCATCATAGCTAGGCGGGGCATTTTTAGGCAGCAAGCAGAGGAGAAGGAGTTGTTCCCCCCCCCCCCCCCAGTTGATCTTCTTCCTATTTTTGGTGAGCAAGGCCTCACAGCTTGGATTTAACCATTGCCTTGCTGGTGCACAGCCAGTCCTGAGAGGGAGTTACAGGGTTGTTTTAAGGGATTTTGGGATTCGTTTTGAGAGTTTTCCTGTGATATCCCTGGTACTCAGCCTGGGTCAGAGGATTTTTGGGGAGTCCTTTTTTTTCTTGGGAAGGTCGGGAGTGGAGGAGATTGCACTGCCCTCCATCACGCAAATCGTGGATGGATCATGGGGTGACTCGTTGCAGGAGAGGTCCAGTTATTTGCGGTTTTTTTGTGAAGATTTGTCTTGTGTTCTGGGAGGAAGGTTTTGCTGCCATCCTTCCGGCCCTGATGTGAGGAAGCCAGAACTGTTCCCTGCTGCCTGAACCTTTCCTCCGAAAGATCCTGTGTATTTTCTGGCGAAAGAGAACTGGGAGTAAGACCTTTTAGTTACACTTGGAGGTCCCCATCCTGAGGAGAAGAGGCACAAGGGGGAGTTTGTGCAGAGACTGAGACCCTGTTTTTTGTTTGCTAAAATTTAGGAAGGGGATTTTTTTTCCCACCTAAGATAATAACATAAGAAGTTGCCATACTGGGTCAGACAGGGTACACCTGTCCACCAGGGGAAACCTTGTTTTTTTCCCAAGCCTTGGAGGGTGAGTGTTTTCCCTGGCCCATTTACTGAGAGACACTTGCGCAGATAAGGGAAGTCAACCAGCTGTTTGTGCCAAGAGCTGGAATGTAAAGTGCCAATGTTTGCTTCTGAAGAATTTCTACGGTAAAGTTTTGTGTTTGGACCCCCAGCTTCAGCGTCCAGAGGGTTTGGTTGGCGCTTACATCCCTCACATTGAAAGTAAAGAGAGTCCTCCCCAGGATAGAGACATTGGGAGTCACCCCCGACACCTTGTGTCCAGGAGGAGTCGGAGGAGCATTCCTTTTCCCCCAGGCCGGTCCGTCAGAACCTGACATCCTGGGGCTGTGGGACTGGGAGAGAGGGAAAAAGAAGTGGATCCCATGTGACCACTGCCTATTTGGCCCAACTACTGGAACAGGAGGATCTACATATACATATACTAAATGAGAAGAATCCCGAAATCTAAAAGAAAATAAATAAAAAACAAAACAACCTGCCAGGTTAAACAGAGCAGCATTAAAGGAAACAGACTATGCCTTAATAAGAGGACACTAATGTCCCACTAAAGGGCATGTGGTCCCGTGCTTTAAAAACAGGATATCCTAAAAGAGAGCCTAATCAGAGGCTATTGAAAGAGTTAGAGGACATTAGCAGAGGCCATAGCGTTCCAGCTGGACCTGGTCAAACAAACTTACTCTGGGGCCGATGCTGAGCCCAGCTCACTGTATAACCTGCAGTTGGACGCGGGTTGTAGAGGCGCTAGCTAATCCCCTTATGCACCTCCAACACGGAGTGAAACTAATAGCACTCATCACATGCAAATGCATGTGAATGAGGCTATTAGCTATTCACTCCCTATGCAAAAATAAATGTGCATCTAGGATGCACATTTTAGCGATCAGAAATTAATGCCTGCCCGGAGCAGGTGTTAATTGCTGAGCACTACTAAAACTAGTACAGAAAAGCAGAAAAAACTGCTTTTCTATACTGCCTCCTACTTAATATCTTTGGGATAGGCAGAATAGAAACAACTCTTTAAAAAAAAAAAAAAAAAAAGTTTAAAAAAAGCACTGGCAGGAGTTTGGAAAATGGACGCTGGTTAATTCCTTTCAGGACAGCCTTCTGAAAGGAGATTGGTCCTTTCACTGACATGTGATAGTAAAGGGACCAATCCGCAATAAGTGAAGGAGTGAATAAATTAATATTAAGTGCCCGACACTTTAATATTGATTTTATACTCTCCTTCTGGTGCCTGTAGTCAGGTTGGGAAAATGGGACGTTGATAAATTCAGCATCCGTTTTCTTAACCGGCAGACAGCCACCACAGCGGACCTCTTTCCGGCTTGTGCTGTGAATAAGGCACTAGGGGCGCGCAATTGCCCCTAGCGTCTCCTTGACAACGCGAGCCCTAATTTAAATATTGCATCGCGCCCCCAGGAGAGGTGCCTGGGGGCGCATTATGAAAGCGTGTTTTCAGCGCGAGTTTTTTTTGCATCGACCCCTATGAGTCTGGCAATAGGGTTGGGGAAACTGCTAGCTCATGCTTTAAAAGTGAGGACTTCCCAGAAGCAGATTGTTAAAATTTAAAGCTAGGGACGGGTCGATGATTTTAGATGGAGATGGGATACAGGAACAGTTTAATCAGTTTTATGCAGAACTATATTCATGAAAGTCCGGTTTTTCGAAGGAGGAAATTCTGCAATTTCTTTGTGGAGTTAAACTTCCTTGTTCAGGCTCTGAGACGGAAGAGAGACTGGGTCGTCCGATTACATCACTGGAGGTTCTGGTTGCTATTAAGGAATTAAAAATCGGGGAAAGCCCCAGGCTCGATGGGTTTACTCCCTTATTTTATAAAAAATGTCAAGATGTGCTAGTAGGTCCCTTGGTAGCCATGTATAATTACATTAGAATGGATGGCCAACTCTTACAATCTTGTAATGTGGCTGGGAAAGCTATATTTCCCAAACCAGGGAAAGACCTCACGTTATGCAGTTCACTCCGTCCAATCTCTTATCAACATCGATTGAAAATATTGGCCAAAATTTTGGCAAACAGATTGTGGCTGGTTGTCCCCTTACTAATTCATGCTGATCAGTCGGGCTTCATGCCAGGGCATATGGCCGGTGATAATGTATGCAAGGTTATTAATATCATGCATTATACTAAAAGGGAACATATAATCTTCGGTATTATAGTGTCGATGCTGAAAAAGCATTTGATCGTGTACACTGGCTGTTTTTATTTCAAACTTGAGGCCTTTAGGAAAGTTTCTGGTTTTAAAATCAGTAGAGATAAATCAGAATTATTGTCTGTGTATATGTCTGCTGAACAAGGTCCTGCAGTTAAAGGCAAGGGCAAAGGAATTAGTGCCATATTTAGGGGTAAAGGTGGGTTCCGAGTATAATGACTTGTTTGGGTTGAATTATATCCCTTTTGTTTCATTCGCTAAGCCAGGATATGGATAAATAGGGTTGGTACACCTTGTCTTGGCAGGATTGCGGCGGTGAAAATGACAGTACTGCCTAAAGTAGGCTATTTTTGTCATACCTTACCTTGTATAATCCCAGAAGAGTTTTTGAAAAAAATTGCTAAAAAAGATGTTTTCGTTTATATGGAAACACAGGCCCTCCTAGGGTTGCCAGGCATATTTATCAAAATTGAATGGGGGTCTGGGGGCCCTCAATATCACTAAGTATTTTGTAGTCTCTCAACTGAAGGCAGTGGTTGACTTTCATAATGCTGGCCTAAAGATGCCATGGGTGGATATTGAACTTGATATGGCTAAGGTCCCTGGGCTACAGGATTTGCTTTGGATATCAGAGGTAGCAAGGTTGGATCCTGATGGAGCGTCTCCGTGCACAGCCTGCACTATGGAAATTTGGAGGAAATGGAAGAGAACCCTTGTAGGGGACAGGAAGTATTTTTTTTTCCAAGCCCATTATGCAGTGTGAGGCTTTTCCGGCAGGAAGAGAATATAAGATGTTCACCAATTGGGCAGCTAAAGGCTTGACATGGTTAGGGCAAGTTTGGCAAGGTTCCATCATAATCCCTTTTCAAGATATTCAGGATAAATTCCATTTATCTGACAGAGATCAATTTGCTTTTTTCCAATTGTGACATTTTAATCAATAGTAAATCTGTTAAGGAAGATTTACTGAAAGGGAAATCTTTATTTGAAGGGTATTGCGAAAATGCTCATTTTATTAAAGGGGTGATTTCTAAAATCTATGCATTGTTAAATATACCCTCTAGTAGGAAAGCTGGTTATATGTTAGCTTGGGCAAAAGGTTTTGGTAAGCAATTCAATGAAGGTGAATGGGATATGTTTCACCTTAATAGGCCGAAGCGCTTTTGCTTCTCAGCTAGTGGAAAATAGTTGTAAAGTACTTTACAGGTGGTACAATACTCCATGTAAGTTGTACAAGATGGGTATGGTAAATAGTGATAAGTGCTGGCGGGAATGTGCAATGGTGGGGGATTATTTTCATATGGGGTGGAGGCGCCCTGTTATTTCTAATCTGTGGTTCCAGGTATGAAGCTGGTTGACTGAAGTGCTCCATGAGGGTATATTCTTTATAAGCTTTCTCATAATCATCAATCTGCGGAACTTTCCCTGCCAAGGATCCCTTCTTTGGTAACCAGTAGAGAACTATATAAATCATCTCTAGTTCTCTCTATTACCCCCAAAGAACTATCAGGTCATCTATGAATCCTTGGCAGTCAAAAATCAAATACCCAGCCTTATACCTATCACCTATTTCCTTAGCCAACATTTGGCTCCGTAGCATTTACGTTATGTTATTAACCCCATATATCTGTATCCAAGTTCCTGCTACCTGTTCATTGTAAGACATTAACTTGTCAATGTTTCTGTTTAGAATGTAAACCGAATTGATCAGTAACTCTGTTATTGGAAAGTCGGTATATAAAAGTGCAAAATAAATAAATAAATATTCTTGGACCCCAAAGGCCGAATTTTAAAACTGCCGTGAGCGTAAAAATTGCACCAATGCGTGTGGCTGGTCCCCGCGCGCATTTTCAAAAGGGCCCAACCACGTGCGTAAGTGCCGATATGTGCACAAGTGCCGGGCCCTGAAAAAGGGGCGGGCCGGGGGGGCGTGGTCTGGAAGGGTAGGGGTGGGGCGGAGGCCGGCTGGGACAGTGGCCGTTAGCTGCTGTCCCAGGGGAGTCTGCGCTTGCAAACAACTTCTGCTCCAGGGGAGCGAGCAGTAAGTAATAAAACAAAAAAAAAGTGAGCCGGCAGGAAGGGTTTAGGGTTTAGGGTCGGGGTGGAGAGGTGGAAGAGGGAGGGAGTTTAGGTAGGGGTGTAGGGAGGTTCCCTCCCAGTCCGCTCCTTAATTGGAGCGGACTGGGAGGCAACTGGGGGGGGGGCCTGTTTGCGTTGCTGCGCGTAGTTAGGAAAAATGTGCGCCCTCCCCCCCTGCGTGCGCCGCCCGCACATGCGTGCGTGGCCCACGTATTTTATAACATGCATGCGCCAGCATGCGCATGCATGTTATAAAATCGGCGCGTCCACGTGCGCACGCCGGGAACCGCACGAACATGGACGTGCGCGCGCATGTTTTAAAATCTACCCCTAAGGTTTTCTTATTGAATTTCCCAATGGCTAATTTATCAGGCTGGGGGAAATTATTACGGGCTGTGGCTCATGCTACCGGAGGCAAAATAGCGAAGAGCTGGAGAAATGACAGGGCACCTGGACTTTCTGCTGTAATTCAAAGACTGAAGCGGATTCACGCGATGGAAAAACTTACTGCATTACCGCAGGACTCTGCGAAGGCTTTTCAAGAACCTTGGCAACCTTTTCAACGGTGGTCAGATTCTCATAGTAATCTGGGGTAGTTATTTCGGTGCTGGGGACCAAGTCCAGGGATGTACCCTGGTGATCTTATGATGATTAGGACCTATTACCTTTGGGTTAGATTTTTAAAAACGGCGCGTTCGCGTACTTTTGTTCGCATTCCAGTCGCAAACAAAAGTACGCTGGATTTTAGTAGATACGCGCGTATCTACTAAAATCCAGGATCGGCGCGCGCAAGGCTGCCGATTTTGGGCAGCCGGCGCGCGCCGAGCCGCGCAGCCTGCCTCCGTTCCCTCCGAGGCCGCTCCGAAATCGGAGCGGCCTCGGAGGGAACTCTCTTTCGCCCTCCCCTCACCTTCCCCTCCCTTCCTCTACCTAACCCACCCCCCCGGCCCTATCTAAACCCCCCCCCTACCTTTGTCCGGGGATTTACGCCTCCTGGAGGGAGAAGTAAATCCCCGCGCGCCAGCAGGCCGCTAGCGCACCGAGACGCAACCCAGGGGCGGTTCCGGAGGGCGCAGCCACACCCCCGGACCGAAACCACGCCCCCGGGCCCGCCCCCGAAACGTCGCGTCCCGCTCCCAAAACGCTGCGTCGATCCGACACGCCCCCGACAAAAAACCCTGGGACTTACGCGAGTCCCGGGGCTCTGTGCGCGCCGGCAGGCCTATGGAAAATAGGCGCGCAAGGCCCTGCTCGCGTAAATCCGGGCGGATTTACGCGAGCAGAGCTTTTAAAATCCGCCCCTTTGTGTTAATTTCTGAAAGTCTTTACTCCTTTTTCTGCTTATGTAACAGATGGTCATGGTCATTTTGTCTTCTCATATGCGGATGGTGGTATTTGTGATGGGGGCGGGAGAGTTCATATATATATATATATATATATATATATATATATATATATATATATCAATCATTATATGTATATTAATAATTATTCAAATAAACCAAGGAAATGTGCAGGATATATTGAATATCCACGCAGAGTTCAGTGGTAATAATTTATATTTACTTAATCTGGCAACTCTACAGTGTTATCATAGACAATCTTGTATACAAGCTCCCCCTCTTGTATACAAGATTGTCTATGATAACACTGTGAAGTTGCCGGGTTAAGTAAATATAAATTATTACCATTGAACTCTGCGTGGACATTCAATATAACCTGCACATTTCCTTGGTTTATTTGCGTATTGTGTGCTGTTTTGCTCCCGTTGTGGTTTTGGAATTTATTACTAATTATTAAAATATTGATGGGTGGAAGGATGATTTAAAATATTCTGAAATGCTGGAGGCATTCTGGTTGTAGAGTTCTTAGATTGAACCTGCAATCAGCTACCTGGTTCTTTGGCAGGTTTTTCTTGTGTATGTTGCGTATACTGGCGTTTCTGAATTTTATGTCTTTTCTTGAATAAAATGTTAATAACTAAAAAAAAAAAAAAAAAAAGGATATCCAATATAAAATACATTAAATGAAAATGCTATATAAAAAAAGTAAATGAGAATAAATGATAATAGTGAATGACAAAAACAAAGAATGAAATGGTAAAAATAAAAACAGCGAGCCTCAAAAGAATAAAAATGAAAAATGATGAATAAAATTGTATTCATTTTTTTCACATATTACATGTTTAGTTTTATGTGCATTTTCAGAGCACATCTCTTTCATTGTCATTGCGTTACCTGTTTGCGGAAAGCCAAAAAACATGATCATGACTGGACATTGATATTATTTTATGTGATTTATGATTTTTATACTTTTACCGGGTTCACTAAAATGTATTTTTATGGATTTTTTGATGTGCCCTTTATTATTGTCTGTACCTTTTTGTATTTTTAATTGTTATTGTTGTATTTATTTTATTTTATTACTATCATATTCACTTAATTATTTGTATATTTTTTTTATATTTTATGCATTTGTTCCACTTTGCCGCTTGTATTTGTACTTGGGGTCACTGGCTTCTCTTTTTCCATATCTGGTAGTTGTAATGTCTACAGGAGGAAGTATATTTTCAAATGAAGAAAAATATATGCAAATACTTTGCTCCTTCTCACTTTCTTTTAACCCTACTGATTCTTTCTCTTTCATGGATCCTCTGACTGCTCTTTAGCACCTTCTGGAATCTCGTACACCTGCAAAGAACTGAAGGAAACCTTGGACTCTCGGAGAAAGCTTTCAGCACCACAGACCATGGGATGCACCGGCAGAACATGGAAATACTCGATCTGTCTTTTTACTGTGACTGGATAGCCACAAATGAGAAAAAGTTGATTGAGATGCTACAGGTACAAAGATCATGATCTGTTAAATGTGAGCAAAGGAAGCACCCTGCGGAGGCAGAGAAGCCTTTTTCTCACGCATCTAACACTAAGCTTTCTCTCGCCACAGTCAGTGTTTGCCGCTCTTTGCCATAAAGTGATTCAGTATCAATCACCCGTAGGTCGAGGAGGCGATTGGCGAAGAGTTGTAGGCCTGCGAGAACTGAGCAAAAGAGTAAAAATTATTATTTTACATCCTTTTCTTACATCCCATTTTCTAAAAAAAAAAAAAAAAAATAGTAGCGTGACCCCAAATGGGACTTTTCCCCCATTCTGTATCTATTGGGGGGGGGGGGGAATCGTTATTGAATAAGTCTCCATGATGTCTTCAGCATGGGGGCTCTTCCAAAATGCTTTATTTGTGTGTGCGGAGGGCTTTATTACCAACCTACTGTAAATGTCTTTTGACCTTTGGCTCAGGACAGATCATCTGAGATGCAGGCAGTTACTTAGTGATAAAGCCCCTCTGCTGTGAGACGGATGGCTTCAGCAGGTCTAAGTCTCTGAAAGAGTAATTTTTAAAATAATCCCCGTCAGGCATCAAGACTAACATGATACAGATGCCGGGAACGTCTCCATCCCCGCCCCCCTACCCTCCTCTGCCATGGGTTAGCAATGTTGAGAGGACTAAAATATTGTGACTGCCCCGAGCTTGGCGTGACCATCACTTCCCGACCCGCACGGTCTCTTTCAAGTTTTCATCCCGACTGCTGAACGTCTGCTGCTGTTAAACTCTATTAACGCTGAAAACCCACACGCTGGCTCATATTCGTATTTACTAACAGCTTAAAAATGATGACGCCAAGCCAGAAATGTTTTAACGAAGGTGGCACACAGATTTCTATGGCTTTCTGAATGAAATCAGATCGCGCACCTGTATTTCTCAAGAGCTATGAGATGCCCAGGGCAAATAGACAACAAAAAGAGAGAGAGAGAGCTTTGCAGACCAGCGAGCCTGGAGGAAACGGAAACATTACACGACTTCCTAGTGAAAGGGAGGAGAAGTCAGAATGCAGAGATGCTAAGGCTGGGGATGGTGGGGGTGGGCAGGGGAGGGGGCATTTAAACTGCATTGCTAACAATATCCCTTCCCCCTAATGTGATGTGTTGCAATGCAGAAAAAAAGAACTAAATCATAGGACAAAATCTTTCCAGGAGTTTTCTCGAAATTTTGTGTTATTCAGAAACTTTATTGGCAAGATCAGAGTAAGTGCAGTGAGTGTTTTAAAAATAGAAACGTCTTTTATTATTATGTTTTAAATATCCTCAAAACAGCTCCCTGGCTCTCTCTCCCCCCCCCCCCCCTTTGTCTTTTTTAAGGAGCGAGGGGGCGCCTTTTGCAGAAGAGAGAGCACATGTAAACACATGAGGTTGAGTAACACAAGCTGCACCCTTTGGTTAACTCCATGAAGTTATTGTTGGAAAGATGCTGCACTATATAGTGCCAAAGCTTTTTTTTCCAAACGCCTCTTCTAAGTCATTGAAGACAAAACAAAGAGTTTTTAAAATGGAGGGCCTCAGAATCTGGGTTCGGGGATCAAGAAAGCTTCGTGGAGCGGGCTCCTTTAAGTGCTGTACAGCATAAATTGCACTGGATTTCCAGTTGATCAGCTGTAATTCCGATTCTGTTCACTTGCACCACTGAACCTTTCCAGCCAGCTTAGAATTTTTCGTTCTTCATGTAGCTATGGGCCGAGAGTTCTCTTAGCAGAGCAGCCACAGATTTCCACTAGGACAGAGCCAGAATAAGAAAATCTAACGGTTTTTAATTTTTTTTTTTATGTTTTCAGAGTGATATAAAAGAGAGTCTGAACAAAATCCTCAACTGTGAGAAACAATTTCTAACCAACTCTCTAGAAAACGACTTGCACTTTCATTTCTTCTGTGAAATTATTCAGGTAAGCTGAAGCCAACAAGAACTTCAAGGACTATAAAATGTGGCACTGTTTTCAGGGGACACGATCGAGAAATCGAGGAGACGGTTTCATTTTCTGGTCAGTGTTCTTTTCCGTGCAGGGCTCATTGCCAGCCCATGCAACCGAAAATAAGTAGAATGGGCAAACCAGGCTTAACTATTGGCTGATATATATACCTTGCAAGAGGAGAACCGATTGGACAGGGAAGACTCATTTTTAGCAGTGCTTCCAATATGCCTTGTACAAACAAGAGAGGATTTTTCCTTGTCGGGGGTATATGCCCTTTTGCTTCCCACTTGTTTTGTTTCTTAAGTCTATATATTTTTGGAAATTATATAAGGTGCCCTACCTAGGTCAAGTTTTATAAAGCTCAACAGATACGGTCTCGTTTAGGTGCCACGGTGTAGATGCTGACACCTTGCTATTTCAGAGGTTCCCTTTCAGTGAGTGGGGGATAGATAACGTATTTTGCCACTGCAGATCACTCATGTGTAAAGGAAGTTTCCACTACTAATGGGATGATACCTCAGGTCGTCTGTGGACTACCGAGCGCAGAGAGGGGAGAGCTTAGGTCTTACTTGAATGACGACCACAATTAGGGGTCGATGCAATAAGATGCGCGTTAAAACGTGCGCTCGTCTCGAGCACCCGTTCACCTAACACGCGCTCAGCCACCTCTCCCGGGTGCCCGATGCTATATTTTAATGAGCTGATGGGTTAAAAGGGGATGCGCCAGGGAGAAATTGTGCGTCCCTATCGCTCAAATGCATCAGGCGCCCAGGAGGCGTGGCTGGGCACCCACGTTTACGGCGGGCACTCAATACGAGCATCCGTTTTTTTTATCCCGCTTTAGGTTGATTTCTGGACGCCAAATATGCACGCACAATAGCAAGGGGCGAAAACAGCCTGGAGTGTGTCTATCGTGCGTGTGTATATTATGCGTTCAGAATTTATTATTTTTTTCATCAAGCCGTTACATTATACAAGCACTAGGCGTTTAAGACTAAAGGTAGGAACCACACAGGAAACTATCGGGTGAATTTTAAAAGCCCTACGCACGTCAAAGCCAGGAGATATGAGTGTGTATGGGCCCGGCACGTGCCGCACCGATTTTAAGAGGTGCCTGGGGATCTCCCGGTGTGCGGTTTTTAAAAATGTTTTTTTTTTTCATAAAAGGGGTGGGGGCATGGGTGTTCCAGCTCTGGGGCTGGAGTTAAATTTGCCGCGTTAAAAAGTATGAGTTGGGTGCCCGGGGATTTCCTGCATCGGGGGGGTAATAGCTAATAGCCTCGTCTACGTGGAATTTACATGTGATGAGCGCTATCGGCTCTGCAGTTGTTTGGACGCGCTGATCTCCTTATTGCATCAGGTGCTAGTCCAGCGTGTCCAAAACGAGTGTCCAGTCATGCGTAAACCCGTGCGCTAGGCTGAGCACACGTTAGTGCGTCGGCATGTTGGGTCCTATGACTGTCCTACTGATGCACGTAATGTGCAGGACAGCGAGTGAAACTCTTAACTTGAACTCTGAGGGCCTTATTCCAAAAATGGTTTTGTCCCTTTCTCTGCGTATGGAAACGTTTTTTGTTTTGTTTTTTTTTGAGTGAATACAATTGTGAATCTAAAACCTAGCAGTTTTATGGCATTGTTTTCAAAAGCATTAAACGGTGGGGAGAAGATGGATATACTGGGTCTGATTTAAGAAATGGATCTCCCCATTCTTTGCCAGTGAGAAAATCTTTTGATAAATCAGACCCCATTGTTATCCATGCAGACTTGGGAGAGTCACTGCTTATCCCCGGTAATAAGCAAGAAGGCTCGTATCTATTCTTTGGCATCCTGCCGGGTTCTTGTGACCTGGATTGACCACTGTGGGAGACGGGATGCTGGGCTTGATGGACCTTTGGTCTGACCCAGTATGGTAAATCTTATGTTCTTATGCCTACTATGTCTTCAGCTTGGATCAGGAAAGATCAGAATACATTTCAGTCTTTTTTATTATCTTTTTTTTTTTTTTGGTATTTACAGGTATTGACGGGAGCAATAGAAGAAGTCCAGGATAGCAGCACTAAGTTAGCTAATAAAGTTCAGGTTCTGTGTCAAGAAGAGCTCCTTCAGTTTGTGAGCAGGTATGAAGCCCAGGATGGTTCCCAGACCAGGCCACTGGCATCGCATCCCTGGGCAGTCTCAGGGGTTGCCTTGATCTGGCATGTTTTCCAGAAAAGCCATAGTAAAAAAAACCAAACTTTTAGGCTTTCAAACTGTTTGGTTTTTTGTTTTGTTTTTTTTTTTATCAGACAGGAAGTGTTTAATTGATAAAATGTGTCACAAGGACAGCAACGTTTGGTGATGCTTTGCCAAGTCTCATTCTTAATTTCAAAACCTACAGGCTAAACCCTCTTCAGCAGAACACTGCAGAGTCCTAAAGCTGCAGTTTCTTTCCAGAGGTAGAACTGAAGGCCTTGCTTTTTGCAGCTCTAGTAAGGCCCAGTGTACCTGAACAGTGATGATGTATTCGTGCTAACTTGCAAGTGCGAAATTATTAGAACGGCATACAAATACCATACAATAGTAAAATGACTCTGATTTTCTTTTTCTTTACCCTTAGCTTCGAACATTTTATATGCAAACAACTCCTGGATCCCGGCCAGTGTTCTGGAACTCGGATAGACCAGGAGCTGAGGGTCCTAGAGGACAGCTGCATACTCAGGTCTGAATTCAGTGCTCTCCAATGCAGAGTACTGGGATCCCAGACGTTTTCATTTCATTTTCAATATCCCGTGAGAAGCAGCAGAGGAGGGAAGAGGAATTAAAATGAACCAGTGACCCAATGGTGACTCTCTTGGCATTGTGCTAATGTTCGTGTCTCTGAGTACAGTATTGCCGCTGGTAATGGAGCAGGGACTATCATATTCCTTTCTGCGCTTTGCTGGGCTGACTAGACAGGCCCGATGGTCTTAGCATGCCATAAATTAAATACAGATGGTGCTGGAGAGGAGAGGAGCACGGTGCCTGAATAACTTTATGTGCCACACAAAACTGTGAAAAATGGATGTGTTGTACATAGCAGGTCTTAAACCACACATCAAGTTATTAGATTACAGAACCTAATCACTGATCCAAAAACATGCACCGAGACGGTGGAGGAGAAAAACACTGCACCAGCAGCAGCACAGTCCACAAAAACTACAGCTATCTTTTCCTGTGTTTTTCTTATCCATAGTGCAGTCTATATTGGTGGGTTTTTGGTGAGACAATGGTCCTTCTGAGGAAAAGAGAGATAAGAGTGCGCTTAATCTTTGAGGCAGGCACTGTCTGATTAAAAAAAAAAAAAAAAAAATTGTTGACCAGTGTTTCTCCGGGTTTTTGATTAAATGTACTCTGTCTCGGTTTGTCTTTGTCATCTAGACCATTAGGGACGGATTTTAAAAGGTACGCCCGATTTTATAACATGTGCACACAGCTGCACGCATGTTATAAAATCCAGGGTCGGCAGGCACAAGGGGGTGCACAATTGTGCAAACTTGCACGCGCCGAGCTGCGCAGCCTTCCTCCGTTCCCTCCGAGGCCACTCCGAAATCAGAGCGGCCTCGGAGGGAACTTTCCTTCCCCCCCCCCCCCCCCGAACTCCCCCCCTTACCTTTATCCTATAAGTTGCGCCTGCCTCCGGGTAGGTGTAGGTTGTGCGCGCTGGCCAACGGCCAGCCCACGATCCCAGGAACAGCAGCAAATGGCCACTGTGCCTGGAGGCTCCTGCCCCACCCACTCCCCTTTTTTTCAAGCCCCACCCACTCCCCTTTTTTTCAAGCCCCGGGACATACGCACGTCCCGGGGCTTTGGCGCATCGTAGGAGGGTATTAAAAGGGTTACGCGCGTATATTACGCGTGTAACCCTTTTAAAATCCGCCCCTTAGGTTTTTGTCTCAACAGTCACCAAAGAGCTTCCTCTTTCCACTTTACTCCATCTCAGTCCCCTGGCCACTCCCACCTCCCTCTGTCCTTTATGGATCCTGTATTCCGCAAGGTGGAGGTGGGCTCTCGTGAAAAAAAAAAAAAGTATGGTTCCTTTTCAAATGATATTTTAGGGGCCATCTCAATGGCAGTGAGTTCAGAAGACTGATGTCCAATTTCCCGACCTGTCTGCTGCTTCTTAGGCTGGCCAGGGTGGGGATTGCTATGGAAGCCGTGTTCACCTGGCTCTAGAAAGGAGGGAACTCCATCCAACAGCGACGCCCTCAGGAGAGCTTAAGAATGCATTGGTGCCTGGTTCTAGTGGTGCCTTAGGCGTCGGCGAACCTTCTGCCTTTCACCCTCCCTACGGCCCTGGCCCCGACCTCATTCACTCAGACAGGCCCCCTCTCTTACACACACTTAGGTTCCTTGTCTCATTCACACTCGCACCCTTACACAGGTTCCCTCCCTCTCTCTCACTAAGACCACTGCTCTCTCATACACACACAATCCCTCTCTCACACACACACAATCCCTCTCTCATACACACACAATCCCTCTCACACACACACACACACACACACAAACTCACACACACACAGGTGCTCTGCTCGTAGCCCGCTGAGTCTCTACTCCTCTCAGCCATGAGTAGGATGGGCTCTGCTTGCAGCCCCATATGGCTGCTCTTTGCCACCCCCTAATGCCCGGCGCCCTAGGTGACCACTTAGTTCACCTATTAGGACATGGCAGCCCTGGCTGTGAATGATAGATTATGACGCTAGGCTAGGCAAACTACGGCCTGCGGGCTGGCCCACAGGACCATTTTATCCAGCCTGCTCTTCATTTTTTAAAACAATGCCGCCATAGCTCTGCCCATCCCTGCTGACATTATCAGTAAAGGCCCGACACCGTGCGAGCCTCTACAAATCCTAAGAAGCAAGACAGTTTGGGCTCTCGAGTGTGACCCTGGCACGGCCGCTGCTGCCGCACACCATTCCCCGGCTCTCTCCTGTTTCCCACCTGAGACTGCCGTTGCCTATCGTTTGGGGAGAGAGGGGGAGGTTTGCAGTAAAAAGATTGCTACTATGACTCCGTTTGCCACCATCTCAGATTCAGATGTTTGAAGCAAGATGAATTGTAATTTATTGCAGTGCATCTTGAATCGTGCAGTGTAGCTAATTAAAGTTCACCTTCAGTCATCTCAGTTTGCAATGGTTTGCTCTCTATACTGAGCAGAAATGAAGCTGCAGAGGGACTGCTCTTCTTTTTTTTTTTTTTTTTTTCCCTAACAAGCACTGCAAAGCCTCAGTTTTTTTTTTTAAATTATGTAGCCCGCAATGCTTGTTAATAAATAAATAAATAAATAAATAAACAGACGTCTCTCTGCAGCTTCATTTCTGCTGAGTATATTTTTGTAATATATTGTTCCACCCACTTCCCAACCAGAGCTCAGAAAGGGGACCCTCCCGGCTCCTGATGCGGGCGAGAGCCACTAACGTGGACCTGTGCAAAAAAAAAAAAAAGATCTGCCCAGCCCTGCTTTACCCCAGTAGAGCCAGACTTCCTTTTGGGCTGGATGCCCATAGGAGCAGCAAGAGGTTTCTAAACCAAAAAGACAAAATGCTGATTTGAAGAACGTTTTGGGAATTGTGCAGTGAGAATGAAGGGTGTTTCTTGATAAGCTCCACTGAAATGCATTGGCTTGGATGAATCTCATTGTAGGACAGAATACAAAATATATTATTAACCAAAAGGAAGGGCCGTCCCCGCGGATCAGTTTGTAGACCTGTGTGGACGACAAGGTTTTCCATAACGCTGAGGCCCCGTGGCCACTTGGGCATTCCTAATTTCTAATTCACGTTCACTGTGGGCATTGGGCAGGAGGTCACCAGCAGGGAGGCTCATTAACATGCCCTGCTTTCTTCGTTTCGACAGAGAGACGTGGCGCAGACTTGCACAAATATGCCCAGAGTGTCCTGAAATGAGCAAGAAAGTAGAAGAATCAATAGTGCAGACAGAAGATCAGGGAAGAAAATATTTTCTGCAAACACTAACTTCAGCCTTGAAGGTACTCTTAATGATGATTACTTAATGATTTCCTCAATTGGTGCGTTCTGCATTTGCATCTATAAACTTTAGTTTCCTGTTTATGCTCAGATTATCCTCCTTCATGGCCATTTGTACAGTACATTGCAGCTGCCACCTTTGCAGATGCCGCGGTTTCAGAATTCGAGGGAGACGTACTGACGCTGTACCTTGCCACATGTGGCAGACAAAGAGGTGCACCCAGGATAGGTTCATGTGAAGTCCCTCCGTGGCCTACCAAACTTATTCCTGTGCTTTCTTGAACTCTTATTTGCCAGCAAGTTTTAGATCCGAGCTTTCCAAACCTGTCCGGAAGGACCCTAAGCCAGTCAGGTTTTCAAGATATCCACAGTGAATATGCACGAGATAGATTAGCATGCAGTGCCTCCTTTCTATGCAAATCTATCTCATGCATATTCATTGTGGATTTCCTGAAAAGCTGGCTGGCAGGAGGTCCCCCGGGGCAGGTTTAGGAGCCTCTGTTAAAGATCATATTCCTCTATCTTTTAGATGTTGAAAAACAAATTTTCAGTCAAATATTAGTACCATGGATATATTTCTGTAACTGGGAGGCAATGCTCTCATGACATGGAAGTTTTGATCAAGCCTTTTATATTTTATTTTGCCTGTTGGCTTCCAGCTCAAGCAGAACCTGCTCCAGCGGGGGCTGTGGTGCCTAAACCTTCATTTCTGGCCACCGTTTCCGACCCACCCCAATTTTAATTTTCATCCTTCCCTCCCTTCTAGTCCAGCCGTGGCCAGCGAAAGTTCCCTGACAGATGAATTCAGTGCGCCTGCTGCTCTTGAGCGAGGACTGGACCTTTTCTCCCGGCTGGGAGGCTGGGAGTGCTGCTTCTGCAGAATTCCCAGCGCAGAAAGGTCTCTCGCCCTGCAGGGCGCGGCACTGCCGTCGGGGCTGGGTCTTCTTTAGATGTGCTTTGGGACCGACAGTGCTGGACACTCTCTGACATATATTCAGCGTCAGATAACTCGCATAGCTGCCTGGGTTGCACCGCAGTTAGCGCCGAGGCTCTTCCACGTGCTCTTGCAGAGAGGGATAGGAAAGCCATGAGAAATCACGGCCCCTGCACACGTCTCGGCCTCTCCAGTTTGGCTCTCCATGGCGCGAATCCTTTCCCTCTTTTTTTTTTTTTCCAGGCCACCCTCCTCAGTTGAAAAATACCTGCAGTTGTCTTCAGATGTCAAGCCCAATGTCTTAATGCAGCTTCCTTTTCATACCCAGAAAGCGCTGAAGAACCACTTCAGGGATGACTGCGATGACTTTGCAGAGGCTTTAAGTTATTTAAATCAAAGACTGACCCGCTTTGAAGGGAGCAAAACTGAAAGTTATACGGTAAGGATGAAGCTCCCACAATTCCCATTCCTGTCACAGATTTCAAAATTGTTTCCAAATCAAGGCACGGCTGCTGTGGTGAGTTACAGGGACACAGTAAAGGATCTGAAATGATCCCAGATTTTCTCTCTCCCCCCCCTCCCCCCCCCCCCCCCCGATCTCTGCAAACTGCAGGTACACACGGAATACAAAACAGAGACAGCTGCTCATGGCTGCTGTCATGCAAACCACACATAAATGTGGGTGCAAAGGCAGTAGAGAAATGCATGCAGAAATTTTAACAATGCAGATGATTTTCTAAGAAGACCTGGAGGTGGCAGCCAGGTAGAATCGTACTTGCCTGTACTGAGCTAAATGTTGGAAGGTGTGAGAAGCAGGAAAATGAAGTGAATTTTCATAGATCACGTGATGTTCCCCCATTTCAGCGCTTAACATTTTAGATGTCTGTAAAAGAAGTTAATTTATCATTTTTACGTTTATGCAAGAGGTTTAACAGCTTATCCAAGCGTTATACTTAAAAAAATATATATCTGCACAAATACACAAATTTCAATAGGAACCTTCCCCCACCTTAAAAAAAACAAACTACCAGTATTATTGTACAGAACATCAAGCCCCAGAAAGGAGGAAAATCCAAACAGAGTAAAAATACCTCACAGAAGAAAAATAAAACAAATATACAAATACAATAATACAAATTAGGCCCAGCAAAATCTTTATCAATACCTTTAGCAAGATGCATTTTGACAGTTGAATATGCCCCCATTAAGCAAGGACGCATATAATCAAGAGGTAGTACTAGCAGTGGGCTTACTCTTATCCTTCATAAGCAAAAGCAGTTGAGCAGGATAAAAAAAAATTGCTTTTCCTGATATTCATGTAAACATTTACAGGGAAAAGTGAAACTAAAAAGTGCTCATATAGACAAAACATACTGATGCCGTTCCCAAAGTGTCTTCTATTTAGTTGGAATAATCCCACTCAGATTTTGTCCTGTAAACAAGATTTCACTTCTAGACAAAAACAATTTGATAGTTCAAGCTCTGTCCATTCCAAACACAATCGAAAAGCGAAAGTGTAAATGAAAAACCAGGCCCAGCCTCCGCCCCCTGGAATGCCCGGGCTCACTGCTGGGAAACGTGTGCCAGACTTAGCATTATTATGCCTTACTTTTACCCTCACAAACCTCAGGCAATTTTTATAACAAGTCATTTCCAAGCATTGACCACTGTTCTATGCGCAGAAATGGCTTTGAAAATTGCCTCGTAAATGGAAACGAAGGAGTCGCAGCAAGAGGTGTAACAAATTGCCATTCACTAAGAAGGCCCCTTGCTGAGATGTCGCCTTTTTTTTTTTTTTTCTTCCCCTTCGCGCAGAGTCTGGTCAAGCTTGCTCATCACAGAGTGGTTGTGGAGTACCTGAGAGTCTTCCTCACATCTGCCAAGAAATTCGCATCGGCGGACCTGCATGTCATCACGTCCAGGGTTGAGGAGGAGGGCAAGAAAATGCAAGACATTTTTCAGAGATGCTTAGTGAGTGTCGTCTTTTTTTTATTTTTTGTTGTTGCTGTTGGCATTTTCCAGAATTCTTTTTCAACCGTGACACCTTGGCTAATCCCTCGAGAAATGGCAGGCTTGTTCACCATTTCTGCCAGACTGCACTCGTACTAATCCCGGTTTAAACAGTATCAACCGAAACCTGTGCTACAACAGAACGCTGAACAGGAAGTGCAGAAATTTCCAGAAACAGCAGCACGAGGGACCTGATGGAGTGCCGCACTTAGCATCATGGGCTGTGTTTATGGAGAATTTGTTGAGTCACAGAAACAGCTTCTGGTTTATTTCAGAATTAAATTGTTTCTTTGCTTTTGTGAGGCCCGAATTGACTGCATGCAGGCACCAAAATAAAAACAAAATGATAACCTAGCCAGGGCAATCATTTGACAGTACTTTTGTCCTGTAACGAGCTGCTGTATATCTATGAGGATTTTTTTTTTTTGATAGATGTGCAAAGCTGATTTTGGCTGCACGTTAGCGCCCAGCTTGTTACCTTAAAGAAGGAAGGGTCCCGGTAGCTGCCGGCAGTGTCCATTTTGTGATGCAGCAGCCACTCTCCTTCCGGGACATGGGGGGACATGTTGTATTCCACCCGATTCCAGATGTTGAAGGCGGATAACATAGCCCTGACCCAGGTAACATTCACTGGGTCAGAATGTAAGACACGGGAGGAGGCCTGGCTACTGGCTTAAGTATGGGGCTTGTCAGAACTGAGGAGGAAGATGATGGGGCCTGGAATCGCCTGCCAGGGGAGGAGGCGGTGGAGGACAGCACTGTGACAGGATCTGAACGGTAGAGAAGGCAAGCGGTAGGAACAGGGTTGAGAGGTTGGGTAAACGTCACAGGAGGGGAGCCGGTTCTGGCTTAATAAGAGGAATTTAGATTCTCAGCTGTCCAGTGTGGTGGAAGTCCAGAGAGGAAGAAAACCTGGACAGGCTGGGTGGGTCAGGTGGTCCTTGTCTGCAGTCGTCTGTTGGGTTACTATGCACTGTTCCTGCCGTACTGATTAAGCACAAGACTAAGGGCACATTGCCAGGGTGGTCTGGGACCGTCTGTTCAGCAGTGCCACGCAGTTCCTTCGGCCTGTAAATGTTTTTCGTGAAAATGCGATTCCTGTACATACCCGGATCATTCCAGACCAGTGGGTTGTGTATCCCTACCAGCAGATGGAGTCCGAGAAGAAAAGCTTTGGACACTGCTACATAAGAGAGAGTGCCACCTGCAGTCCCCTCGGTATCTCTCTCTGACTCCAGCAGATGGTAGAGGTGCAAACCTGCAGTCCAGCGTGCTGCACCACCATCCCTGTAGGGACACCGTGAGCCCGGGCAGCATACAGAGTTTACAGCTGTCAGACATTAGCAGAAGCAAAAGCATATTTGCTGCCCTTTCCCTGTGCTGTTTTTGCTTATGTAAGGAAATCCAACTCAGGCCCATGAAAACAGCAAAACTTCATTCAATTTGTATGCTGTTTCCAGCGGTTACGTTGGAACCCCTTCATCCCAAACCTTTTGCTTCAGGCTGTTTGTTTTGGTAGGTCGCTGGAATGTCGATCAAATCAAACTGAACGGCGTTGTGTCCTTTTCTCAACTCGTTTCTCCCTCCTTCCTCCCGTCTGGAAAGAGAGGAGTGTTTCCTGATATGGAACCAGGGCTGTGCAGCTCTGTTCACTGCCCCCTCCCCGGAGGAGAACCTTTAACAGCAGCTGAGCAAGGTCTGGTGCACTTGGGCAAATTAGTGCCGTAGCATCACGGCTGCCAGCAAATGCCAGCAAGAATGAGCTTTTCCGTTTTACCAGCCTTGGCAGTGGAGATGGGAATCAAAAGGGGGGGTCTCCAGTCCCAGCCGCAGGCATCACCCTGCCGACCCTATCAACCCAGTGTTCAGCTGCCACCAGTTCATGCTTCTTTCGTGTCTTGCTAGAGTCCGGATGCTGATGCTGCCCTGGGAAATCCTTTTCCTTTTATTGTGCGCCTTCTTCGAGCCACTAACCTTGAAATCATGAAAATGGAAACTTTCTGCTTTGTAGACCGTCATTCTGATTTAAGGTAAGAAACGAAGCAGCTCGTATAAATGTACTTACCGTGGAGGGGAGGGTATAGCACAGTGGTTGCCAAACTCAGACTTCGATTTAGCAGTGCGATGTATTAGCGCCTGCAATAAGACAAGGTGAGGGGAATTTTTGAGATGCTGCACCGGGGGGAGGGCCGATGCAATAATCTTCGCGGAAAGCGGGCGCTGAAAAGTCAGCGCCTGTTTTCTTAACGCACGCATGGCGCCCGCAAGGGGGGGGCGCCATGCGATATATAAATTAGGGAGTCACACTAGGAAGGAGGCGCTAGGGTCGCTTGTGCGACCTTAGCGCCTCCTTGCTAACGCGACCAGCAGATGGCAGCCGTTTTCATTACTGGTAGACAGGCAGGTTATGAAAACCGAGGCTGAGTTTACCGGTGTCGGTCTTCATAACTCGGCGGTCTTCCGAGTTATTTTATTTATTTATTTTTTACTTTAAAAAAGAAGTACAGAAAAGCAGTTTTTTCTGAGACGCACATTTATCTTTTTGCATTTGGAGTGAATGAGTAATAGCCTCATTCACATGTATTTGCATGTGATGAGCGCTATCTCATTCACTCCGCATCGGACGCACATTAAATAGGCGCTAATCCCCCTATTGCATTAGGGGGTGGATTAGCGCCTATTTATCCCGCATCCGACAGCGGGTTAAACAGTGCGCTCGGCTGAGCGCATCGGCGCCTAGGTATTTTACTGCAACATTTTGTAGAGAGAGAGAGGCTGACTCTTTATGAGGCGCTCATATAAGTCAACTATTTATACCACTGTAAGAGGGTCAACTCGCAGTGATGATTTGGTAGTGGTCTAGGGTTTTGGGGGGGGGCGGTTTTACATGCACAGAGGTACAAACAGCACAGTGAAGATTTGATGTGATTTGGAGTGAGAAAAGGTACAGAAAGATGAGATTTGTACATTGTACTCTCAACCTAGTTTGTTGCACTCTCTCGCTTGCTATCTCCACTCCACTCCCTCTCCCTTCTCCCTCTCCCTTCTCCCTCTCCTGCCCGAAACAGGATTTGCGATAAATATGGCACAGCATAACGCCAGGAAAAAAGGTGTAGTTATTTCCGGCGTTAAAACGTGCGATAACGCGTGTTACGCTATCGCACGCAACATTAAACACCCCTCGTTTTCATAAACTCCATCCAAACTCCTCCCTTTTGACTAAATTAAAAAAATTCGCATACATATCTCGTGATGCGTTTTTTTATCGTGGGCGTTAGGGCCCTAAGGCCCGCGATAGCCTAATGCGATTTGATAAATGACCCTGCCTGTGATGAGTCGGGAAAGATTGGCTGGCGTGACACACGTGATAATGCACCTTTGGAGACCACAGGCCAGCGACTGAATATGTGAAAAACAGACCAGTTAAAAAGCTCTTGAATGGTTTTAGATTTGCCACTCTGAGGGCCTGATTTATTACGGTTTTATTCCTCATAAACACAGAATGGAGAAAATGCCTTAAAGGCACTCCAAGTGGATTTTAAAAGCCACCCATGCACGTGCATATCTAACGCTACATGCACAAGCCAAACATTTTGAAAAAGGGGTGGAGTGTGGGCGTGCTGGGGGAAGGCCAAGGGATGCGGGCGTAAATACGCCCACAGGCACACACCGGGATCCCCTGCCGTGCAACTTTATTGCTGCTGTGGATGGCGTGTAAGTAATAAAATAAAAAATCCTAGACTAGTCAGCGGGGTTTTAAGGGTCGGTGTTAACAGGAGGAAAGGGAGGCTATTAGACTAGGGGGGGTTTGGAAGTCCTATCCCTTGCCTGGGTGAACTGGGAACAAATTGGTAAAACTGGCCATGGCGTGGACGCCCGCCCCTTTTAAAATCACCCCACTTACCCGGTGGAAGCGGGATTTGCATGCACATGCGTGCACCCACTTAAAGTTGCGCGTAGGTAATAAAATAGCCTCGTCCATGAGCACAAGCCGGCAAACGTGCGCAGGTGTGTGCCCGCGCACCTCTCTAAAAGTTACCGACTTAGTAAATCAGGCCCTGAACTGGCAGCATTAAAGAGTTGCCTCCGGCGAACGAGTAACTGAAATAGGATGCAAGACACGAAGGGAACCTCACCGGCCTGATTCTGGAGGGGAGCCTCCTCTGAGGTGACTGGCTGGCAGGGTCACCACTGACTTGGTTGCCACCTCTCCTCTATCCCTGGCCTAGTTGACATCACCTCTGTGGTGACCCAGACCCTGCTGGCCCATCTGTACCTGTGCCCCACCCTGCACGCCACGGCGCACAGCAGTGTGGTCTGAGCCATGGGGCTGGCCCGAACTCAATCATCTCTCTAAGAAGGGGAGGTGGAGGTGGGCTCCATGGCTCGGGCTGCGTGCTGCGGCAGGAGTCCAGGGTCGGATACCTTTTTGTAGGGATATCAGTTTTTGTATGTCTTTGTTTTAGATCTGTAATAATCCTTGGTGCTCTTTGAAAGGGAGGAGCATATCAATGTCATCCTGGACATCAAACGAACTTTCAATCAAAAAGAAAGAGAATTAATCCTGGAGTACGTTAAAAACAGAAAGGAAGACCAGGATCAGGAGATGCATTTCTTTGAGGAAATAAAAGTGAGTCAGTCGACGTTTGCTGGCATTTTTTGTCCATTCTGTGTGTAGGAAGGTGAGTTTTCTTCACCCTCATGCTGACTCTGCTTCTTAGATCCTATTTTTTTTGTTGTCATTTCTGATATGCTTAAAGCAGCATTTACAACTTGAATTTATTTATTTTTACTCTGCGTTTGGATTCCACCGCAGTAGATAAAGCAGCTTCCGACAATATTGCACGATGCCTACCAAGACATTCACTTTTATCCTGTGGCCTTGCATGGCTGGAAAGTGGTCAGATGTCGCATCCTTCCGCTAGGCTCACAGCTGTCCAGAAGGTAGGCATGGAAGAGACTGGAGAGCCTGGCCATGCCTTCCGGGGCCTGTCTTCTAGCTGTTCCTTGGCCTATCCTGCGGAAGACGAGCCAGCCCAAGAGCAGCAGGAGAAAGATGGTGCCTGCGAATCAGGCCCTGCCTCATCTCTCCTATCTTCAGGAAACCGAGCCTAGGAAATATCACTGTGTGGTATTGCACTGATAAGTTATTTTTAACAGGACATAATCACAGCAGCTGTTTTAGTGTTTTTGTCCTTTACTGCCGTTTGAGTGGATAGGGTTTTACAGAATTACTGGTATATGAGCAAAATGTGCTCTAATTCCATGCACTTTATTTATTCTGGGGCTAATTTCCAAAGCTGTAAATAAAACATGGTTTTGTTGAATACAGTCCCATTTTTATGCACTATTTTATTTGTTAAAGACTCCACATAATGGCAGGCAGTGCTTGGTCACATGCAGAAAAAACAAACCAACCCGGTACCATGCATCCATTGCAGAATAATAATGATCATGTTTCAGGAAAAAGAAGTATGTGACAAAAGGTAAAGTATAACATTTAAAGGAGATAAAAAGGATGTTCCCCATAACCTAGAAAAAGCATGACCCCCCTTCAGTCATTCAAATGATATCAGCACCGAATCCACATTTTGTTGCATTTATCATGTTTTCCTTGCAAAGAAAATATTAGGGCAAATTTAGCCATGCAATTTCCTGAACCTGGCATCATCAGCGTTCATTTCCAGGGGCCATTATTCTAAAAGTAAGCCATAGTGAAATGCCTTTATAATTCGGTTTGGGGATGGGAGGATATTCCAGAACCTCTCCGGTAACTCCAGAATGGGGGAGAGAGGAAGAGAAATACTGAGCCGTGAAAAGTGCCATCTGAGCCTCCATCCACCGCCAGAACTGCAGGGAGAGTGCGCCAGGCCAGCGCTGATACAAGTGGGAGCCCACGTCCTCCAACACGGTTGGCTTCGTGGCAAAGTACAGAATTTAGCAAATAGGGCTGGGAGTTTATGTGCACAGTGAAGGGAGGCATATGGTGCATGTTTTCCTTTCACTGCAGATAGAGATTTTATGTGCTAATGATCAGATGGCTCCCAGTCTTCGGCAGCTAGGTTTACATGAATTTCTTCATTAAGAATGATCTCAGTTGGGGGCTCACCATCGTATTTACATTGATAAAAACAATGGTGCAAGGAGAAAACTGTTTTGATGCAAAATACGGGATGGTAGAAGAGCTTTCCCATTCCGACGACTGGCGAAATTTTATCCAGGGAACGTTTTGGCACCTGAGCAGCATTTATCCAGGTAGAAAAGAGGAAGGGCGGGAAGTGTTCCAGTTTAGCTGAGAAGCGCTGATTTGAAGCGGTACCTGGCTAACGTTACCCAGTTAAGTCCTGGTCGCTCAAAGTGCCACCCTAAAATACTCAGGTAACTTTGTTAACCAAATAAGGGGCATTTATTCTGGACTCATTATCAAGAGCTTTTATTGAATAAAGATAATTTTAGAAATTCAATTTATAATTTTATTAAAATCACAGAGTTTAGAAGCTTTCAAGGTTACAAGAATAATATGTAGAACAAATCTTTTAGAGGAAAGCATTTTGGAATTCAGCAAAGTTTGGCAAGAAAAATACAGTTTTAGAAATGAAGAATGCCCTGAATTATAATGACTACTTCCTATGCATTGCTCTATCTGTCTTTCATTTATCAACATATCCTGCATTTGATAGCTTAAAATGCTCACAGTCTGCCCGAAAGATGTTCTAACAGTACAGCCACCGGTGTGTTGGATAGTTGGTGGAGGTAGTAGGATCTTCAACTGTAAAAGGGAGGAGAAATAGCCTAGTGGTTAGAGCAGTGGGCTACAGACCAGGGTTTAAGTCCTGCTGTCACTCCTTGTGACCTTGGGCAAGTCACTTCTCCATTGCCTCAGGTACAAACTTAGATTGTGAGCCCTCTGGGGATAGGGAAATACCTACAGTACCTGAATGTAAATCAATGTGATATCTCAGATCAATATAAAAAAATAAGTATCTGTTACCTGGTCTGCAAGATGTTGTACTTTCAAACTTGTCCTGTTTCTTGTATGCACTTTCTTTTCTTCACCTCTATGAATGCTGCATGAAGACGTGGTACTATATTTTTCCTTATACTCTGTAACATTCCCTAATATAGGAAACAGTCCATAGTCTACAGTATAGAACAACAAGATGAGTTGCTCAACAGTTTCAAAAGTCTCTGTTTACCATGCCTGCTCTTTTGTTTGCAATTCTGATCTTCTATCTTCTGTAAGCCGCCAGATGTTGATTTTGTAAATGTTCAAGTGAAACATTCTGTGATTTTTAAAACTTGTGGGCAGTCTTTGACAGTCACTGAACACAACATTTTTCAGTTCTCATATGAGCATAATTTTGCTTAAAACACATTTTATCCAAAACATGTTTAGGTTGTCTTGAAGCGTACGGCCGTAAAGGAGGTATCACGCAAGTCGCAGACACAAACCTGCCAAGCCATGAAAAACAGAACGCCATTGCTGCCTTTCTATTTCCATCATTAATTATATTCTCCATGTAAAGTATCCAAAAATATTACAACTTTACCTGGGTACCGTAATTGTAGGCGAGTATATTCATGGACAGACTTACCTTTGTAAGTCCCACTAAAGTTATGAGGGTAACTTCCCGCTTGCCCGCCACTGAAATCATACCTCATGATTTTTTGACAAAGTTTTAATGTCTGTGTTAGCAAGAGTACCCGCCTTTAAGAATTACAATTAGTTTTATCTTTCCCTTTTTTCTGAATTGAAAAGCAGGGATTCCCAAATTGGGTTCTCGAGGGCCGCAACTCAAGTTGGGGTTTTCAGGATCTCCACAATGAATATGCATAAGATCTTTTTGCATACAGTGGAGGCAGCACATACGAATAGAATCTCATGCAAATTCATTGTGAAACTTGACTGGGTTACAGCCTTCAGCAGCTGAGTTTGGGAACCCCTGAATTAAAGACACTTCCTATGATCCTAAGATAAATTAAATTTGTTCTTAGGATTGAAGAAAATTCAGGGCAAAAGTTTTTGGAAATTACAGGTGGATGCCATCTGGATCAGGGGGAATACCTATTAGGTATTTTAAAAAATAGTTTTAGTGAGTTTCATCCTGCATAATTGATGTTGCCAGGGCATTGTGAAAACTGGGAAAAAAAAACTTACCGTAAATAATTTGAATTGTTTCAGGGAGGACTCAGTCTGTTCTTGAGAGGCATTGTTCATTCATTGAAAAAAGTCTCATATTTAAGTACATATGAGCGCTGAATACTTAGCACTGCTGATAACAATGCCAGTATTAAAGTGATGGAAATAAATGTGTATATGGTTGTTAATAATTTTGGAAAATAATTGGTTACAGGTTTCTGATTTCTTTTTTTAGAAAATATTCTGTACCTGATTTATTTATTTGCTAACATGTTCAGATTACTTTTTTAGTAATTGAGGATTTTATTGTGAAATATTTTTAATTTGTAATATATATTTAAATTAAAAAAAACCTGTAGTATGCATTTTTTATATTTGACTCCTTTATTTTATATAATGTAGTCCAATGTAGATAGATTTTAGGTAAAAGTGTTGAAACAAGGACCTAGTTGGTCACCATATTTAAGGTCTGGAAGGAAAACGTTTTCATTGTAGACTTTCAAGAAGGCTGGGGCAATTGGCACAGAGTGGCCAGCATTATATCCAGTGCTTCTGCAGCCCTTGGATAAAATGCAAAATTAGTCTGTTACTGCATAATTTCCAGCCTGCTGCACAATCAACAAACCAGATGCTCCCATATCTCCTAATTCAATCATCTGAAGAAAGCAACAGGGTGCCTGGCTTCAGTCTCAACTCTCTCTTTGCTTCCTGCTCCAGCCCCTCCCCTAACAAGCAGTTTGCAGGGTACAGGAGGAGAAGGGGTGAGGCTGAGACTGGAGCAGAGGAGAGCAAAGGCACTCTGCTCCCTAATCCAGTCCCTCTCCTTCTTTTGTTCCCCTCCCCTTCCTCCTGTCCTAAAGGGAATGAGAGGAGGGGTGAAGTTGAAGTGGACAGAGAAAACAGTCAGAATGTTTGTTCCTTCCGAGATCTCTTAAAACAAACCAGAGGCGATTTTGATATAATTCCTGGATGAAGTGATGTCCTTTTAGAAGAATTTCATCTTTATATAAAGGTTCTTGTACCTGCATATGCACCAGCTACAAAGACATGGATGTGCTTTGGAAGTCTGCAATTGCTGAAGTACCACAGCTGGCAGAGAGAGAGGGCACTCATTTCAATTCATAGAGGTTTTGATGACTGGCACTACTACTGCAGATGTGCAAAATCAACCCCTTTTTGTCGGTGTCCAATGCATACATTTCATTCTCTGTAATTAACAGGGTAAAAAGATTTGTTTTTGTTTTTGGGAGGTTTTTTCCCATCACAAATTTTGGTTCATGGATTGCTTGATTTGTTTCATTCATGTGAAAAAAATAAATTGAACAATAACCCCTCCCCCCCCCCCCAAAAAAAATGGCCAAAAAATGAAACTAGATATGCCCTCCTGGAAAAAGGCCGGGGCCAGGATCTACCCCCCCCCCCCCCAGCCCCTACTTACCCGGGACCCTGAAGGTGGCTGGGGTGGCAAGTGGATACGCTTTTAAGAACAAGGTAAGGGGTTGGGGATGAGGGAAGGGCTATTGGCCAACCATTCAATCTATTTTTAACACTTTGGTTGCATAATCCTGCACCGTGAGGAGGGATTAACTGGGAGATTTGGTCTTGATTGACTTCCACAGATTGACACACTGTGTGTGTGTGTGGGGGGGGGGGGGGGGGGGAGGGCTGAATGACTCCGAGATGAGGGGCTGCTATCACTCAATGTTCTTTTGGGGCTACTTTGCTGCAGTGTTTTCACAGCAGTATCACGGGTTAGTGAATCCCATACGATTCTCTCTAAATTTGTGCGTGGGGCAATGAAGGGAAAGGTGACTTACCCAAGATCACAAGAAGGGCCCATGCAAGGTTGTGTCATGAACGTCGGTATAGAAAAGAATTTAAAATAAAATTAGGCAGTCTGGGCGAACCTTCTGCCTTGCACCCGCCCCCCCCCAGGTCTCAGCCCAGACTCCTACCTCATTCGCACCCGCCAAGTGTGTGCTTCTCTGGGCCACGAGCAGGATGGGCACTGTTTGCAGCCCTCCGAATCTCTACTCTACCACGAGTGGGATAGGCTCTGCTCATGGCCCCACATGGCTGCTCTTCGGCGCCCCCTAATGGTTGGTGCCTGCCTAGTTCGCCTAATAGGATGCACCGGCCCTGATCACGAGGAGTTCCAGTGAGAGAAATGAGATTTGAACCTTGGCTTCCTTGGTTCTCAGCTTGTTGCTCTAACCACTAGGCCACTCCTCCACAGGGCCGGCGGAAGCACTAGGCGAACTAGGCGATCGCCTAGGGCGCTGAGCATTAGGGGGCGCCGAGCCACTGATGGCCAATGGCCGCCGGTGGACGTCATCCCAATGGCGGCTGAGCGGTGAACTACTGCTATGCTGTGTGCCGGATACACACAGCAAGAAGATCGGCAGGACCGTGGTACAGTCGCGTCTAAACATGCTGGTGCTCCTCCTCCTTCCTGCCCGCGCGGCTCCGGCAACATTTTTCTTCCGGGGCCGCGCGGGCAGGAAGGAGGAGGAGGAGCATCAGCCAATGCAGGAACTTCTCCTCCTTCCTGCCCGCGCGGCCCCGGAAGAAAAATGTTGCCGGAGCCGCGCGGGCAGGAAAGAGGAGGAGCATCAGCCACGTGCAGAAGAGGATCAGCGCAGCTCGAGAAGACCGGGGCTGCTGCAGAGCCCATCCTGCAGTGGCCCATGAAGAGGAGGCCCAGAGGTGAGAGAGAGACTGAGGGTTTGTACAGTGTGCATGTGTGCGTGTATGAGATGAGTTGAGAGACTGTGTGTGTGGGAGTGAAGACCTGAATGTTTGCAGAGACAGCATGGGAGAGCCTCTGTGTGTGAGAGAGAGACAGCATGTGATAGTGAGAGCCTGTGCTTGAGCAAGACAGCATGTAGGAGTGAGAGAGAGCCTGTGTGTGTGTGTGTGTGTGTGTGAGTCAGCATGTGACAGTGAGAGCCTGTGTGTAGGAATGATTGTATGAGAGAGAGCATGTGACAGTGAGAGCCTGTGCTTGAGCAGGACAGCATGTGGGAGTGAGAGAGAGCCTGTGTGTGTGAGTCAGCATGTGACAGTGAGAGCCTGTGTGTAGGAATGATTGTATGAGAGAGAGCATGTGACAGTGAGAACCTGTGCTTGAGCAAGACAGCATGTGGGAGTGAGAGTTAGCATGTGCAAGAGAGAGACTGTGTATAAATGATTGTATGAGGGACAGCATGTGAGAATGAGTGCCTGTGTATGTGAGAGAGAGAAAGCATGTGAGAATGAGAACCTGACTTTGTGTTTGAGGGAAGCAGACAGATGGAGAGAAAAGAAATATGTTATAAAAGGAATTGGCAAAAAAATAAGAAAGGGAAAGTGGAAAAAAAAAAGCCTGTGACCAACCGATTAGAAAACTAAGATCAGACAGCAAATGTAAAAAGAAATAAATTACTTTTTACTGATTGGCACATGTAATCTTTGGGAATGTGCAAGAGTAGCACTTTCTCTATGCGGATCTCACAATGTACGAGATCAGCATAGAGGAAATGGAAACCCACGGGGCCTGCACAGAGGAGGCAGCAGAATGGGCTTCAGTGCCAATAGCAGCAATCAGCACCTCCGCAATAGCCATACAGCAGCAGTGACAGTGGCAGCAGAAGAATGAGAGAGGCTCTGAGGTTGCTGGCAAAAGAAAGAGAGGGGGTCTCTGCCTTTAGTGTGTGCATGTGTATGAATGGGAGTCTGCCTGGCGGTGTATGTGTGTGAATGCATGGGTGCCTGCCTGAGGGTGTGTCTGTGAATGAGAATGTATGGGTGTCTTCCTGGGGTTTGTATGTGTGAGAATAGGTGCCTGCCTGTTTGTGGTGTATGTGTGTGTGTGAGAATAAATTGGTGCCTGCCTGGGGGTCTGTGTGTGTGAGAATGAATGTGTGCATGCCTGGGGGATGGGGAGGGAGTGGTGTGAAAATGAATGGGAGCCTGCCTGGGGTTCAGTGTGAGAATGACTAGGAGCTTGCCTGTGTGTGTGTGTGTGTGTGTGTGTCTGTGTGAGAACGAGTGGGAGCTTGCCTGGGAGTGTGTGTATGTGAGGGAGCCAGTGAGAGTGAGAGCATGAGTGTGTATGAGAAAATCCAGGGGAGTAAGAGTTTGTGTGGGGGTGTGTGTGGAGGGGGAGAGAGTGCCTTAGAGCCTGAGTGTGTCAGTGTCTGTGAGAGCGAGAGGTTATGGTTGGGTATAAGAGCATGAATGTGTATGTATGTGACAGTGTATGTGTGAGAGAGAATGGACATGTGAGTATGTGTGAGAGAGAGAGGATAACCTCCTAATCCTCGACAATATCAGGGTGACTGGAAATAAAGAGCTCCCATGTATGGACAGCAGGGGCTTTTTAAAATTCTTATTAGTTTTAATTATTGTGTGTTATTTGATATATGTACTGTTTTGAAATATTTTATTGGTGTTTGGGAAATTGTAAAAAATGTATATGATTTTAATTAATAGAAATTCTATTTATCAGTAGTTTTAAAATATTTTATTAGTATGGTTTTACTATTATAACTGATGCTTTGTTTCTTGATTTTATTTGTTTTATGAGGAATGGTTGTTCTGTTTTTCCATTGCTAATACACAGAGTCTGGCTTCTTGGGGTTTCCATTTCAGTTTTTTCTAATTTGTGCTCCTTTATTTTGTATTCTGTATTTGGTGAGGGTCTGTCTCTGCTCTGTGTGTGTGACCATGATGAGAGATTCTGCTATCATATAGTGTCTGTATAGAGATCTATAGCAATTGGGTTTGTTTTGTTTCTTCAGTAGGTGGTGTATTGGTATTCTAGGACCCAGTGTAATATTTACCCTTGCTTATTCACAGGTAGGGTTATTGTTGTTTGAGTCCTTGGTGTTATTACTGTTATGTTATGATGGGATTGCAGTATAGATTTTGGGTGTCTTTTTTGCGGTGCTTTGTGTTAGTTCACAATGTGTCTGGCAGTGGAAGGTGTTTGTGCTGCTGTTACTGTGAGGTGACACCAGAATTTGAAAATATCTTTTAGTATGATGAACTGTAAGGGAAACATCCAAGCTCCATTGTTTGGGGGAATTTCAGTGGATGCACAGAGATACAGAACTGGAGGTGCAGGATTTGTATTGACATTCTGTCCCTTCCTATATATTCCAGACTTCACTCTCATAATCCATATAGAATTAGTTGAATGAGGCTATCAAATAATTTTATAGTAGTTTTACTAGAAGTGTGAAACTGGCCAGCTTTTTAAAATAATGCAGAGGACCCTTTGGACTTTTTTTAACAACACTTTTTTTTATAACCAATTTTAAAGCAGGATCCATGCTATAGAGGTGGGTGTGATGAAGAAATGTCATTTTGGCTCCCCCCCCACCCAAAACAAATTCTTCTGTCTAGAGATGCCACTGATTTTCTGTGGCACACAAATGCATTGGCCCCTGGGCGCCGGAGACCCTTGGTGCGCCACTGGGTGCGAGCCATATGGGGCCGCAAGTGGTGGCAAAGAGGAGTGGAGATTTGGCGGGCCGCAAGCAGTGCCCAATCTGCTCGCGACCCAGAAAACCCCAGTCAGCGGGCGTGATTGAGAATGAGGTAGGAGTCGGGGCCGAGACCGGGGGGGGGGGGGGGGGCGCAAGGAAGAAGGCTCGCCTAGGGTGCCAAATCCCCTTGCACCGGCCCTGCTCCTCCATGTATTAAAGTGGTATTTTTCCCCCATTTTGTTTCCTTGGAAAAATACTTAGTACTTAGTAATTTGGCTTCTAGAGTCAGTCAGGCAAAGAGCCCTGTGACAGAACAGCACATGGAAATATTTGTAGTTGTATTTCTCATGCCCCATGCACTGGAAAGGATAAGTCAAAACCACTCAATACGTTATTGCTATATAGAACAGCAGCAGTTTAGTCTGAGTCATTACAAGAACTCATGATGTGACAATAAGAGTCAAATGGGACCATTTTTGTGTGATCGCTGTATTCCAGTCACAAGGAGATCACGTCTTTGCAAATGACACTAGTGGGGTATATTCTTCACATCTGGACACCACCTATGCAGTTTCACGTACTCTTCCAGCCAGTAGCATGGTTTGTTATACAATCGGTGCAGATTGCTTTGGAACTGGGAGCCCTGGGGAAAACAGGATAGAGACCAAAAGGAGGCCTCTCCAAGCTAAATAGCTTTGTCTCTTAGGGGTGTGCAAGAGCTTTTTTTTTTGTTTTTGTTTGTTTGTTTCATTGGTCAGCTTTTCGTTTTGACTTTAAAAAATATTTTGTTTGGGTTTTTTGCCTTTTATTTTAATGTGTGCTGTTTTGCCACACTGTTCACTGAAAGCTGGCCGCCAACCCTGGGATTAAAAACCTTCAGCAAAGCTACCCTTGGCTTCTCTAGTATCTTGGGATGCATATTTGTTTTATTTTGTTACTTCATGTGTATACATTTTTATGCACATAACATTGATTTTATGCCTTTAGATGAACAGGTACCTGTATGAAAATATATTTTATGCATGCAAGTAACGAAACAAAACAAAATGAAATAAAAAAATACAATCCCCCGAACCCCACTGAAATTAATAACATTTTTTCCCATGTATATCGCTACTTATATCCCCTCACCTTCCGTATCCTGCCCTACTCCCACATCGTAATTTATTTGTGAGTCCAAATGAGGTAGAAATGATCCCCAGGTCGTCTTTCCCCATTGGGGCAGGATCTGAGGCTGGCGCCATTTCGAAATTCAGCACTGAAGAAGGAGAGCCTAGGGATCAGTCCCTGCGCCATTTGGACCCGCAGATGGGTTAAGATGCAGAGCGAGGGGAGGATTCTGAAGTGGAAAGTGGGGGAGTTGGAGTAGGCCTGGGGGAGGTCATTATAAAATTTAGGCGGCATGGGATTTTTTTTGGCCAGCAGGGTGGACTGCTTCTGCTATTGAAAACAAAATACAAAAAAAATGAGCTCAATTATATTATTTTCAAAACAAAAAATGAAACAAAATGGGAAAATTTCTTTCACATTTCCTTTTCTTTTTCAAACAAAAGCACCTCCCTATTATTTATTTATAGCTGCATCTTGCATCCCTTCACGTTGGCATCTGCAAACACGTGCTCCTTCTACACCAAAACTAGAACGTGGGGGATATTTGGCTACAGGAGTGTAATCCCCTCCCCTGGACCCTCCTGCAGGACAGGGGGCGACCACTCAATACTGGACCGAGTCCCGACTCTTCCACTCGCAGTAAAGATTCTGTGATGGAGGGGGGAGGAGTTACATTTCTCCACAAAATCTGGGTAACCAAGCATTGGGGTAACTTGCTTGATGCAGCGGTTACTGCCCTTAACCATTAAGCCTTATGCTCATCTTTGATGCAACTCCAGCAATACTCTCTGCATCAATGGCAGGGGGTGGCAGGAAACTCAAATCAAACAGTTACCAACAAGGGCCCTGAACTTGGTGGTCACGGAAACAGATAAGCATGGGAAAATAAGTGTGGGAGCTTGCTGGGCAGACTGGATGGGCCGTTTGGTCTTCTTCTTCTGCCGTCGTTTCTATGGAAAGATTGTCCACACACAGAACTGGTGTCCTCAAATAAAAGATTTTACTGCAAAGCTTCTTTAGCACCAATTGTTTGGCACATGGCACGCTGTTTCCTGGCGGTATCCATGTCAAACAGTTACAGTCATACATTGGTGATGGTCTGTACACTTTTCCGGGGACCCTTCTCTCCTGGAATCTGGCTTTCCTTTTTGGGACTGGTGATGGGTTCTGACTCCCCTGCGATCCCCCCGTTGTACATTTTTGTCCAGTACTTGCTCTCTGCTCCTGTCTTCTCTCCTTTAACATCCTGGGCAAAGCAGCAGATAGCTACCTCTCTCGCTTTTCTCCTTTCCAACCAATCCAACACAACTCTCCAAAACTCTTGGCTCGCTGATATGCTAGGTTCTCATTTCCTCTCGGGAACCTCAACCAGGGTTTTCTTTTCTTGAAGACAACCCCAAAAGTGAGAGATTCACTCCCTCAGCTTGAGGATGCTCTCCACTCCAGATGATAACATAGGAGCAGATGCACGATAGAAAGCTATTGGCTGAATTTTAAATCGGCCACGCGCTTAAAAATCGTCACTTATGCGCGTGGCCGGGCCCTATGCGCGCTGCGTGCATTTTCAAAAGGGCCCGGCCACACGTGTAAATGGCGATATGAGCACAAGTGCCAGGCCCTGAGAAAGGGGCGGGAAGGGGCGGGACGGATGCCGGCCGGGACAGCGCATAACTTCCTTATGCTCCCGAGGAGCAGCAAGTAATAAAATAAAAAAAAAAATCGTGCAAGGTAGGTTAGCTTTAGGGGGTGGAGAGGAGACAGGAAGGGGAAGGAAGGTTAGGCAGGGGGTTAGGGAAGTTCCCACCCAGTCCACTCCTTAATTAAAGTATTAATTAAAGTATTAATTAAAATATTCAAAAAAGACCTCAAAACATGGCTCTTCAGACAAGCCTTCAAAGACGGGATCGGCTAATCACCCACTCCACAAAGGACCCCATACACTATAACCGATAGTTAAACACTTCTATGTACAATTAATATCTTCTAATCTAGACCGACATTTCTCTAAAACTGATGCTAACCCCAATATGTTGTTACTTAAGCTGATAGCTCTAACCATTCTGTATTCATCGCTATAACCTTTCCTCATCTGTTATTATTCCAGTTATGTTGTTATGCCAGTTGTTTCAATTGTATGTCGTTGTTTTACCTGTAAACCGTAGTGAAGGCATCTTGCTAAACATCAGTATATAAAAGAGTACAAATAAAATAAATAAATAAATAAATAACGTGGACTGGGAGGGAACTGGCGAAGGCCTGATTGCGTCGCCACGCCGAAAATGCAAAACTTCAACCCCCTTTGCGCAGATTATAAAATCCGGTGCGCATGTGCGCGTGGCCAATGGATTTTATAACATGCAAAAACACACTTGTTCAGCCATCATTAATTGCAAGACTTACAAGATCCATGAAAAAATACTCCTCTAAGAACTCATACCAACATGAAAAACCATAAACAGAAAAACAAGGGACACCCAATGCTCTACCAGTCCACAAATTTTAAAGGAATCCAAATCACAATATACAGGAAAAACCTTAATAGCAAGAGAAAAAACCCCCAAATATATCGGGAATTTGGGGCTACCACCTGGTATTCCCCTGGTAGCCCTGCTCCCTGCAACCGGCTGCAAAGTTCAGGCATTGCATGATCCTCCCCCCTTCTGCCAGCAGGTGGCATGGGAGAGTAGCAGTTGCCCTAAATCTATTGGCCAGTGCCCTGCAGAGACCGTGCCCTCCGCTTCCTGCTGGAGTAGACCGAACAGAGCAGAGACGAGCTACTCTGCTCCCTGATCCAGCCCCTCTCATCCTGCCATTTCCCAGGGGCTCATGCAAAAGGGGTGGGGGGTGTGTGTGTGTAGATAAGTGTGCTGTTTGACATCCTACTAGCGATGTACATATTCATGTAGAAATGTATATACTTATATAGTCTAAGAAACCTGTATATATTTGTACAAACTGCCAGCCTTGTTCACAGTCCCATTTGTTTTCCTGGGGTGAAGGGAGGGAAATCCCACCCACTAACACCTTCTCCCCCAGGTGGAGGCACCAGTGGCCAAGAACGTGGGGGTGGGGCTCCCCCCAGGTTGGTCCAAGACCCAGGAACGCCCTGCATGGTAAGTTGTCAAAGGGGCATTACATGAGGGATGAAATAGCACTCCCCCCACCCTCCTACGGCACAGTACAGGCCAATTCATCAAGAGGGGCAAAAGGGGTCTCTGTAGTCTGGCCCTTTTGGTGATTCCGAATGCTGTGGAAGGGGGGAAAGAAGGGGGTCAGAGTTCTCAGAGGAGTGGCAGGTCAAATGTTGGTGACAATCTTTCTAGGAAGCTGGCAACCCTCCCACACCCCCGGGAACTCTCAGACCTGCCTCCCATCTTTCCCCCTGCATGTTCCCCTGGAGAGGTGGGAGACGGGTGAATGGTGGGAGTCTTTGTGTGGCTCACTCTCTCTGGGCTGGTTCAAGGGCATTAGGCACCTAGGTGAACTTTACATGCCCTCACCGCACACAATTAAAAGTTCGGCATTTAAAATAATCAATTTTAGTTAGTGACTTTTTACTTCTTGTTTATTCATTGTTTCTTATTCTTCCTTATTCAATGCTGTGGGGTGGGGACTGGGTTGCGGGGGATTTACTGATTCCATACTTTTGTGTTTCTAATTGTGATTCTTGCAATATTTGTATTCTTGCTAAGGTATGAGGTACACAGAAACAATCACTTTCATACCAAGGTTGTAATTTGTTGTGTGTTTCTTAAAAAACAGACTTAAATTTATAAAATAATCAATTTTACATGAAAAAAAGACATTGAATGTATAGTCTTCTGAGGTAAAAATATCAAAATATCACACCCCTACAAAAAAACAAAGCACACACATGGAATGCTTATGATATTAGGCCTATTGAAATGCATGTTGGGTTTGGGCTTTTACCTCAGAAAACCCAAAGTAAACTGAATTACAATAACAAGATAGTAAACCTCCCATACTAACTGCCAGCACGCAAACAGTAAAAACCCTAACTATGAAAAGGCAACACTGTAAATATTACACCAGACCCTAAACACCAATATACCTCCTATTAGGAAAACAGAACACATCAGCCTGCTATAGATCTCAGCACAGAAACTATAAACTATCAGAATATCTAACACAGTTGCACACGCAGAACACAGACAGACCATCATCAAATACAGAATAAAGAAACCATAACTTATAATCAGAAACATGTAGACAAAAATTGAACTGGAAACCGCAACAAGCCAGACTGTATGTAATGCAACAATTGAAAAATAGAAATAAGATTCCTCAAAACAATAAAATCAAGGAATATAAAATATCAGTTATAATAATAAAAACCTATTACATAAAATATTTTAAAACAGCTGATGACTAGAACAGCCAATAATACAAAAAACTCATATTAAAATTATACAATTTCCTTAACATCAATAATGTTTCTAAATAGCAGATATCAAATAACATCCAGTAATTACAATTAACAAAAATTTAAAAAATACTTGCTTTCCATACCTGGCAACGTTTGATTTCCAGTCTCTCGGAGATTGCTGTGGATTACTGCAGTGGTCAGGAAGGGTGAACACAAACAGATGATCTCACACATCCTCTTTCACACATACACGGATGTTCTCAGACATGCTCTTTGATACACACACCAGATGTTCACACATGCTCTCTCACACACACACGCAGATGCTCTCACACAAATGCTCATATATGCTTTCACACACATGCACACAGATGCTCTCACACATGCTGTTTCATGCCTACACACACACACAGATGCTCTCACACATGCTCTTTCACGCATACACACACAGATGCACTCACACATGCTCTTTCACACATACACACACATAGATGCTCTCACACATGCTCTTTCACACATACACACACAAACACACAGATGCACTCACACATGCTCTTTCACACCTATACACACACAGATGCACTCACACATGCTCTTTCACGCATACACAGATGCTCTCACACTTGCTCTTTCACACACCCCCAGATGCTCTCACACATACTCTCTCACACACACATGCACTCACAACACATACTCTTTCAGCTACACATGCACATGATTTTCTCACACACACCCATGCATATGCTCTCTCAGAAAAGCAGCACCCTATACCTCACTCACAGGTGCTGTCAATCAGGATCTCTTTTTTCTTTGTATTGGGCAGATGAACTCAGCTGGCAGCCAGGGATTCATTTTCTTCTGCTGCCTGCGGCTGCAGATCTCTCTCTTCTTTAGCAGCCAGCGGGTTGAGGTCTGCTGTGGACCCATGGGGCCTCCTTTCTTCTTCGGTTGCCAGTGGGGTGGGATCCACTGCTAACTCACAGGGCCTTCTTCTTTGGGCTTTCACAGGCACACACAGACCGACACATGCAGGCTGTCACATATATATTTATTTATTTATTTATAAACTTTTATATACTGACATTCCTGGGAAACATCACGCCGGTTTACAATTAACTAAAAAGGATGGAAAATACAATGAACGGGGAGGGGGGAGAGAGGAGCAGGCTAGAAAGGAAGAGGAGGGTGGCAGCCAGACAGCAAAAGAGATAGAGAGAGAAATATGCACACATACACAGACACACAGGCTCTCACACAAGCACACAGGCTCTCATACAGATGCAGACACACACAGGCTCTCACACAGATGCAGACACACACAGGCTCTCACACATGCACACAGGCTCTCACACAGATGCAGGCACACACAGGCTCTCACACATGCACACAGGCTCTCATACAGATGCAGACACACACAGGCTCTCACACATGCACACAGGCTCTCATACAGATGCAGACACACACAGGCTCTCACACATGCACACAGGCTCTCACACAGATGCAGACACACAGGTTCTCACACAGATGCAGACACACAGGCTCTCACACAGATGCAGACACACACAGGCTCTCACACAAGCACACAGGCTTTCACACAGATGCCGACACACACAGGCTCTCACACATGCACACAGGCTTTCACACAGATGCCGACACACACAGGCTCTCACACATGCACACAGGGCCTCGCCTTCACTTCGGACTGCGGAGGGATGAGCTCCACCATTCACTTTGGGTCATGGAGGGATGAGCTCTATCATGACACCCCAGCCTTTCTACACTGGATGGAAAAGCTGTGCATGTGCAGGCGCACAGCTGACAAAAAGCCCTCATTGGGCCCTGCAGGTGGCATGTGAAATTTCTCTTTTTTCAGTTGCCAGCGGGTTGGGCTCTGTCGGCGGTGCATGGCAATTTTTTGGCAATTGGCGGTGGCGGATAGGAACACCGCAGGGCTGGGCATGGGCATGGGCTGGGCATGTAGAAAGGAGCTCAGCTGGCAGCCAGGGATTCATTTTCTTCTGCTGCCGGCGGCCGCAGATCTCTCTCTTCTTTAGCAGCCAGCGGGTTCAGGTCCGCTGTGGACCCACGGGGCCTCCTCTCTTCTTCGGTTGCCGGTGGGGTGGGAACCACTGCTAACCCACAGGGCCTTCTTCTTTGGGCTTTCACAGGCAGACAAACAGACAGACTCATGCAGGCTTTCACATAGATATGCACACATACACAGACCCACAGGCTCTCACTCAAGCTCTAAAGATTTGCCCCTGAGGCCTCCACCTCACCCTGCTTCACTATAGAAGCAGCCCTGGCTATGACCAGCATGGCAGGTAGAACCAGAGCTCCACACACTTGGAAGAAGTTCACAGACACAGAACAGTCAGCCTGTTACTGACATAAAGAACTTTATAAAATGAATGTGGTTTTTAGAGAAGAGGCTCTTGGGGATTATGGAGTTAGTCTATAATAGAGTTAGGACTGCCCAGTTGTTAATAGACTAGGGATAAGTTGCAATTAGTCAGGGAAGAGAAGGGTACCGCAAAAAGGAATATTAAAGAGACAGAATACGTGATTTTACTATAGCCAGGAAGTGTTGGGTAATGCAATTCTAAGGGAACAGGAAAAGCTTGTAGAAGCAGATGGCGGACTGGGCATCATAGATCTGGGGGTGGCCGCCTGGTGCTTCCACCGTCCCTGCTCAGATATATTCTTTAGGCAGCAGCTCTCTGAACTCTTCCTGATGGCAGGACCATGGCAATAGGGCCTCCTTCTTCTTGCCGCAAGGGCCAGAAGAGGACATTGCATTGCGTGAGCCTGCGTAGGCAGGAAGAAGGATGCCCAGCCATGGCAGTCAGAAGGAGCAGGAGGTATTGACATAGGCCCCGTGAGGTTGGAAGAAAGAAGCAAGACTCAGAGGTGGAGCAGCATGACTTTATATCACTATAGGAAGATTATAAATATTTTAAATAAATAAAACAAACAAACATAAATAAATAAAGAGGTTAGTGCTGTTCAGTTTGGAGAAGAGATGGCTGAGGGAAGATATGTTAGAAGCCTATAAGCTCATGAAAGAACTTGAACGGGTAAATGTGAATCGGTTAATTACTCTTTCAGATAATACAAGGACTAGGGGGCACTCCATGAAGAAGGCAAGTAGTACAATTAAAACAAATGGGAGAAAATTCTTTTTTACTCATTGTACAATTAAGCTCTGGAATTCATCGCCAAAGGATGTGGTTAAGGCAGTTAGTGAGCTGGGTTTAAAAAAGGTTTGGATAAATTCCTGTAGGAGAAGTCCATAAACTGCTATTAATCAAGTTGACTTAGGGAATAGCCACTGCTATTACTGGCTTTAGTAGTAAAGGATCTATTTAATGCTTGGATACTTGCCAGGTACTTGTAACCTGGATTAGCCACTATTAGAAAAAGGATGCTGAGCTTCATGAACCCTTGGTCTGACCCATTATTGCAACTTCTTTTGTTCTTAAATAATATGGATGCTCCCAAAGGATGTCAAAGTGCAGTCAAAGTGCCTATTTATATGAGGTCATCTCAAGCAAAGCAATGAATGTAAATTAATAAGTGGTGTACATTGCTCATTTAAGTGAAATCTCTGTGCCCAGAGGATGTCAGCACTATTTATATGATTGATGTATATTTTATTATATATTGATAGGCATGCTTTATGTCATGGTGATTTTAATGTGTTTTTATTATTTGTAACTGATCTTAGTGTATCATATCCTGAGCTTTGTAAATGGCACGCAATTAAATATCCATGTTACACCTCTATGACCACTAATTAATAAAGATATCTGGCAACCCACTTATGCAGTATAATTTCTTATATTATATATATATATATATATATATATATATAGTCATCATATTTACAGACATAATCACTAATATTTAAGCTGCTTCAAGCATCTTAATGATATAATCATAAGTCCTAAATGCAAAGTCTTTTTTGTAGATTTTTCAATATGCTGTAAAAAAAAAAAAGAAATAGTCCACTTCTCAAAAAACTGTATTCCTAAAACCTGTCTCAAACGAGTTAGCCGGATAAGTAGACCTTCGCAGTAGTAAACTTTCACACGCATTTACTGCTGGATGGTGGCCCTTTCAATGTAATGAGCTCAGCGCTTATTAGCATCTGTTGTAAAATTCAGTGACAAAAGGCTGCTATTCTGCATTAAAAAAACATGGGTTAGTACATCGGCCTCATAGTCTGTGACACAATTTACAAACATGGTCATTTTCACATGCAGGAGAATTATTCTTGTTTGTAGATAATGACTTACTGTCAAAATGTTCTGTAACAGTTGATTTGATTTAGGCTGAGAAATTCCTGTCTGTGCCTGGAAATGCTGAGCTGATTTTGTATCAAAATAAAAAACCATCGCCCTCCAGCAATGCCCTCTAGATTAATGGTTGTTGCGTCAATTTTGAATTCCCCATGCCTCCTTCCTCGCAGTGGGGGAGTGCAAGCTTTCTTTGCTATTTAATTATCCTGTGAATACTGGGAAACAAAACACCAAGCCTGAAGGAGACACAATACGCTAGTAGTTATTGGCTGATAACAGTAATAAGTCGTACTGTTCCTTTGACCATCTTCCCATTGATGGCGATTAAGCAGTGCACTGTGTGTATTCATCCTCTTTGGATGCAGCTGCATGAATGCTTCTAAGAGCCTTTTTGCAAACAAATAAAAAGAAATCATACCTGCTTGAACCTGTTTGAAATAATGCAAGTAATGATTGTTTACTGAATCAGAGCTGTGGTGATGCAAGCACTGCGCAGTCTAAATGCCGAGGGCTCCAGGGTGGGGTGTGACTTCAGGACACCTGTTCTTTCCACTGGCACAATCTGTGAGTCTTCAAAATGTTCAAAAGTACAAACCAGCATTTGCCATTCGGGAAAAACTCATGCCTTTTCTTTGGAATCATTTAGGGCATGGCCTAATTTCTAGATCTGGAAAGGAATACAACGAGTGAGGTAATGAAATTTGCAGATGATACAAAGTTATTCAGAATAGTTAAATCGCAAGCAGATTGTGATAAATAGCAAGAGGACCATACGAGACTGGAAGATTGGGCATCCAAATGGCAGATGAAATTTAATGTGGATAAGTGCAAGGTGATGCATATAGGGAAAAACAACCAATGCTGTAATTACACAATGTTAGGTTCCATATTAGGAGCTACCACCCAGGAAAAAGATCTAGGCATCATAGTGGATAATACATTGAAATTGTCTGCTCAGTGAGCTGCTGCATTCAAAAAAGCAAACAGAATGTTAGGAATTATTAGGAAGGGAATGGTGAATAAAACAGAGAAGGTCATAATGCCTCTGAATCGCTCCAAGGTGAAACCGCACCTTGAGAACTGTGTACAATTCTAGTCACCACATCTCAAAAAGATATAGTTACATTGGAGAAGGTACAGAAGTCGACCAAAATGATAAAGGGATTGGAATGGCTTCCCTATGAAGAAAGGATAAAGAGGTTAGGACTGTTCAGCTTGGAGAAGAGACGGCTGAGGTGTTTAAAATCCTGGGGCTCATGCCTAGTGACACTCCTGCTTCCCTGTACTCAGCAAGACCTGCCATATTTTATTTGTCTGGGACTCTTAGTGCTGCCATCCTTCCATTTATTTATTTAACAGATTTAAAGCTACACAATCCCAAGTTCTTCTCAAAGCAGCCTCTGTACTTACAGGGGGTAGTTTTGAACATAAGAATGTTGGCAAATATATAACAAAGTTACACTAGTTCTCAAAGTGAACCTTTGCGCCTATGTTCACTTTGAAAATTATCCTGCCGAAACCAGCTGCACTCGGTGACACCTGCTAATTTGTGTGCAGGACATTTTCACAGAAATTGAACAGCGTAGTTTGAAAATCCCAAATTATGTGCGTAAAACTAACCCCCTGCTCCAGCTCCGTCCCCAGAAATGCCTTCACTCAGTCTGGGTAAACTTACATAGGAACAGACCATATACAAGTAAGTTTACCTGTGGAAATGCCTTTGAAACTTACCCTCATACATTATTTCTCACATGCACCATGTGAGGGAGTCTATAGAAAACTCCCTCAGACTACCTTAAGGGACTAGGTCCTCCTTAAGATCCAGACCCACAAGGAATCCCCTCACCAGATTATAAGAACTCAGGTCCTAGACGGGTTAGACGGGCCCTAGAGAACAGGCAGGAACCCATTCTATGCAAAGACCTGCTATGTTTGATGTTTGTGTGCTACCTGAACTTAAGGTGAACTAAAAAATCTTCAGAGCGATAGCCGTGTTAGTCTGGTGTAGGAAGACTAATACAGCTATCCTTCTGCAGCTCAAAGTGAGCTGCATTCTTTATTTGATGTTGCTTTTCACTGTAAATAAATTGTACCTAAAGGAAATAGCCAGAGTCTGCCCCCTTATTTCTCTTGGCTGTTTCCTAAGCCACTTACCTATGGTGGCAACAGTGGGATTTTCTAACCTAAGCAGGAAGCACAGGCCCTCAGCCTCAGCAGAAAAAAAAATACCCAGTCTTTCTTTCTTTTTCCTGGGGCCTCATGGTTCCACATACCCAGCCCAAGTTACAACAGGCCAAGGGGGCTAGCCCAATCTGTGCAGATAGGGGTAGATTTTAAGAAAGTGCGCCTTCGTGTACTTTTGTTGGCGCACCAGGCGCAAACAAAAGTACGCTTGATTTTAGTAGATACGCGCGTAGCCGCGCGTATCAGCTAAAATCCAGGATCAGCGCGCGCAAGGCTGCCGATGTCGTGTAGCCGGCGTGCGCCGAGCCGCGCAGCCTGCCGCCATTCCCTCACCTTCCCCTCCCTTCCTCTATCTAACCCACCCCCCCGGCCCTATCTAGACCCCCCCCTACCTTTGTCGGGGGATTTACGCCTCCCGGAGGGAGAAGTAAATCCCCGCATGCCAGCGGGCCGCTAGTGCGCCGAGACGCGACCTGGGGGCGGTTCCGGAGGGCGTGGCCACACCCCCGGACCGCCCCGGGCCGAAACCATGCCCCCGGTCCCGCCCCCAAAACACCGCGTCCCACCCCCAAAACGCCACGCCGATCCGACACGCCCCCCTCGAAAAACCCCGGGACTTACGCGAGTCCCGGGGCTCTGCGCACGCCGGTAGGCCTATGGAACATAGGCGCACCGGCGCGCAAGGCCCTGCTCGCGTAAATCCGGGCGGATTTACGCGAGCAGGGCTTTTAAAATCCGCCGCTAAGAGTTCAAGAAGTAAGGGTCAGACATGCCAGCAGGTTTTTGAAAATGTTTCCTCCCCTCTCCTTCCCCAGAGAGATACCTAGTTTGTAAGCAGCTGGGAAAGCAGGAAAGATGGAACAAGTGATTCAGATCCTCACTACAGGGTAGCAGCAACTGAAGAGAGCCCTATAAACTCAAATTGAACAGAAACAGTCACTGATAGAGAAAGTGAGGCAGCAGCACATGGTGCTAACCCAGATAGCACAGGAAGTGAAAACCACCATAACCAGTCCACTTCCTTTGTCATCAACATTACTTAAGATGACTCCAGGAGAAGACCCCAATGGTTTCCTGAAAAACTTTAAATGCACAGCTTGATTGTAAGGTTGGCAAGAGGACAGGTGGACTACCTATCTGGGGAATTCATTCACCAGGAGTAGTCAAGATGCCTTCCAAACCACCAGTCTGGAAAGGAGGGCTATATATGCCAAAGTCAAAACAGCCATCCTAAAGAGGGCAGGACTTACCCTGGAAGCCTATAGACAGCGGTTTTGGCAAGGAGTTTTTCAGCCAGAGGAAAACCCGTGGAACCTTTTCCACTGACTTAAGGATGTAGCTTAGAAGTGGCTGCTCCTAGAAAAGAAGACCGGGGTAGAGGTAGCCAACACGATTTTGGCTGGAACAGTTTCTAGATGGCCTAGATGGCCTATGCAGCAGTGGGTGTGCCAATACCCGAACCTTACATTAGAGACGGCGTTGGAGATGGCGAAGGCCTATTACTGAGTTCAATCCATACCTGAATCACCACAGAATCAGGGAGACCTCTGACCTGGGTAGAGGGTCTTAAGGTCAGGAGATCATGTAAGCAAGTGGAACCAGACAGGCTGGACTTTTCACCTCAACCTCAAAAGCCCGCAGAACCACCATGTTTTAGTTGTGGTGAGAGGGGCAATTTTGCATGAGACTGTCCCTGCAGGGAAGATGAACCAATGGACCTTAAAGACATGGCCCCACACTTTTATAATTTTGTGGATATCCCTACCCAGGGAATCTCTACTTTTGTGATTGTGGTTGAGCTAGATGGTGTTCCAACCCAGGCATTGGTGGACTCTGGGAGTGTGAAAATGCTCATCCAAAGAAAATTAGTGAAGTGGGTCCAGATTGACTACAACAGAATAGTGACCCTGGCATGCATCCACGGGGACCAACAGCAGTATCCAACAAGCCAGGTAAAACTGAAGGCCCTGGTCAGCCAAGACAATGTAGAGGTGGGAGTTCTTCCTTAGTTATCCTACCCCATGGTGATAGGGCAGGACTGTTCAAACTTTGAGAGCCTGCAGAACCAGCTCACAATGTGTTCGTCCAGTCACAAAATGAAGAATTGGAGTTTCCAGAACTCTTTCCCTTAGAAGACCCAGACCTGTATGATGAAGATTCTAACTCTCTGAAGTCCTGGAGGCAATGCCGACAGGACAAATACAGTTATGCTGCAAATTTAGAGGAGACCGGGGAGGAAGGATTGGAATCAGGGGAAGAGCACCAACTTGACCAGAATGTCATACCTAGCCCCTTTGAGCAGGAAAATGGGAGTAATTTGGGGACCTTCAGGTGGGCCTAAGAGGAGGATGAGTCCTTTAAGTGGGCCCGGGAGCATATACAGAGGGTGGACGGAGAGCAAGTCCCTGGAGAGCAGGTTACAGACACTAGTTCTCCTTATTTTGTAATGAAATGGGACCTACTTTTTTTTTTTTTTTTTTTTTTTAATTCTTTATTTATGCTTTTCTAATACAATAGTATCACAAAACTTATATAGGTAACTTGTTACATAACATTGATGAAAATAATTCAGTAGAAAAATTTACATTTAAGCAAACGAATTCAATGTAGTAACCAAATCTCACTTCAATATTGAGAGAGGGGGTATCACTTTCAAGGAGACAATAAGAAAAAATTAATTCAAATAGGACTTAACTTGAAAAAGAAGAGCAAACTACCTTATTCCCCTGGGTCTGTGGTTGTCTCAGTAGGGATTATTGAATCTAAATAAAGTTTCAACTGCTCTGGAGAAAAGAAAATAAGAGTATCTGCTTCTTTTTTGATTATACATTTGCAGGGGTATCTTAAGAGAAAAGTAGCCCCCAAAGATATCACCGCTTGCCTCATCGACAGAAACCCTTTCCGTCTTTCTTGGGTTATTTTAGAAATATCTGGGAACATACGGACCCGACTTCCATGAAACATAGTATTTAAATTTTTAAAGTAGGAAATCATTAATCTACTAACATCCTGTTCAAGTATCAAAGATACGAACAAAGTGGAAAAATCTATAATTTCAATATCTGAGGATTCTAGGAAGTTAGTTAGATTTTGTAAATCCATAGAAGGTGCTACTTGTTGATTTGGAGCATTTCTTGCAGGGAGGAAATAAACCTTATTTATCAAAGGAAACTGTGCTTCAGGCAACTGAAGAACCTCTGACAAATATCTTTTTAAGGAAATAATGGGCATTTCCCCCATAATTCTTGGAAAATTAATCAGTCTTATATTCAAACGCCGGTTCCAGTTCTCCAGTAGCTCCAACCTTCTGGAAAGGGCGGCTCTGTCATGAATAGTGGCAATATTGAATTCTTTAATGTGTGAAATCTCGCTTTCTACTTTCCCCATTGAAGACTGTAGAGAAATGAGGGAATTCTCTTGAGTTGTTATCTTAGAATTTACTTGAGAAGCAAATGAGTCCAATTTTGCATTACAATCCCGCACTGCAAGAGTTAACCCCGCTGAGAGTTCCCATAGGTTTTCCAGGGTTACGACCGCTGGTCTTACCAGAGTTTCAGGTCTGGCCTCCGATGTTGAGGGGGTCGCTCCGGAGATTAAAGATGGTATAGCTGGTTCAGCGGGGACTGTAACTCCTTCCCTCGCCGACCTGTCTCCGTTTCCTGAAACTCCTTCGATGCTGACCGGCGCTTCTCCCAGCAACTCAGTCGCAGTGACCTCATCAGTCCGCGCCGGTTGCTGTGCTTCCGGGGTCGAGGTTACTCTGGTAGCCGGTGGACGCGTCTCGGGGGGGCTGAGGGAAACCTCTGTCCCAGGTGAGTTCGCCTCTCCTCTCGGCGTGCTCACAGCAGGACTCACCGCCCCGATTTGTTGTGCTCCCTGGGCGAGGAAGGTAGTAATCAGGGCTTGCTCCGTAAGTTGGGTAGGTATAGAGGGAAAAACCCTCACCTTCCCTTTTCTTTTCACCGGCATTTCGAGGAAATTTTGTTGAAGGTTAGGAGCTGCTCTGTTCCACACACCCGTTCAGGATGCCATCTTGCCCCCTGGGACCTACTTTATCAAGTCACAAAGGGAAGTGTGGAAGGGGAATTGATAGAACAACTCCTAGTTCTCCTAGTTCTCAAACTATATCACCAGAAGGTCATGCAACTAGTGCAGAGCCACCTGGGGATGAAGAAACCAAGAGAAAATATTGGCATAGTTCTATTGGCCAGACCTACATAAACAGGTCCAGTTGTATTGCCGGTCCTGCCCTACCTGCCAACTCACAAAGTCTGCTAGTATATGGGCGGCACTTCTCATACCAATGCCCATAATAGAGACCCCTTTTGAAAGGGTGGGCATACATCTTGTGGGGCCACTAGAGAGATCTACTCAAGGGAATAAGTGCATTCTTGTCATTCTGGACTATGTCACACGATATCCAGAGGCAGTACCGCTATGGAACATGAAAACCCTGATGCAGCACTGTGAGCACACAAAGCAAGTCTTGCAGAGACTCTGGGAGCACCACTTATATGCCAAACTTGAAAAATGCACATTCGAACAGGAAGAATTACAGTTCCTGGGTTACATCATTTCCTGGCACAGGTTCTGCATGGACTTTGAAAAGCAGAAGGCCATTTTAGATTGGTCCCAGCCTGTTGGACTCAACGCCTTACAACGTTTCCTGGGATTTGCAAATTATTACAGGTAGTTCGTGCCTGGGTACTCCTCATTAGTGACTTCCTTTACTGCCCTCATGAAGAAGGGTGCTAAGGCAAGGCACTGACCAGAAGAGGCCAGCCACGCATTTAACCATCTCAAACAAGAATTCCTATGGGAACTCTGTCTCTGCCAGCAGCACCTATCAAAACCTTTCGTTTTGGAAGTAGATGCATCTACCCTTGGGGTAGGGGCTGTTCTCGCGCAACATAATGACCAAAGAACTCTCTTACGGGACTCTTACTTCTCCAGAAAATTTGCCCCTGCCAAAAAAAACTATGGGCTAGATTTTAAAAGCCCTGCATGCGTAAATCCTGCCGGATTTACGTGCGCAGGGCACTTGTGCGCTGGCGCGCCTATTTTGCATAGGCTGCCAGTGCGCACAAAGCCCCGAGACGTGCGTAAGTCCCGGGGCTTCGTAAAAGGGGCGGGAGGGCGATCCCGAGTCCCCCGGCACTGCGGCCTGTGCCGGGGGATGCCGAGGCAGCGCGCGCAAGTTACGCATGCTTCAAGCAGGTGTAACTTGCACAACAAAGGAAGGGGGGGGATTTAGGTAGGGCTGGGGGTGGTGTAGATAGGGGAAGGGAGGGGAAGGTGGGGGGACGTGGAAGGAAAGTTCCCTCCGAGGCCGCTCCGATTTTGAAGCGGCCTCGGAGGGAACGGAGGCAGGCTGCGCAGCTTGGCGCGTGCAGGCTGCCGATTTTGCCGCGCGTAGCCGCGCGTATCTTATAAAATCCGGGGTACTTTTGTTCGCGCCAGTTGCGAACAAAAGCCGTTTTGTACGCGCGCGCGTACTTATTTAAGATCTACCTCTATATGATTGGAGATTGCGAACTTCTGGCAGTGAAGGACCACAAGAACCTGGAATATCTGCTGCAGGCTCAGCACCTGAATCTCCAACAGGCACGGTAACTTCGAATTATGCTATCGCCCAGCAGAAAAGAACCAACGAGCTGATGCTCTCTCATGGTCTATCGAGGTGGAAGATGCCCCGGAGCCGCCTTGCCACAACATAGATCCAGCAAGGATCATGGCTGCTGCTGCTGCTGTACCCATACCACCCAGGAAACTTTTAGTTCTCAAACAACTCCGAGAAAAGATACTCCAATGAGCCCATGACTCACACCTGGCCAAACATTCCAGGGTCTCCAGAACCCTGGAACTCATTCTTCGCTATTATTGGTTTCTTCAAATGAAGACATGAAACTCTACGAGAAATCCTGTCCTACTTGTGCAAAGCATAAGAGCTTTCATGCCCGCCTTACAGATGTTGTCAGCTCCTAAGAAACCCTGGAACCACCTGGCCACTGACTTTGTCACTGACCTTCCTCTCTCTAATGGCCATACTACTATATGTGTATTGATGGATTGCTTTCCTAAGATGGCTCACTTCACATTACTCCCCGGTCTTCCCTCTGCACCAGAGGTGGTCTGCCTCTTCATGCAACATATCTTCCACCTACACGAATTCCCTTCCCACATCCTCTTCAACTGAGGAATTCAGTTCACAGCCTGGTTTTGGAGGACCCTTTGTAATAAAATTTGGTATCACATTGGAATTCACAACTGCATATCATCCACAAAGTAATGGGCAGACGGAAAGCTTCAACCAGACCCTCAAAAGCTATCAGAGCATACATAAATAAGTGCCAAGACAATTGGGCTTCCCTCCTCCCATGGGCAGAGTACTACTACAACAACCATATGGGAGCTCTTATGAATCTTTACTTTTCCAAACAGTATTTGGCTAACACTCAAGGGTGCCACTCCCATTTCTACTCTCTGTGTCCTGTATTGCGGCTAATACCATGCATCACAATCTCAAAGACTTATGACAGAGAACATGTCAACTTCTTACTGCAGCTGCAAACCGGTTCAAAAGACAAGCCAACAAAAGGCACTGAACAGCACCACAATTCAAGCCTGGAGAATTAGTATAACTAAACTCCCGGAACCTACGTCTCAAGATGCATTCAACCAAGTTTGCACAAAGGTTCATTGGGTAATTTCCCATCCTTTGGCAGATAGGGCAATTGCCTATCAGCTGAGATTCCCACCCACACTAAGGATCCACAATGTATTTAAGTCTCACTCCTGAAACCTCTGCTTCCATCATGGCCATGTTGGCCCCCCAGCCCAATGAAAACAATATCTGAAACGGATACCGAATTTGAGGTACAGAAAATCCTTGACTCCAAGAAATGCCAAAACCAGCTTGAATACCTCTTCTCTTGGAAAGGTTTTGATCCCGAAGAGAACTCCTGGGAGTCTGCTTCCAAACTCCAAGGCCCTCCGATGGTAAAAGAATTCCACCAAAGCTTCCCCCAGAAGCCTAAGCCAAGAGTCCTGGGGAGGGGGCTAGAAGGGGGGTTACTGTAATGTTTGGCTGGCTGCACTCACCCCAGATGCTGCCAACCAGACTTGATGCTGCCAAGAACACCATCTCCTCCCCAGCTGTGCCGCACCATTCCATAGGTGCACGTGTGCACACCTGCTCCTCATTTGAAGGCCCTGCAGCAGGAAGCAGGGTTGCCGGTGCACACAGATGATATCACATGGCCAGGTATATAATCCTTAGTCGCACAACTTAACCTCATCTCATCAACAGGTCTCCATGCACCTTACAGTATGTGTTGTTTTCTTGCTGTGTTCCTCGCCTTACTCCTGCTATGTTTCTGTCCCTATCTTGCCTTGTCCAGCATGCCCTGCTTCTTCCAGTCCACCGTGGCTTGTCCTGCCCCAGCCTTGCCTTGATCCGGTCCTTCTCTTGTCTGCTTGGTATTGACCTCTGTTATGGACCTGGACTACTCTCTTGCCTGCCACTGACCTTGGCTACAGACCTTGACTATACTTTGCTTGCTGCCTAACCTGACCCTCGGATTGAACTTGGTCACCGTCTGATTGCTGCCTGCCCTGACCTCAGCCTGGCCCCAGACTCTCTCCTCCTGACCGCCCTATGGGAGGCTTGCCTAAGTCCTGCCGGCCCCTGGAACACAAAAGATCAAGCTGCAGGGAACGGGGCTGGTATAGGTGAAGTTTTGCCTATTAGGTTGCACCAACCACACCACAGCAGCTCACTACCATTAAAACCTGTCATTTTCAGGTTATAGTTTGTTGGATGGATGCTTGTGTTTCCGTTTTCCAAAATAACTGCAACACGCCCACAGCTGTCACTCTGACCTTTACAGAAGGATCTCATAAATCGTGAAGCATACAAGTAATATTCCTTACCTCTTGGGTATTATAATGATTTGCTGATTAATTTGACAGAAATATTGTAATCTGAAGAGCAATGAAATGGAGATAAGAGGGCAGCCATCTCAGTGCTCAAGGGAAGCAAATTCCCAGGATGCATTATTAGAGATAATGTCACGCAACACATGAATGTCAGGCAAAGAAAGGGAAAGCAGTGGAGATATTAATCATTTTGGCACAGTAACTGAGACGAAAAACTTGAAATCCTAGAAATGTATCGTAGCCAACAACAGACACGTGAGACCGGAAAACCTTTGTTCTGGGGATTTCGGAGTAAGTCCTTTGGAAGTATTGTACTTGCTAAGGGATAATCTGCATTTGTTTCAGAATTGTTCTTGCAAACCACACCGTGTGTTACTTGTTATTGTTGTCAACCAACTACCATCGACTAATGTTAAAGTTTTCATTTTTTAAGTTTTCCTTGTGTCTTTTTTTTTTTGCAGCAGTCATTTAAAAATTGAGATAGGAATTCATATGTTACCAATAAGGGGTTTGCAAATTACCAGCACTGCCCTTTCTCACTGAGGAATGTCTATTGTTTATTGATTGTGAATCCATATGAATTTGACTCCTGAGGACAATCAGAGGACAATTTTCAAAGCCATTGTCAGAGCTTCCTCTGCCCTGCTAAAAATATACACGGGTGTCTACGACACATTCCTAAGGACATGTTTAAGTTGAGGAAGGAAAACTGTGCACGTGCATGCTATTTTCAAATTTTATGTGTAATTTTTCGGGCTCTGCATGGTGGCCAACCAAGTTATCTTTCTGAACTGTTAATATATTATTGTCCTTCATGGCCCTTACGCTTCTCTCAGTGAAGCCTTCCTTTCTCCTCGGAAACTTACCGGGATTCTACTTGACAAACTTCTTTTAGCTATCAGGGTCCTCTATTGTGGAATTCTCTTCTGGCTAATATTAGAGCCTAGCTAGAGAATTTAAGGTTTGTAAAAAAAAAAAAAAAAAAAAAGCCTGAGAAAAAAGCTAGACCTTTACATTAACAACTGATTGACCATCTTTGCCTGGAGATTTAACAGTTTGACTGTTATTTTACCTAATGACAATATCCTCATGTTTTATTTTATTTGTTAACTCACAGGCCGATACAGTACAGTGTATTGGAGCGCACTGTTAACCGGCATTTGGACGTGCGTTTTCGACGCGCTAGCTTTACCCCTTATTCAGTAAGGGGTAATAGCGCGTTGAAAACGCGCGTCCAACCCCCCCGAGACTAACAGCACCCGCAACATGCAAATGCATGTTGATGGCCCTATTAGTTATTCCCGCATGATTCAGTAAGTAAAATGTGCAGCCAAGCCGCACATTTTACTTTCAGAAATTAGCGCCTACCCAAGGGTAGGCGTTAATTTCTGCCGGCGCCGGGGAAGTGCACAGAAAAGCAGTAAAAACTGCTTTTCTGTGCACCCTCCGACTTAATATCATGGCGATATTAAGTTGGAGGTCCCGAAAGTTAAAAAAAAAACGTAAAAAAAAAAGAAAAAAAAATTGAAATAGGCCCGCGGCTTGAAAACTGGATGTCCAATTTTGCCGGCGTCCGGTTTCCGAACCCATGGCTGTCAGCGGGCTCAAGAACCGACGCAGGCAAAATTGAGCGTCGGCTGTCAAACCCGCTGACAGCCGCCGCTCCTGTCCGAAAAGAGGCGCTAGGGACGCGCTAGTGTCCCTAGCACCTCTTTTTACCGCCGGCCCTAATTTAAATAAATTAAATTACTGTATCGTGTGATTTTTACTGTAATTTACTGTATCGGCACGACTGTAATTTACGATAGTTTCCTTTTTGTATGTATTTATTGTCTGTAGTTTTGCATTTCATTTTCGTTTTCTATGGGGTTTTGTTTCGGATGAAATTATGCATATAATCTTCCTTGTAAAGTGCTAGGATCCCTTAATTATGCAGTGTGCTGAATACAATAAACAAACATATTTATGCCGCCTGCAGAAATACCGGATATAAAGCAGTGGGGGTGGGTATTTTTAGCATAGCTACTTTGCATTAGTTGATTTTCCAAAGGATGAGCTTGTGAGAAACCTGCCCCCCTGCAGTGCAGCCCTCCAGCCTGCAGGGGCCCTCAGCGAGCCATGCCTTTTTCAGCCTGCCTCACCTGTTACTCCCTGCCTCATCCTGGAGTCTCCTGCATGCCATGTTGTACCCATTTTAGCTCTGCCTTGCAGCCATCCTTAGCCTTAGCTTTGTTGGTTTTCTGTTTGCTTTGTCTTTTGTTCTTTTGTCGTTTTCTGTAAGTTTTCAGAAATCCAAGCAAAATCCATTGGACCTTCCATTTGACAGAGCTGTGCTGTGATCTTCAATGAGATGAAAAAACACGTCAGTGGAAGTTGGCAGTGCATCAGATCCAGACACTATAGCAGAAAAGAAGCAATGTCCAGGGAGCCTTTGTGGGGTTTAGGTAGGAGTGTAAGCTTTTTGCCCAGGCCTTTCCTGCACAACCCTCCGACCTAACTTCCTGAACTTTGAATAAGCACCACTGGCCTCTTAATGCTATGTTTTAACTGCATAGCTGATTCAAATAGTAATGTTTTGATTTAAATTTGAGGTAATTCACCTTGAGGCCATCCTTGGTAAAAGACTGAATATCAAATATCTAAAAATAAATACATCAGGGAAGACGGAGAGAAAGAGGAGGAGTGTGTGTGTGTGTTGCTGGTGAGAGTGTTTTGCTTTGTTTCTTTTCATTTTTATGCATTCATCTTTAATATAATAAGACATAAGAGGTACAGAAGAGAGCCATCCATGTCCACAGTAGTTTTCTGTCCATTGCTCTGATTTATTTATTTATTTATTTATTTATTTATTTAAAAAGTATTTATATACCGTTTTTTAAAAAAGAAATTTTATCAAAAACGGTTCACAGATTTAAAACCAAAAATAAAATAATCAAAATAAAATGGAATTTTTAAACTTTACATAAAAATTGGTAATAACTAGACAGAATGCTAGTATATAAGGTTATTAAAAATATAAAAAGTTTGGAACCATGGGCTTATTGTTTTGGGGGAAAAGGGGAAAAAGGGGGGGAAGGGGAACGGGAGGAGGATTACCAAATCCTGTAGAACAGTGGTCCCCAACCCTGTCCTGGGGACCCCACCAGCCAGTTGGGTTTTCAGGATATCCACGATGAATATGCATGAGAGAAAATTTGCATACACTGCCTCCATAACATGCACATTTTCTCTCCTGCATATTCATCGTGGATATCCTGAAAACCCAACTGGCTGGTGGGGTCCCCAGGACAGGGTTGGGGACCACTGCTGTAGAAGTTGCTGCTGAGGAGGAAGTGAATGCTGGGCCTAACAAGCAGGTCGAGCCAGTGGCACTGGTAGCCCAGGAGGTGCTGGAGAAAGTACAGGAAGAGGAGAAGAAGACCCATGCCTGCATGTGGCTGGAAGATCCTGGCTGTGGGATTCATTTAGGCCACCAGGAAATGACGGCATGCATACCTCTATACTAATTGTCTGCAGAGAGTGTGACCCTGACATCCATTAGATTAGAAGAAAAAGGGCACACACCCAGAGATGACTCCCCTGATTTTGCACATCTGGTGGCATCTAGGCTATTGCCAGGCCCGCTCGTGGCAGATGGTGGTGCAGGCAGCACGGTGTCCTCCCCCCCCCACCGTTCTAAGCATCAGCGGGAGGGGAAGTGGTAAAGACCTGCAACTGCGCCCAGCACAGAGCAGGGAGTCTGGGGAAGGGATGGGGTGTTCTGCTGTCCAGGTGGGGAGGTACGGGGTACATGCTTTTTCTACATGTCTGCGCCTGCTACCGTGCTGAGTTTGAATGCACAGGGGTAGAGGCTGGTGATGTCAGTGGCCCTGCTGTTGCTGTGGCGAGTCAGACTGACTCTCACAAAGTGTCAAGAGTGTGACAAGAGTAAGAAACCGATTCTGAGCAGCAGCAGGCGCTGGCACAGACAGGAGTAGCATCAGGAAGGGAAGCTCGTAATGCAGCACATCTGTAACATCTGTCCGTGCACACTATACTGGCACCACAGTGGTATACTCATTAGCTGAACTACACTGCCTGCCAGTCTATTTGGGCATCACACTCAGCCACACACGCGCGCGCTCTCTCTCACAGAGGAGTGCCCGTCTTAAGCAAAAAAGGGCATGGGACAGATGCAGGGAATGGCAGCAACAGCAGCACCACCTAGGTAGTGTTTGTGCAGAATCTAACACAAAGGACCTTGCAGATACACAATGCTGTGTTCTGCACTGGATTCATCCCCCAGGGAAACGTGTGGACAATGCATTGAAATCCTCAGCTAAGTATGAGGCAGGAGTTTAAAAAGCAAATAGAATTAGAGATTATTCAGAAAGGGAGACAGAATAAACTGAGAAAATCATCATTTCTCTGCATAGATGTATGATGACGAGATCACACTTTGAGCACTGCAGTTCTGGTCACCCCCATTTAAAAACAGATATGCAGTAGCAGAACTAGAAATGGTACGGAGAAAGGTCGCAAAAATGATACAGAGGACGGAACGGCTCCCTTATGAAGAAAGACTTTAAACAGAGGTGGGCAAACGTCGGCTCTCGGATCAGATCCAGCCTCCCGAGCCTTTGCTCTGGCCCGAGAGCTCTTGTCTCCTGAGAAGCCTCAGGCCTCGGGAAGAGCTGCAGGCCAAGCAAGAGTCCAGCAGCGATGATGTTTGAGTCCTGCGGGGGACCCTGACAACAAATACAGTCGTGGTGGGCCGGTGTCGGGGGTGGGGGATGGGGCCCTGGCCTCGATCAGACCGCATGCCCAGACCAGTGCGGAGCCTGCTGGCGGTGACGTTTGAGCCGTGCAGGCCCCACCCCCCTTGGATGCCGCCATCCATTTGCTTGTGCTGAGGATGGGACTGTGTGCAGGCTGCAGGCCCAAAGCAGGGCAGAGCCCAGGAGACAGAAGCCGGGATCGGGGCTTAGTTTGTCGGGGAAACGGAAGGAACGCGGTTCCGGGGACTCCAGCTTCTTCCCTCCAGGCAGCCTGCAGGGGGGGGGAAGAGAAGGGGAGGAAGGTGAGCCTGGGGGCACACTGAGAAGAGAACAGACAAAGCTGCTTCCTGACCCTAATCCAGCCCCCCCCCCCCCCCCATCTCTGCAGAGCAAAGAAGAGACAGGAAAAGGGATTGAAAGCTGTGAGCAGTAGCGCCAATCGTCAGGGCTTCTCTGGCACTGCTTGCTGTTCACAAGTTTCAAATTTGTGCCAATTCAATCTCTTTTTGGGGCCATTAACAAGGACTTAAATTCTGGCCCAACATACCCAGAATGGCGCTGTGCCATCTTTTTTTCTGGCACCTGAAAAAGTGGAACAGAGCTGGCAGTGTAGATCAGAACCGAGCCAGTGGTTGCACGGATCATTTATTCCGCCCCCCCCATCTTTGGAGGAAGCAGATAAGATCAGAGAGCGTTAGAGCTGCTCACCCTGAGACAAGGGCAGCCGCATGGCTTTGATTTTTGTCCAATTTCTCAGCATAATTTAGGAAAGATGCGGGGTGAATGCCTGTCAGCCCCCTACTGCTAGTTCTGCCACGCCTGGATGTGTTGGCTTCCTGCTTATCCCGCTAGCCTCTTAGGCCTCTGCTGCTCACACTGGTGAGAGTGAAAGGGCCAAGATGGTGAACGGAGGGGATACGTTGGGGGGGGGAGTGAGTAAAGGGATCCGAGTGAGGAGAAAGAGTGAAGGAGGGGAGGAGAGAGGATTGGGTGTGGTGGGTGGGTGAGAGAGAAGAGAGCAAGGGAGGAAAGCATGTGGCATTGATTACTTCCTTCCATCCACAAGGAGGCAAAGAGTAGGTGAAGCCTCTGAATCCCAGGCCCCACACCCCTGTCCAAGGAGACTGAGGACAACGAGTAGTGCACATCAATCCCACTCCCCTTCCAAAGCACAGAGGAGCCCGCTGGTTCCGATTTGAAGAGGAGGCCTGTACTTTACTGCCAAGGAGAAGAGGAGGGGAGTTGCTGGAGAGGGTGATTTTCCAGGGAGAGGAGGGGGGCTTGAGGATCACCAAGGATAGGAGATTAGACTTAGGGGGGAGGGGGGCTTTAGGACCATTGGGGAATTTATGAGGGAACTGGGGATGGAGGATCAGGACCACCAGGGCAGAGAGAAGGAGCCCCATTCCCTCTATCCACCTTCTCCTCCTTACCCCGGTGATCCTGCGTCCCCACCCCCAGCCGTGAAGAGTGTGTTCAGGTATAGGTATGAGAGTGTGCATGGGTGTGAGAGAGAGAGTTCACACCCTGCCCTGGACCTGTTCCTTTGCACAGGACACGTCTGGCCCTGGCCCTGCCCATCTTACCTCCTCCACAGTTCTTCTACCTTTTTGTCTACAAATGAAGCCCTGGGCCAGGTATAGCTGTGGGGTGCTGGAGAGGTGAGGATTGGGTGCTGGTGATCCTGGGCTGGGACACACCCCCCCCCCTCCACCCCCTACTCAGTGTCCATGCCCCATGTGATTCTCAGACCAAAATGTTTGATCACCCCTGTTTTAACAGATTTTGGGGCATTTCAGTTTGGAAAAAAAGAGAGGACCGAGAGGAATATGCTAGAGCTCTATAAAATCATGAATGATGTGAACTAGCGTTCATGCTGCTGGCTTTTAACTTGTGATGGAAGCTGGCACAGAAAAACTGGCCAGACTGGTTGGTAACCCTCCCCTTATTCCTGGTATTACTTGAAAGGCTAAATAAATGTTCCTTATTAATTTGTTCCACACCACTTGTGCTTTTATAAACCTCTATTATGTCCTCTCCCAGTCATCTCTTCTCCAAGCACAAGGGCCCTAATCTCTTTAGCCATTCTTCATAAGACAGCCAATCCATCCCCTTTGCCATTTTTTTTTTTGCTTTCCTCTGTACCTTTTCTAGTTTTGCAGTATCTTTTTTTAAGATAGGGCACAGAGTACTCGGGTGTGGCTGCAGCATAGATCTATTCAGAGGCAAAGAGATGCACATAGGGAAAAGTAACTCACCCTAGTTGCACCGTGTTAGGTTCCGTATTAGGAGTTGTCATCCAGGAAAAGAATCCGGACAACACTTTGAAATCCTAGGCTCGGATCAAAAAAAATCAAACAGAATGCTAGGAATTATTAGGACAAGAATGGAGAATAAAACGTAGAATACCTCTGTATCACTCCATGGTGAGACAGCAGCTAGAGCTCTCTGCAATTCTTGTCGCTGCATCTAAAAAAAGATAGAGTTCAAGTGGAAAAGATACAGAGAAGGGCAGCCAAAATGATAAAGGAGATTGAACATTACAACTTCCCTATGAGGAAAGGATAAAGAAGTTAGGGCTGTTCAATTTGGAGAAGAGGCGGATGAGGGGGGATATGATAGAGGTTTATAACATCACGAGTGAAATAGAACGGGTAAATGTGAATCCCTTATTTACTCTTTCAAAAAATACAAAGACTAGGGGATGTTTTCAGTTGGTTTAGTTTAGTTTGATTTAGTTTATTAAACTTAATATACTGCCTTTCCAATATCACAGAGGTTTATAGTAAACATTGTCATAAAGTATAAGAATAAAAACAGGAAACATAACATAATGATACAATTTAAAGAATCAATAAATACAAATAAAAAATTAGGAATTTAGCCATATACTTAAATTAATTAAAAGATTGATTAAAGAGTAGTGCCTTAACAAGTTTCTGAAATTTAGCATAATTAGACTCTCCCTGGACATTCCAAGGCAATGAATTTCACAATTGATAAGCAAAAGTAGAACACCTTATCAGCTCAAGTTTAAGAGAAAATGGAATTTCCAGCAAACATTTCTGAGAGGAACGAAGGGTCCTAATAGGAGAATAAGCATGTAACAGCCAACTTTGAGTCAATACAAACACCCAAAGAGATCATACTTTCCTTTACAGGGATTTGAACACCACCTATCTCTGGAGAGTAATCCAAAGAGTGACTTTGTCTACTAATCCAAAACACCTCTGATTTGGTTGGATTAACTTTTAATTTATGAGAGAAAAACCAAACAGAAATACTATCTAAACAGTTAAAATTCACAAAAATGGTCATCAGCATAAAAATATGTGCCATAGGCTAGATTTTTAATATGCATGGTCAAAGGAGCAATAAACATATTAAAAAACAATGGAGCAAGTATAGACACTTCATTAAGTTATTAAGTAGCACATTTAAAACAAATCAGAGAAAATTCTTTTTCACTCAATGCACAATTAAGCTCTGGAATGAATTGCTGAAGGATGTAGTAAAGGTAGTTAGCATAGTTGGGTTTATAAAAGGTTTGGACATGTATGAAATATCTGAGGTTTTACCACTGAATGCAGCAAAATATGAATTCTGATCACAATATGGACACAGACCTATATTCCAGCTAAGGAATTCAGAGGAAATGAATTTTGACCTGGAGAAACAATTCATGGTTGAGCTATTTGTTCCTCCAGCAAGCTGTGTACAGAGGTCCCCCTCCAAGATATAACCATTTTTTTTCAATAAAAAAGATGAGGAACTTTTGACCAAAAACAACTTAATACACCCAGAGCAGAAAAACAGACTATCCAAAGACGTTTCATCAGACAGGAGCAGTGACCTTTCCAAGAGGGAGAGAGGGATCAGCAATCTGAAAGGAAGAAAATCACTGACTTGGCAAAGCTGTGCTGATCAAGAGGTGACAGGACCCCAGATCTGATTTCCACGTAGCAGGAGCAGTGATACCCCCCGATGGGAGAGAGGGGCAGCACTCTGAAATGGAAAAATTATCCCTTTTCATGCTCTGATTGACTAAGCATGAAGGGGTAGATTTTAAGACCTGCACGCGGGCGTACATGTGCACGCGCTACCCAGCGCACACATGTACGCCTGATTTTATAACATGCGCACGCAGGCACGCGCATGTTATAAAATCGGGGTGCGGCATGCGCAAGGGGGTGCACAATTATGCATCTTGCGCACTGAGCCCACGCTGAGCCGTGCTGCCTTCCCCCGTTCCCTCCCAGGCCGCTCCAAATGGTTGCTGTGTCGGAGGCCTCTGGCCCCGCCTGCTCCCGGACCGCCTCTTTAGTAAAGCCCCAGAACTTAGATGCGTCCCGGGGCTGTACGCGTGTTGCCGGGCCTTTATAAAAAAGGGCCGGTGCGCGTAAGGCACTCTACGCGTGTAAATCCACTGGCGTTACATGCGTAGAGCTTTTAAAATCCGGCCCTTACTATTGTATATTCATATTCTGACTGTTAAAAGCTGCAGTGGAGAGAGACTCAGGATGGTGGCCAGTTGAGATGTGATTTGGCCGAACCTCTCGGTTTGGCCTTTGTTATCGGCCCGCGGTGGGAAATTTCATTTCCCGCATTTCGGGACGATTTTTTTTTGGATATCCCAAACCGAAAAAAAACAACCCATCCCAACCCTTCAGATTTAATTAATTACAATCCCCCACCCTCCCGACCCCCCCAAAACTTGCCTAAATTCCCTGGTGGTCCAGCAGGGGTCCTGGGAGCGATTTCCTGCTCATGGGCCATCGGCTGCCAGTAAACAAAATGGCACCGGTGGCCCGTTGCCCTTACCATGTGACAGGGGCTATCGGTGCCATTGGTCAGCCTTTTTCACATGGTAGGAGGAATGGCCAGCTGGCACCATCTTAAAAAATAGCTGGCCAATGGCACCGATAGCCCCTGTCACATGGTAAGTGCAAAGGGCCATCGGCGCCATTTTGATTAGTGGCAGCCAACAGCCTGAGAGCGGGAGATCGCTCCCAGGACTCCGCTGGATGACCAGGGACTTTCGGTAAGTCTTCCGGGGGGGGGGGGGGGTTTGCAATTAATTAAATTTGAAGGGTTGGGGTGGATTTGGGGTTTTTTATTAATGTGCTCTTTCTCCCCCCCCAAAAAAAATGATAAGAAAACCACACGAAATTTCGTGCGTTTTCCTATTGTTTCGGGGACTCCCCGAAACGCGACAAAATAGGAAATATTGTCTATATTTCCTATTTCATCGCAAACGAATGCACATCCCTAGTGGCCAGAGAGAGACACTCATTAATACCTGAAGATGATGCCTGGACCGTAGCTGCCTGCCCCTCCCTATGGACAGCTAGCCTGCCTGAGGCCTCCCCATGTAAAGAGAAGGTCCTGCCTACTGCATCATGGCCAGGACAACAGAGACTTCAACACATGCTGCCACCCCAAGGATGTTCTCCATAATCATCTCCCACAGATCTGCAAACTGGACTTCCGTATGGGTGAGAACTGATGGTAATCTGTACAATCATGAGGGCTAGTTAATTATGTTTATCAATTAACATACTTGTAGCAAGTTGAAGTTTCTGATATGTTTATGTTCATTAATGTTGCAGGGCTTTACTCAGTATATGCCTGTGCTGTAATAAGGCATGTGTTATCTATTTAATTCTATTTATTTATTTATTTATTTATCGAGTTTTATATACCGTCGTTTGGATTCGCCATCACAACGGATTACAAAGTTTCGATGTTTAATAGAGTGTTCAAAACATTCATGTGATTGTTTACTTGTTACTGAAGGCGTTATAAACATAGTTCAGTTGTCATACTGTACAGTTTATATTACGTGCTTGCATTGGTTCTACATGTTTATATGGGCCTGTAGGAAGGGAAATTATAACCTAGATTCATTGGGTGTTTTGGTAGGCTTTGGTGAACATCCAATTCTAAGCGGTAAATCTGAAATGTCTGAAAATAAAACAGTCTGATTCTGAGACAAACTGTTGTCCTTTCCTGAGCTTTTCGTATCGCAAATAAGGTAAAAAGTGGTAAGGTAAGGTAAAAAGCCAGTACTGCCCCCCCCATAGAGGAAGTGATGGGGGGTGGAGCAGGCAACCTTTCCATGGCTATGTATACTCTTACATTGCCTACAGACAAGTTTCTGGAGAAGTCCATAAAGTGTTATTTACCTGGTAGCTCTGGGGAAAACTACTACTTATCCCTGGGCATTAGCAGCATGGGATCTATCTACTGTTTGTGATCTTGCCAGGTACTTGTGACCTGGATTGGCCACTGTTGAAAACAGGATACTGGGCTTGATGGACCCTCACTTTGACTCATTATAGCAAGTTCTTATGTTCTTATGATGACATTCACAGTTTTGTCTTCTATTCCTTTCTAAATAATTCCTAGCATCCTCTTTGCATTTTTGACCACTGCTGCACACTGAGCAGAGGAGGTTCATGGCTTTGAATGTTGACATACACTCACAAGAAAAATCACAGTGCTTGATTTATTTTTTAAAGTATTTTATACTTAGGTTGCATGATATTCTTAAACCACATAATTGAGGATATGTTAATAGGAAATAAGACCACATAATAAAATCATGAAGGCAGTTTAGTTTCCCATAGACAAGACCAATTAAAGGGCTTAAATAGGAAGTGTGTCGTGCTGGTGAAGCTCAAAGCCTGCTCGTGTTTTGACTGTTATGGGCCTGATATGCTAAAGGGTTTTTTCACATTTTGTGTCTATGGGAAAAATGCTTTATGCATCTGGCATGTACAAGTGTGATCTCGGCTCCAAGTCACGTTCTTTCATTCTGGCTCAGGATTGTTTGACTTAATTTGTAGATAGCATGGCTCCTTCTCCACTCTGCTTTTTGAAAGCCGCCCTGCAGATCAGTAATCCTAAGAAAAAACAGCACCAGAGCCTTATACACAATAATCAAAAATCAAAAACACAATTCCTCAAACCTTGCACCTCAACAGCCAAAAATGCTGCGGGGAAACACTATCATCATAGGAACTGTGTTAAATAAAGTTTGATAATTTTTCAATATTTTTTTTTGTTGTAAATAAAACACTTTCAAAATACTTTGATTTCTTGTGTCACAAGACACTATTCCTATGATGATAGTGTTTCCCCGCAGCATTTTCGGCTGTTGAGGTGCAAGGTTTGAGGAATTGTGTTTTTGATTTTTGATTATTGTGTATAAGGCTTTGGTGCTGTTTTTCTTAGGATTACTGAACATTTACAGCATGCCTTGTGTGTGTGTTGTGAGTAGTTTCACCCTGCAGATCAGGGCATTCGACACTGGAGGGGGCTGCATGGATTATGTATCTCTGACGTATTATGTTGTAAAGCATAATGCGATGCTGGTCAGGTGACAGGTGCTGGCTATTAAAATAATAACTAAATAATGGCTTTTGCCCATTTGGAAAACTGACCATTTAGTCTTACACCTGTTTCCTGTATTTTAACCAGTTATTAGTGCAAAATAGGACATTGCCGCCTATCCCATGACATTTTTATTTCCTGAGGAGTTTCTCATGGGGGAACTTTGTCAAATGCCTTCTGAAAATCCAAATATACTACATCAAGTGGCTCAACTTTATCTCCATGTTCTAATCTAAAAGACAGGTAAAGCCAAACTTCCCTTTGCTAAAACCATGTTAATTCTTCTCCATTAAGTCATGTCTATTTCTATGGTCAGTGATTTTGTTTTTAAAAATGGTTTCTAGCATTTTGCCCAGCACTGATGTCAGGCTAATCGGCATATAGTTTCTGGATCATCCCTGGAGCTCTTTTAAAAAACCAGCATTACATTGGCCACCTTCCAGTCGTCAGGTGTCGTGACTGTTTTAAATGATAACTACTAGATTAGTAGTAACAGATTAACAATTTCATATTTTAGTTCTCTTAGAACTCTGGGCTGGTACCATCCAGACCTGGTGATTTGTTACTCTTTAGTTTGTCAATCTGTATTATTGATGTAAATTGATGATTGTATTTATCTTTGATATAAACCACCTTAGGTTCATATTGACGAAGGAGGGGAGTATAAAAGTATAAAAAGGGGAAAAAAAAATGAAATGATAGTCAGCTGCCTTTACTATGGTGACTTGTGCAGGCCACAGGGTGGTGCAAGGGATTTAGTCTGAAAGGAAACGTCCCTCTAAAGCCATCAATGTCGCCGTGGTTTGTCATGTCACCCTTGCAGGCTGTCTGGAGTGGGGAATATGAAAAGTTACAACATGCTGAGGAAAATAAGGAAGTGGTTAACTGTTTGCGCTGCTGATGCACAGGCAGCTCACTGGATATCTGACCTGGTGTTGTTTTCATGACTAGCGGTGCGCTCTCCTCCCTTGGGTCAGCCAAGATCCTTCCGCTACCTAGAGTAGAAACTTGGGACGATCCTTTCTACAAGTTCAGAAATAGTCACCGGAGATATTAAGTAAATGAAAAATAAAGATCTGTGTTTGCATCCAATACTGTAGAACTTAACAAATGTGGGAGTTTCGGATCTTAATAGCAACTGGAGGAAATGAAGGATAGCACATCGAAGAGTAAACGGCTGGTTCCTCTATTCACACAGACATAAAGGCGGCGACTGTATTTCTAGGCTCTTACTGCAGCTAAGAACAAACATGAACTTCAACAGAAATCGAAGCAGAGTTCACTGAATGTGGTCTTTATTTGGCCTCCAGGGGCATTTTAATCTGGACACAAGAGGAGGCTGTGGGGGTCTGAATTGGCGATTTCCCATTTCAAAGCAGGAGAATTTGGATCCTGAAGTAACAAAACATTCCTGGCCAGTTTCAAAACTTCTTCTCTTAAGCAAGTTGATTGAAAAAAAAAAAAAAAAAGGCCTATAATTAGGTAACTGATTACCTGCCCATCAGGGATGAAGACAGCTCTGTTGGCTATCGTGTGCAGGACTGAAGCGACTTATGAAGAAGGGGGACATGTGAGACCCCCAAAAACTAATATTTATTTATTTGTTTGATTTGTATTCTGCCTTTCGGGCACTTCATAGTAGATTGCAGTCAGATACTTTAAATATTTCCCTGTTCCCGGAGGGCTTACAATAATATGCAATAGCATCAATGTATATTTGGGTTTTTTTCTTGGCCCAGGAAAACATATCACAACCTCCGCAGTGTCTTGTTTTTCCTGGAACTAGTACAATAAAACAAATATTTTAACCCATAGCCAGTTAATCTGTAATCAGATGATTTATTTTTGGCTAAACTTGGTCAGCACATTGGGACAATAAAGTTTACCTGTTAAACTGCCAGGAATTAAAGTGCGTTTCCTTCTTAGCAAAAATGTTTCACAAAAGGGCTTGTGTCTGTGGTTGATGCTTATTATAATAGTGATCTAACTGAAATTCTATTGTGACTATCAGGAAGTTAGAGTCAGTTAAGCAACTATCCACTCCTCCTCCTTCTCCTCCATCTACATTCACTTCCTCTTCCCACTCCTAAACCTTTCCTTCTGGGTGAGCAGGTCTGGGGAAGAATGTGCTAAACACCATGAACGTTTTTTTGTTTTCAATAATTAATTCAGGTTCTGTGTACTTTGCAAACTCAAGTCTGAGTTCCACATACTTGCAGCATAATTCAGCTTTACAGACCAATACATAATTACTAAGCACGTTGAGAGGACGGGATACAAATAGGGGGGACATTCTTGGAGAGTTGCAAATGAAGACGTATGGCACTAAATCACAGCTGTGGGGTAAAAAAAAAAATCCCCAGACAAACAAAATAAAAAAACCCCCAAACAGTACACAGTTAAGGGCTACACTGAACATATGTAGGCACCCGTGTTCAGTGCACGTAACCACAAAGTTCAAACCTCCCTGGGTAGTAAAAACAGTTATGTGCATGATCCAGGAGGCCCAGTGACCCGATCAGAATGTGCGAGTAATGTCTCTGGCATGAGGATGCATAGCCGAGCACCCAAAGCAAAAAGAGCTTCCCCTCCCTCACTGAAAGATATATATCAAACTATTCATTCATTCATTCAATTTCCAGAATATATTCAAGGCGGGGAACAACAGATAAAATGCCAGTTATGGCACAAAAGCATCATCAAATGCAATAAAATCACAGCAAAACTAATGCACAACAATGTTAACTATTCAAAGCATCACGTAATCAAACAACAAAATAGAATGCATCAAAATATATTGCACAGCACCACAAATAAAACGTAATCACTGGAAAAATGAGTAAAATGCCGGTCATACAATTTTCTGAACACGGCGCTGTCTGATTATCGCAGAAAACCTTTCGCTTGTGACCGTGTCTGTGGTTGACGCCATTCGTGCCTGAGCCTCGGAAGCAACAACTTCCACTGCAATTACATCAGCCTGCTGAAGGGAGGTGAAGCCCTTAAAAGCTGGTCCTCAAATATATCGGACTTGGAGGAGGGAAGTAAATGAGATGGCAGCGGCCAAAAGCCACCCTTGGTTGTCCTGGATCTGAGGTTTCCTGCGCTGTTCTCCAGCACATGGCAGTTTTTACAGCCAGCAGATTTCGCATCACCTTGAAGAGAACAAAGGCCGGCTTTTGGCCATGGAGCCACACAGGGTGCCAAGGACTAGTGCTCCCTCCTGATGTGGTGGCCGGGCCAAAGAAGAGCTGCAGGCCATCTTCTGATAGAGCCCCACAGGGGCGAAGAAGAGCTGCTGCCGAGGGTTGCCTTCCCCCCCCCCCCAAGGCCCACAGAGTTGAATTGCTGCCTGTCACCGACAAGATAGCAGCGCTGGGGGGGGCTCGGTGCTTCTAAACATTGCCTCCTGCCGCTGGGGCGCTGCTTGAGCCAGGCGGAAGAGAGACACCGCTGGCAGGAAGCAGTGTTTAGAGATGCTGAGCCCCCAGCTTGGCCTCCTGTTGGTTGGGTCCAGGCTGGGGCAGGAATGGAAGGTAAGAGCGAGAAGGGGAAGGAGGAAAGAACAGGTGGGGGTTGAAAGGATAGAAAGAGGCACAGGGCCGAAAGGTAAGAGCGAGGAGGAAGGATGAAAGGTGTGGTGGGAGGGATGGAAGCTGAGGACTAGAAATGGTAGGTAAGAGTGAGGAAGGGAGAACAGCAGAAACGGGTGGGGTAGAGATGGAAGCTGAGGGGGAGGCAAGGGACGGACGGAGAGGGCAGGAAGAGACGGGGTGGAGGGACAGGGATGGAAGCTAAGAGGAAGGAGTGAGGTTGCAGGCAGAGGCATGACCGAAGCTGCTATTTTTCCTCCAAGGGAGGGCACCAATTTCAATTTTCGCACAGGGTGACAATTATTCTGGAGCCAACACTGAAGTCAAAAAAATGATATCTAGGAGCCCTCTGGTATTTTTTGCTCGAGACTCCAGAATTAGGACTCTGGAGAAACACTGGAAATCTCTGGGTACTGACACTGGCTGAATTGGGCCCTTGCAGCCTGGAGAAAGTAAAGGCAGCCACGCGTTGGCCCACCCAGGCGGAAGAAGGAGCAGAGTGTGTCAGCACATTGTGGGCAGAAGATGGAGGTGGTGTCGCATCGGCCCGCACAGGCTGGAAGATGATGGAAGCAACGGTGGTTGAATCTCCTCTTGTGGCAGCCACAGCTGAACAGGCAGAAAGGTTAGAGGCTGGTGGGATTGGGCCTGGAAACCAAAAGGAAGTGAGAAAGTGTTTGGGAGGAGGGAAAATGTGTGTGTGTGTGTGTGAGAGCCTGGGGTGAGAATTTTTTCTCTGACCCCCGTCCCCCCCCCCCTTCCCCCAGCTAAAAGATGCCAATCTAAGAATCTAATTCACTAAGCTGCAGTAAATAAAAGCAATTGCTGCATGAAATTTACCATTAAAATCATGCGGTAATAGCAAGTGTACCGTGGTATTCAACAAAGCCAGGGGACATGGAAATATAGGATGCGGGATTTTATTGCTTCGTGCAAAGTGATAAAATCCCTCTTCATGCGATATTTTCTTGCTCTATAAAAGCCAGCTTCCTCTTCCTACTCCTTTGAAGGCTGGTTAGGTGCTGGAGGAGAGAAGTGAGAGGTAGAGAAGAGTTTTGGAGGTTCTAGATATCAATTACCTGATTGCTTTTTCTTGTTTTTCTATTGTCAAGATCTTTTTCACTGTCTTGAGTCTTTATTTGTAAGTGAAGGAGAGTATGTTTGTTCTGTTTGTCTTGTCTGTTTGTCCTTTTTGTTTAGTGTGTGAATGGGAGGCTTGTGTGTGTGCTAGAGGTGAGGATTGTGAGTGGCAGGGAAGCAATTGGGCGAGAGAGGCGAGTAACTGGGATGAGTGATAGTAGGAAGGAGAGGAGAGAACAGGAAGGTTAGGAGAAGTGACTGGGCTGGGAGCAGGCCTGGGAGGAGGAGGAGGAGCACCAGAATGCTAGGAGGCCAAAAGTAGGCGGGAGGTAGAGGATAGAGATAGAGTGAGGGAGCTTAGGAGTGATAACAGGAGCAGGGAGGTGGCAAGGGGAAGTCAGGAGAGTGAGGAAGGTGGTGGAAGGCAGGAGAGTGCTAGGTAGCACAGAGAGCGGGGCAGAGGAGTCTGCTCAGAGGAGGAGCAGGAATGGTGGGGAGGAAGGGCAGGAAGATGGGAGTGGGTCAGAAAGACAGAAAGAACAAGCATACTCTTCCTTCACTTACAAATAAAGACTCAAGACAGTGAAAAAGATCTTGACAATAGAAAATGCGGCCAAGAAGCAATCTCCTTGGAATTGGCAAGAGCATGAGGTAACAATTTATGCAGACATTTCTCCCATCATGCTATGCAAGTGGCAGGATTTGCGAACCATTACTAGTGCACGCCAGAAGGATAATGTCCAATACCGGTCACTACACCCTTTTGGCCTCAAGTTTTTGGTACGGGGAATCTCCCATCGGGTGAAAAATTATGCAAAGCAATGGGGGTGCTATTGGAAGTTGACTACACTGACTTGGAGCAAGGGCGGAAGCCTCAGGATCTGGCTACTCGGAAGGAAGACGCTCCTCGGCCATACATTGGAAAAGGAAGAAGGAGGCTGTGTAGAAACTCAGAGGGGTTGACAGTGTCCAAAGAAGCTACCTGAGACTTTTGGGACAGTTTTGTGGTAAAACTTTATCTTTTGGGTACCTAGTTACACTCATGTTTGCTTACTTTGTGTGTCTGAGCAGTACTCTAGTTTTCCTTGTTTCTATGATGCGCTTGGTACTGTTTTTTTTTCTTACAGCGATTCTCTGTGTAAGCTGCTTGCTGGGTGGGGGAGATTCGAGGCCCTCGCCGATTAATCTCCCTCAGGAGTTCCTGGATCTGCAATTTTGCCATGGCTGCTCCAATAGAGTAGGGGGTGGGCCCACAGGGTTGTGGGACTTATTTTTTTACACTGTTTGCTATAGATCATTGCATTCGGCACTTCCATGGTGGGCTTGTTTGCCATTAGCGAGCAGTTACGTTTGCGATTTCATTTAACAAATATATTGTTTTCTGTGGTGGTGGTGGTGGGGATTTCTCCCTTTTAGCTTGGCCCAGATGATCACCTTACTATGGCTTCTTTTAAATTATTATCCTTAAATGTGAAAGGGCTCAACACCTACAGCAAACGGCATCTCCTGTTTTCTGATTTAGAACGTCTTCAGGTAGCAATTGCACTAGTGCAAGAAACACACCTGAGAAGCAGATATGAGCGACGTTTATGCTCTGGGGTGTTTCCCTCTCAATTCTGGGCTGCTTGTACTAATGAGGCAAAATATGCCGGCATGGGTACTCTCTTCAGAAAAGATTTCCTTTTTGAATGTTTATCTTGCTGCAAGGATCCATACGGTAGGTACATCATTCTGGTAATTTTCGTAAGGGGAGTGAAATACACGACTATTAATCTCTCTGCTCCTAATGTTAAAAAAGGTTTATTTTTCCAAGATTAAGGAGAGGTTCTGAATGAGAAGGCCGAGTGTCATCTACTCATAGGGGGTGACTTTAATCTTATTATTAATCCTGCACTAGATAAGTCTCCTGGTTCGGGTCTGGCTTCGGGGAAGGATGGTCATTATTTAGAAACTTTCCTATCCCGGTTGGGGAGGAACCAGTATCCTAGGTCTAGGAGTTATACATACTTTTCCTGTCACCACAAGTCATACTCTAGAATTGATTTACTTCTGGCAGATAAAGGGATTGTGAATACCATGACTAAGGTGATCACTGAGCCTATAACTTGGTCAGATCACGCTCCAATATGGATGTCATTAGACTTTGCCAACTATGATAGGGGCCAATTGCTTTGGAGGCTCAGTGACAGCCTATTGGAGGATGAGGAATTTACAAAGCACGTTCAGGGGGATATACAGGAATATCTAGATATTAATGATATTGACGGTATATCTCCGGTGGTACTTTGGGACTGCCTAAAAGCTGCGCTAAGAGGAAAACGGATTGCCAGAGCATCTTATGTAAAAAAAGAAAAAGAGAGGGACAGGAATGCTTTGGGAGGGCAAATAGCTCAGTTAGAGGTCTCTCATAGAAAAGTGCCCTCTAGCCATATTTTGCGCCAATTGGAATCCTGCAGAGCAAAATTAGCTGAGCTGGATTCTGCTACAATAGCGTACCATTTAGATTTAATCCATCAGGTAGGTATATTTTGAAGGGGAACAAGGCGGGTAAATTACTGGCCAATAAATTGAAAGCAAAACAGATTCAAAATAATGTAGTTAAGATCAAAGACGAAAAGGGTAATCTGCTTACTGCAAACAAAGATATTAGACAATGGTTCTTAAACTTTTATCCAAAATTCTCAACCTCACTTACTCCCCCTTTGATGAGGATATTTAATTCCCTCCGTGGGGAACATTCCATTCTGCAGAATTCCAATCCTAGCCAAACCAGGACGTGATCCAATGGTTTGCGGATCCTACTGCCCAATTTCCCTTATCAATCTTGATTTGAAACTTTTAGCTAAGATTTTAGCTGATAGACTGAATGGTATTATTTCTAGTATTATACATCCGGGCCAAGCAGGGTTCATACCTGGCCGCATGGCTTCAGATAATGTCTGAGAGACAGTGGACTCTATGTGGTGGGCTCAACTCTAGCAAATTCCCTCTTTATTGCTTACCATAGATGCTGAAAAAGCGTTTGACTTAGTGCATTGGCCTTTCTTGTTCCATGTTTTGCAGAAAATGCAGTTTGGAGCCTTTTTCACTAAATGGGTTAGCAAGCTCTATACTTCTCCAGAAGTGTGCGTAAAGGTCAACGGGGGTATTCTACATCTTTTCCGGTATGTCATGGTATGAGGCAGGGGGGCCCTTTATCTCTATTGCTTTTTGCACTACTTTTGCAATCATTCGCTATTCGCATTCGGAATAATACTAGGATATCAGGAATTTCAATTGGGGATTTTTCATCAAAATTGTCCCTTTTCGCTGATGATATTTTGTTTACAGTGACAGATCCAGCTACCTCTCTTCTGGAAATAGTGGCAGAGATGTCAGCTTTTAGCTCTGTTTCTGGATTCAGAATTAACTGGGAAAAATCGGAGATTTTGAACATTTAGTACCAGTTTCATTGGTAAGGGGGGAGGGGGGGTGCAGGCAGATTTTCCATTTAAGTGGGCTTCCAAGAAAATTAAGTATCTAGGGGTGTACCTGGGAAAGCAGAAGGATCTATTTCAATTGAACTATCCCTCTCTTATAGCCCGTATTTATAAAGGTATGAAGGAATGGGATAGGTAACACATTTCCTGGCTGGGCAGAATAGCAGTCGTGAAAATGAATATTTTACCTAGGCTCAGCTATTTGTTTCAAACTATTCCTTTTGCATTTCCTTCCACCATATTGGCTTGATGGCAGCAGTGATTGACGCAGTTCCAGAGATGTTTTTCAGGGGTGATGAGTCAGACAAATTGAACGAAATCACTGTGAACCTGGAAGATGTAGTAGGCCAGATTGACAAACTAAAGAGTAGCAAATCACCTGGACCGGATGGTATGCATCCTAGGGTTCTGAAGGAACTAAAAAATGAAATTTCTGATCTATTAGTTAAAATTTGTAACCTATCATTAAAATCACCCATTGTACCTGAAGACTGGAGGGTGGCCAATGTAACCCCAATATTTAAAAAAGGCTCCAGGGGCGATCAGGGTAACTATAGACCAGTGAGCTTGACTTCAGTGCTGGGAAAAATAGTGGAAACTATTCTCAAGATCAAAATTGTAGAGCATATAGAAAGACATGATTTAATGGGACACAGTCAACATGGATTTACCAAAGGGAAGTCTTGCCTAACAAATCTGCTTCATTTTTTTGAAGGGGTTAATAAACATGTGGATAAAGGTGAACCGATAGATGTAGTGTATTTGGATTTTCAGAAGGCGTTTGACAAAGTCCCTCATGAGAGGCTTCTACGAAAACTAAAAAGTCATGGGATAGGAGGCGATGTCCTTTCGTGGATTACAAACTGGTTAAAAGTCAGGAAACAGAGAGTAGGATTAAATGGTCAATTTTCTCAGTGGAAAAGGGTAAACAGTGGAGTGCCTCAGGGATCTGTACTTGGACCGGTGCTTTTCAATATATATATAAATGATCTGGAAAAGAATAAGACGAGTGAGGTTATCAAATTTGCGGATGATACAAAATTATTCAGAGTAGTTAAATCACAAGCAGACTGTGATACATTACAGGAGGACCTTGCAAGACTGGAAGATTGGGCATCCAAATGGCAGATGAAATTTAATGTGGACAAGTGCAAGGTGTTGCATATAGGGAAAAATAACCCTTGCTGTAGTTACACGATGTTAGGTTCCATATTAGGAGCTACCACCCAGGAAAAAGATCTAGGCATCATAGTGGATAATACTTTAAAATCGTCGGCTCAGTGTGCTGCAGCAGTCAAAAAAGCAAATAGAATGTTAGGAATTATTAGAATGGGAATGGTTAATAGAACGGAAAATGTCATAATGCCTCTGTATCGCTCCATGGTGAGACCGCATCTTGAATACTGTGTTCAATTCTGGTCGCCGCATCTCAAAAAAAATATAGTTGCGATGGAGAAGGTACAGAGAAGGGCAACCAAAATGATAAAGGGGATGGAACAGCTCCCCTATGAAGAAAGGCTGAAGAGGTTAGGGCTGTTCAGCTTGGAGAAGAGATGGCTGAGGGGGGATATGATAGAGGTCTTTAAGATCATGAGAGGTCTTGAACGAGTAGATGTGACTCGGTTATTTACACTTTTGAATAATAGAAGGACTAGGGGGCATTCCATGAAGTTAGCAAGTAGCACATTTAAGACTAATCGGAGAAAATTCTTTTTCACTCAACGCATAATAAAGCTCTGGAATTTGTTGCCAGGGGATGTGGTTAGTGCAGTTAGTGTAGCTGGGTTCAAAAAAGGTTTGGATAAGTTCTTGGAGGAGAAGTCCATTAATGGCTATTAATCAAGTTGACTTAGGGAATAGCCATTGCTATTAATTGCATCAGTAGCATGGGATCTTCTTAGTGTTTGGATAATTGCCAGGTTCTTGTGGCCTGGTTTGGCCTCTGTTGGAAACAGGATGCTGGGCTTGACGGACCCTTGGTCTGACCCAGCATGGCAATTTCTTATGTTCTTATGTTCTTACATGGGGGTAATCTGCACAGAGCAGCAGTTAGGCAGTTAGTACCCTTAACAGAATGCACAGAGTGGCACTTACTATCCTTAACAGAACACATGGGGGTAACCTGCACAGAGAAGCAGTTGCTACCCTTAACAGAACGCATGGAGGTATCCTGCACAGAGAAGCAGTTACTACCCTTAACAGAACGTATGGGGGTAACATGCACAGAGAAGCAGTTACTACCCTTAACAGAACGCATGGGGGTAACCTGCACAGAGAAGCAGTTACTACCCTTAACAGAACGCATGGGGGTAAGCTGCACAGAGGAGCAGTTACTACCCTTAACAGAACGCATGGGGGTAACCTGCACAGAGAAGCAGTTACTACCCTTAACAGAACGCATGGGGGTAAGCTGCACAGAGGAGCAGTTACTACCCTAAACAGAACACATGGGGGTAACCTGCACAGAGAAGCAGTTGCTACCCTTAACAGAACGCATGGGGGTAACCTGCACAGAGAAGCAGTTACTACCCTTAACAGAACGCATGGGGGTAACCTGCACAGAGAAGCAGTTACTACCCTTAACAGAATGCATGGGGTAATTGCACAGAGTGGCACTTACTACCCTAAACAGAATGCATGGGGTAATCTGCACAGAGCTGCAGTTAGCCTGTTACTACCCTTAACGGAATGGATGGGGGTAACTGCACAGAGTGGCACTTACTACCCTTAACAGAACAAATGGGGGTAACCTGCAAGGAGTGGCAGTCACTACCCTCAACAGAAGTCATGGGGGTAACTTGCACAGAGCGGCAGTTACTACCATAAGCAAATTGCTGGGCAGACTGGATGGATCATTTGGTCTTTATCTGCTGTCATTACTATGTTACCATGTATCTATATCATCCATAGTCCGAGGGTGCCACATCCCCATGAAGTGGTACTAATGGGGTCTTTCCTTTCACAAGGAAGTTACTTGGAGTGAGACCTTCTCACAGTTGAGAAGAGTCTGTAGAAAGAAGGACTCCTGACCAGTGAAAAGGACTGAATAATGTCAGATGATGCAACATCTTAGGCTTTCATCACTTGGCAGGGAGGTACTAAGAGCCAACAAGTGTCACAGGATCAACTTATGGAATGGGCAGAAGTGGCCTTTGACCACACCACCCTGAATGCACCCAATCTTGTCTGATCTTGGAAACTAAGCAACATTGGACCTGGTTAGTAATTGGATGGGAAACCACTTGCAAACTCCAGGTGCTGTGCATCTCCAGATGTTCTCAGCCTCGCACGTCGCAGGCAAAGACAAAGTAAGACCACACTTCTCAGCAGGGAGAATATGGACCCTGGAGAGTGGGCATTGTCATAGGAGGCATTTCAGCTGATTTGGGATTGCTGGGGTTTCCTGTTCCTAGACCTGTTGGTGACTTTGCACATTGTGAAAGTCCCACAGTTCTTCAGCCACAGAAGAGATCCAAAGTCATTGGAGATCAATGCCCTAGTACAGGTGAGGCCGGAAGACAAGTTGCTGTATGCCTTCCTCCATAGCCCATGTTGGGCAGATTGATTCAAAGGTTCAAACACCACAAAGGATGGTGATCTTGGTTGTCCCAGGAGGCTATGGTATGCAGATCTGAAGAGGCTTCTGGTAGATTCAACTCCCAGTGCACAGGAACCTTTTACAGCAGGGACCTGTCCTTCATGAAGAGCCATCTCAATTGCTGAAATGTGGATACTCGGTGGCAGTAAATTCCACCTTGCTTAGGACTAGAAAGTTCTCTACTTCCTTGACTTATGTGTGAGTTTGGTGAGTGTTTGAGGCCTGGTGAGAGGATCAAGTTACTCTTCCTCATTTGGCCAAGGTCACACTCATTTTGGAGTTTTTGCAGGATGGCTTGAATAAAGGTTTGGCCCTTAATTCCTTAAAGGTACAAGTAGTGGCTCTTGCCCTTTTCAGGGGTCAGGTGAATGGTGGTTCCTTATCAGCTCATCCTGATGTGACCTGTTTCCTGAAAGGAGTGAAACATCTTCGTCCTCTCTTGTGGTTTCCAGTACCCTTATGGAGTGTGAAATTGGTATAGGAATTCTTAGCGGGTCCTACATTTAGGGCAATGCATAGCCTCTCCTTGTGGTTACAGACCTCGAAAATGGTGTTTCTTATGGCAATTTGTTCTGCGCAGAGAATTTCCGAGCTGCAGGCCTTGTTTTGCCAAGAGCCCTTCCTCCTGGTGACTCCAGAAGCAATACAGCTGCATACTGTTCCTTTTTTCCAAAGGGGGTCAATGAGTTTCACCGGAATCAGTCCATCTCTCTGCCATCCCTGGACAGAGAGGAAGCTGCAGAAGAGTATCGTCTGTTGCAACCCCTGGAGGTCAAGCGACATATCAACCGGTATTTGGAAGTTACTGAGCTGATACGGAAAACAGATTTCCTAATTGTTCTTCACGGCGGTACTAAACAAGGAGAACTGGCCTCATGGGCTACAATAGCTCGCTGGATTAAGGAGGTAGTCACAGCAGCATATGTTGATGCTTGTAAACCGTTACCTAGTCAGGTTAGGGCTCATTCCACTAGGGCTCAGGCAGTGTCATGGGCAGAGGTTAGATTGTTGTCTCCCGTCGACATTTGCCAAGCTGCGACGTGGTCCTCCTTACACACTTTTCCAGGTATTATCGTCTGAATGTTCAGGCTCGGGAGGACGCAGCCTTTGTGTGCAGGCTGCAGGCAGCCTCTCACCCTGTTCGGGAGTAGCTTGGGTACATCCCAGTTGTTCTGGATTCATCTGACTGCACACTAACAGATGAGAAATTACTGCTTACCTGATAATTTCCTTCTCTTTAGGCCAGTCAGATGAATCCACTTTCCCTCCCTTGGCTGCTGGATGATTGCATAATGATCCTCCTGTGTGCCTGTGTGTTTCCGGGATTACTGGTAAGTGTTGCTCTAATCCCTGGTCTAGTGTTATTACCTTCTTGGCCAAGCTCAGTGTTGCCTGTTGGCTGAATATTGAAGTGGCTCTCTGTTTAATCAAGTTTTTTGCTAGTCTGTCCACAGTTGCTTTTGAAGAGAATACTGGCAGGCTGATGTCACTGCAGGGGTGTATATATATATATATACATACTGTGACATCAGCTTGCTCCGGCTCCATCTACTGGTAGACGTGCATAACCCACTGGTTCTGGATTCATCTGACTGTCCTAAAGAAAAGACAATTATCAGGTAAGTAGTAATTTCTCATCGTCTTTAGTGGAGAATAAAACGGAATCATCTAAAGATAGGGAAGAAGCTTTTGTAAAATATTTTGTGGTGACTCATAATAAGTGGGAGAATTTTGAAAATGCCCTCTTAGTTTTGAAAATACCCAGTCAGTCCTGCCTCTTTTTAGGGCTTTTTACTTGCCACCATATAAAAAAGGGAAATAGGGCATGTGTGGCAAATGCCTCGTATCCCCTTTGGTAGTTTGGACCTTACATAAGTAAGAGGACCCCCAATTTTCCCTTTACTAGTGGAGTTACCTTTAATTGTAATGGTCACAGTGGTTGCTATAGATATGATATCCTGATATGGTAATAACAAAAAGGGAGAGCACAGATCCCCTAATCCTTTACCGGACATACAAATATATAGGGAATCTATATAATAATTATGAATACTTTAATATGTCTATTCATTCCAGCTTACACAATATTATCTTCAATTACACATTTGCATGATACATAATATATAAATGTATTCACAAATACAGTATCACAAATACATATTAATCAATGATACAACATCAATACAAAACATGTGCAAAATAGCATAACCCTGGTAGCAATATTTCAATACCCCACAATAGCACCAAAAGTTGTTAACAATTCAGAATCAAAATCTTAAAATATCCCTTCTGCAGGGACACGTGAATGGGCACGTTGTTATATGCTTTGAGGAAGTAGTGAGGGCTTTGTTCTCATTGGTTGCATGTATGCGTGATGGTTGTTGGTTGTGAATGGGTACGTTGTAATTCGTTTTGAGGAAGTAGAGAGGGCTGTGTCCTCATTGGTTGCATGTATGTGTGTTGGCTGTGGGGTGGAGTAATTGGGTGTAGTTGATGAATGTGTCCTTATAACGGTTAGTAAAACGCGATTTGGTTACCATCGCCTTGTTGTCCCGATTCGCTGTATTGAGAGACGGACTTTGGTTGGAGTGTGTTAGTGTCGTTATACTGAGAAGTAAATTTGGAGATCTTGTGATGTTACGATTCCTCCTGTAGCTGCATCACAGGAGGCATCTCACCTTTCTCTGGAGGCCGCTCCGAAGCCAGGGCCTTGCCTAAGCAATTGTCCGGATCCTGCTCCACGGCCTGGGAGGCCTTCGGTGTTGTTTGGGGCCTACTCGAGGCCTGCTCCACTGCAGCCTAGATGCTCTGGTGTGGGCCACGCCCTTCTCCTAAGGGGCGGGCCCGCGGCTCCTCTTCATTCTTATAGAGTCAGCGAGGGACGGCCCATCTGGACTCCTCCCAGGGAGTTGCCTGCTCCTGGGCTATAAAAGCTCTTCTCCAGCACTCATGCTTTGCCTTGCATTGGAGTTACACTACTCTGGATGTCTCCTCTTCCAGCGCTCCGTCAGGCTTCTGTGTTGGCTTCAGCTTGGTGCCGTGTCTTGCACGTCCCGATGTTTCATGATGTTCCTTGGTGTTTGTTCCTGACCCTGATGTTTTAACCTGCTTTTGACTGCCGGTGTGCAGTAACCTATTTCAGACTGCCGGTGGGCAGCCTCCTGCTTCAGACTGCCAGTGTGCAGTACTTCACTTTTGACTGCCGGTGTGCAGTACATTACCCTGGACTTCTTTGTGCAGCATATTTCCTTTCCTGCGCTGGTTCCGCTCCCAAGGATGTGGGACTGGGTGGTCCGTGACCAGACCAGTCGTACTGGCTGTGTAGGGTGCCCTGAGGGACAGTGCCAATGTCTGAACCTCCCTGCTTGTTTCAGCGTCTACGTCTACAGTATCCTGCTTTAGAGTCTACATCTACAGTATCCTGCTTTAGAGTCTATGTCCACAGTACCTTGCTTTAGGGTCTACGTCTACAGTCTATGGTTCTCAAGTCTTCGTCTATTGCTTTTGATCCTTCGTCTGCCCACGCCCTGAGTCCAGCCTGCTGCCTCTTGCCATCCCAGCGGCAGGTCCGAAAGGGCCGGGAACGGTCGGAGGACTGTTCATCACCAGCACTCCACATGTTGATTCCAGAGGCATGTAGGTCCGGCTGGGGGTCGGGTTGTCTCTCGCCACCCACGCTCACCTACCCTTGGCACGGGGTCGTGCCAGGGGCCCAAGGGCACACTCTCTCTAATGGGGACTGCTCTCCTAGCGCTCCCCGGTAACATGTGAAGGCTGTCTGAAAAGTGAATTTGGAATATTGCAAAGATAAGATTGGTCTGTAGTACTATTTTCTTTGTCAACTTGAGCGTTGTGGGAAGTCTCTGGAGTGGGTGTTATCTTGTGTACTTTGTTTTTGAATAGGTACACGTGAGCTGGATTGTGAAATGGAAGACGTGGAGTGATTACATTAAGTTGCTTTCAGCATGTTAAAAGTTTATGGAAGGTTAGAATTTATGATGTATAAATAACTGTGAGTTATGGTATCCGCACAAAGAACTTCAATAACTTGTTTTTATTTTAGGTTGAGGTGCAAGCAAACTGGTTTAAAAATGGCGCTGGCCATCCAGTGCTCCTACCATGTGACAGGGGCCGGCCAATGGCACGGATACCCTGTCACATGGTAAGGGCAAAGGGCCATCGGCGCCATTTTGATTAGTGGCAGCCAACGGCCCGGGAGCGAGGGATCGCTCCTGGGACCCCCACTGGACTACCAGGTACCTGTAAACGTTTTTTGGGGGGTCGGGAGGGTGGGGGAAGCTAAGGGATTAGTTTTAAAGGGTCGGGGTGGGTTTAGGGGTTATTTTTGTGTGCCGTTTTTCCCGCCCTCTCCCAAAACGATAAGAGAACCCTCACGAACAATATCTTGGGGTTTTCCTATCGTTTTGGGGGAGCCCCCGATTTCTGACGATTTTGAAAATATCGACGATATTTTCAATCGTCTGAAGCCCGATTCACATCCCTACTAAATATATCTATACCCTGGAAGAGAGGTGGTGAGGAGGAGATATGCTTCAGACCTTCAGATACCTGACAGGTATTAACGATGCACAAACTTCAAACCTTTTCCGGTGAAAAGGAAATGGTAGAACCAAGGGTCATGATATGAAACTCCAGAGGAGACAACTCAGAACTAATATCAGGAAATATTTCTTCACGGAGAGGGTAGTGGATGCCTGGAATGCTCTCCCAGATGAGGTGGTGAAGACGAGAATAGTAATGAATTCAAAAGGGTGGAGCCCTAAAGGCTTGAGGTTTAAAAAGTAGAAAGGGGTGGTTTAACATTTTTGCTTGGCGGTAATCTGCATGAATCAGCAGTTACTATCCTTAACAAAACGCATGGGGGGAATCTGCATGGAATGGCAGTTACTATCCTTAACAAAACGCATGGGGGTAATCTGCATGAAACAGCAGTTACTATCCTTAACAAAACGCATGGGGGGAATCTGCATGAAACAGCAGTTACTATCCTTAACAAAACGCATGGGGGGAATCTGCATGGAATGGCAGTTACTATCCCTCCCTAACAGAATGCATGGGAGTAACCTGCACAGAGAAGCAGTTACTACCCTTAACAGAACACATGAGGGTAACCTTCATGGAGTGGCACTTACTACCCTTAACAGAACACATGAGAGGCTTCTACGAAAACTAGAAAGTCATGGGATAGGAGGAGATGTCCTTTCATGGATTACAAACTGGTTAAAAGACAGGAAACAGAGAGTAGGCTTAAATGGTCAATTTTCACAGTGGAAAAGGGTAAACAATGGAGTGCCTCAGGGATCTGTACTTGGACCAGTGCTTTTCAATATATTTATAAATGATCTGGAAAGGAATACGACGAGTGAGGTTATCAAGTTTGCGGATGATACAAAATTATTCAGAGTAGTTAAATCACAAGCAGACTGTGATACATTACAGGAGGACCTTGCAAGACTGGAAGATTGGGCATCCAAATGGCAGATGAAATTTAATGTTGGCAAGTGCAAGGTGTTGCATATAGTGAAAAATAACCCTTGCTGTAGTTACACGATGTTAGGTTCCATATTAGGAGCTACCACCCAGGAAAAAGATCTAGGCATCATAGTGGATAATACTTTAAAATCATCGGCTCAGTGTGCTGTGGCATTCAAAAAAGGAAACAGAATGTTAGGAATTATTAGGAAGGGAATGGTTAATAAAACGGAAAATGTCATAATGCCTCTATGTCGCTCCATGGTGAGACCACACCTTGAATACTGTGTACAATTCTGGTCGCCGCATCTCAAAAAGGATATAGTTGCAATGGAGAAGGTACAGAGAAGGGCAACCAAAATGATAAAGGGGATGGAACAGCTCCCCTATGAGGAAAGGCTGAAGAGGTTAGGGCTGTTCAGCTTGGAGAAGAGACGGCTCAGGGGGGATATGATAGAGGTGTTTAAGATCATGAGAGGTCTTGAACGAGTAGATGTGAATCGGTTATTTACACTTTCGAACAATAGAAGGACTAGGGGGCATTCCATGAAGTTAGCAAGTAGCACATTTAAGATTAATCGGAGAAAATTCTTTTTCATTCAACGCATAATAAAGCTCTGGAATTTGTTGCCAGGGGATGTGGTTAGTGCAATTAGTGTAGCTGGGTTCAAAAAAGGTTTGGATAAGTTGTTGGAGGAGAAGTCCATTAATGGCTATTAATCAAGTTTACTTAGGGAATAGCCACTGCTATTACTGGCATCAGTAGAATGGGTTCTTCTTAGTGTTTGGGTAATTGCCAGGTTCTTGTGGCCTGGTTTGGCCTCTGTTGGAAACAGGATGCTGGGCTTGATGGACCCTTGGTCTGACCCAGCATGGCAATTTCTTATGTTCTTATGTTCAGTTTCTTTTATTGTAGAAGGAATCTCTTTACCAAATGTATTTAAAGAAACAACAGTTTAGCATGCTTATGAACATAATATTCATACGGCTAAAATGCTTTTAAAATAAGTTAATGGCTGCTGCAAGGGAGGTCTCATCCTACGTGAGATATTATCTCACTCTGCTTTATGGGCAGAACTTGAAAGGAGAACCCGGATGTCAGGATCTCGGTTTCTGCCCTTCCCTCCACCATGGCTCTTTTTCGTGGGAGTTCTGCCTTTACAGCCCCCCTACATTGTCCCTGCCTGGGTTGCTCTCACTCAAGTCTTCCTGCTTTCCTCCCCCTCATGGCACCTTCCCAAGTGCTTTCCCTCCAACATTCCCACTTGATGGTCCCTTCCCAAGTACTCTCCTTCCTGTCCTCCCTCCCATGATCCTCTCTTGAGTGTTTTCCCCAGCCTCTCAGCCCCTTCCCCAGCACTCTCAGCCCCTTCCCCAGCACTCTCCCTCTTGCCCTCATTCCTCCCATGGCCCCTTCCCAGGGGCCTTGCCTTCTGCCTTTGTCCCTCCACCTCCAGTGGCTCCCTTCTTGGGTGCTATCTCTATCCCCCTCGTGACCTCTTCCTGAGTTCTCTTCCCCCTCATGGTCTTTTCCTGAGGTCATTCTTCTACCCTCCCCCCATGATCCCTTCCTGGGTGCTCTCTATCCCATATGGCTCCTTCCTGCATTTCCTCCCTATTGACCTACCCTCTCCATGGCCAGCTCCTGCATGCTCTCCTTCCTGTCTTACCCCTCTCATGGCCCCTTCCAATGTGCTCTTCCTCCCGCCATATAACATCTTCCTAGGTGCTATTCCTCCTGACCTCTCCCTTGATGGCCCTTCTTGGGTGCTCTCTCTCTTTACCTCCAATGATAGATCTTTCTTAGGTGGTCTCCCTTCTGACCTCCCCTAATCCCTTCATGGCCCTTTCCCAGATCCTTTCCCTTCTGCTTCCCCCCTAATGGCCCCCTTCTCTGAGCTCTCTCCCTCCTACCCATCCCTACCCTCTCGCCCCTCACCTTTCATCTTATTAAGCTGGCTCCTGCACTGTCGCAGTGGTGATCTTAACAAGGCTGGTGTTTCCATTAGGCAAACTAGGACAGTTGCCTAGAGCGCCAACATTTTGGGGGTGGCAAAATCCCACCAGCACAAGGCCCAAAATGGCGCTGTGCCAGAGCCAAAGAAGGAAGTGCTGTGCTGGAGCTTTTGCTGCCAGTAGGATGAAGGGCTGTGCTGGGGGGGGGGGGGGTAAGTTGGGGGAGGGGGGGATCCATGACCAATGGTTAGCCTAGGGCATCAAATATTCTTGTAAGTCTGGATCTTCAGGAGCCCAGGGACATGACAAAGCATCAGCCCTGGGCCTATGAGCTGGCACTCATTCATAGGCCCTGTGGCGGCCCCACTCTTCCTTCCACGTGGGTTCCTGTTACCCAGGAGATCCATGGCCCTGTGATAATTCTCTCTGATGCATCAATGGTCATAAGATTGTTGCTGCCTGGACCATGCTCACGTCGGCTTTAGGCGGGTCACAAAGCCCCTCTGTGGCTTGGGACCCCAAGACAATTTCCCTGCTTGCTCCCCTCCCCCACTGGCCATGCAGTCAGGCCCTGCAATCAGCAAAAGATGACATCTCTTACACCATAATAGATGCCACAGAGCACTTCCTAACTTATATACAAGAAAAACTTGTTTCTTTGTATATGGTTTTGTTTTAAAAAAAAGTCTTCAAAGTATTCCTGAATGCAAAATTCATAAATGTTTTATATGGATCTCATAGACCATAAATCAGGTTTTTATGAAGTGAAATACAGAAGAAACATCATAGTAACACCATAGATGATGGCAGAAAAAAGACTGACCCAGTTATTCTTGTCCATGCTGCTAAGGATCTATCCCAGCTGCTGGCCAAAGTGCATGACCGCTTGCAAGGCCTCTCTCCTTATGCAGGACAGGTTTTTGACATTTTTCCCCTTTGTATTCTACCATCTTGGGCAGATGAGATTAGCACACAAGATGCACTGCTTACTTCACACCCAGAACCCCTCCCATACCATGTCTTACTACAAGGCTTTGTAAGAATATAAACAGCAATGCCAGCCCAAACGTCCGACCTGCTAGTAGTTCCCCTACTTAGGCTGTCAGACAGACCCAGTTGTTAGTTTATTTCCGGAGTTATTTGGGTCAGAAGAACAAAAAGCGAGGCGTCATAGATTATGACTATTTTCCACCAGGCGGTCAGCAGGTTAATTCGTTTACCATGTCTCTTAAGTTACATAATGCACACAATGCCACGGCTCGCCTAACAACCCAAAGAGTGGGCAGGATGTGCTGCAAACCCATCAGAATCTGTTGAACTGTCGTCCCAGAGAAAATAAACCTGAATTTTCCAGATTGAAATTATTCTGTGTCTTGCTCAACATCAATATATTAAGGGATACTTCTGATTAAAAAAAAAAAAAAGTTATAGCTTGTTTGATTGAATGGTTGGTGTTACCATAGCAGGTTCAAAGGGTTTTGTCCTGAGATATCTAAATTAACAGCAACTCAGAAGCATTTTCCTTTTGTCTAGAAAACAGATCAAACAGGGGCTCTCATTTACCTACCAGGGTAAGATAACACAGGGATAAGCTAATGGCCAGGGTGATAAACACTGGAATTTTGGCAGTGTCTTGCATTCCTGCCAGCATTGCCCCTTCTGCCAACGCCCAGTCAGACAGCGCCTGCTATAAAAGTCAAAAAAGCAGTCAGTGAACGCCCATCTCCAGTAACCAGAGCTTTCCTCGCAGCACACTGATTTCCCGTAAGCAGCTCTATTCCTCCCGCTTTGTCAAAAAACGAACCGGGGAAGAACTGAGGCAACAGCTGCAGGCAGCTGCTTACAGGAATTGAGTCATTATACAGCTCATAACAGAATGGCAATTGCAGCACAATTACTTCTGTCCCTCCCCCACTAGGGCACACAAAATGATGGGAGGGTTTTCCCTTCTGGAGTAAGGGTCCATCTCCCGAATGTATTTAGTGGGCTCAAAGTTATGAGTCATGCACATGGCAAAGTGGACCCTAATGGAGACAGCAGGAGTTTATTTATTTATTTATTTATATGTCTTTTTTGGAAGTCCATTACCTGCTATTAAGTTCACTTAGAGAATAGCCACTGCCATTAGCAATGGTAACATGGAATAGACTTAGTTTTTGGGTACTTGCCAGGTTCTTATGGCCTGGATTGGCCACTGTTGGAAACAGGATGCTGGGCTTGATGGACCCTTGGTCTGACCCAGTATGGCATGTTCTTATGTTCAGGTAATGGACTTCTCCTCCAAGAACTTATCCAATCCTTTTTTAAACACAGCTATACTAACTGCAGTAACCACATCCTCTGGCAACAAATTCCAGAGTTTAATTGTGCGTTGAGTAAAAAAGAACTTTCTCTGATTAGTTTTAAATGTGCCACATGCTAACTTCATGGAGTGCCCCCTAGTCTTTCTATTATCTGAAAGAGTAAATAACCGATTCACATCTACCCATTCTACACCTCTCATGATTTTAAACACCTCTATCATATCCCCCCCTCAGCCGTCTCTTCTCCAAGCAGAAAAGTCCTAACCTCTTTAGTCTTTCCTCATAGGGGAGCTGTTCCAGATGGGGGACTCTTCATTTTTCTTGAGGCAGCACGGAGGCTGATGAGGCTCTACTTCCTGCATCTGCGGTGGAGAGGAGGCGCAGCGCTGTTGCTCTTCCTCCTGCTTTGGGCCGCGACTGTATGACCTTTCCTTCTTCCTGCCTGCGTGGACCCACCAATTCCTCTTCCAGGCCGCAGGGGGGGGGGGGTGGGGGGCAGGAAGAAGAAAAGGCTATACAGTTACTGGCTCAGACCCGTGGCACTCTAGGCGGCCGCCTAGTGCTCCCACCGCTCGCAGTCCGGAGGCCTCCCTCTTCTTCTAATTTATTTATTTATTTATTTATTTATTTTTAATTTTTATATACCGGAATTCCTGTATGCAATACAAATCATTCCGGTTTACAAGTAACGAAAAGGTTGCCCTGGTCTGGGAGGTTAGACCGGGGTTTTGTACATAGAACATTGAACAATAACAATAACAATCAACCATTAAACATTATTACAAGGAACATTGAAGGTAAAAATAACATTTAGCAAATGGCAATTAACATTATTAGTGTTTTGGAATAGAATGTGTGTGTACAACTTTTTACAAGGCACTTTAGTAGTGAAGATAATCTGCAAATGTACTGTTATATAGTTTGTAAATAATGTACTGTTATATAGTATGTAAATAATGACTGTTAAATCAACATAACGAATAAGCAAGTACTTATATGTAATTAAGTGCAAGGTGTTAATGTCAACCTGCAATGGTTGGAACTGAGAGTCTATGCTGAGGTGCCTATTTACCCTCTGGGCATTGAAAGGCTTGACTGAAGAGCCAGGTTTTTAACCGTTTTTTGAACTCTGGTAGACTAGGTTCGAGTCGTAGGACTGGTGGGAGCGCATTCCATTGGTGTGGTCCAGCAGTTGAGAGTGCTCTTTTTCTTAGAGTTGATTTGGTTGGAGCTGCGACTAATGTGCCTTTGTAGATGCTTCTGATGGGTCTGGAGGGTAAGTGTAGACGTAGTTGAGTTTGTAGAGATACAGGTGCGATGTTATGAATTGCTTTATGAATAATAGTTAAGGTTTTATATAGGATTCTCTGCTTGATGGGTAGCCAGTGGAGGTTGCTCAAGATGGGGGTAATATGGTCTCTTCTATTAGTGTTAGTTAGGATTCTGGCTGCGGTGTTTTGTACCATCTGTAGAGGTTTGATGCTGTTGGCGGGGAGTCCAAGTAAGATTGAGTTGCAGTAATCAAGTTTCGAAAAAATAATGGATTGGAGAACGAAGCGAAAGTCATTGAAGTGAAGGAGTGGCTTTAGTTTCTTTAGGACCTGTAGTTTAAAGAAGCAATCCCTGGTGGTTGTGTTTATGAATTTTTTTAGGTTAAGTTGGTTGTCTAGCCATGCTCCTAGATTCCTTACGTCTGCAGAGAGCTCCATGTTTGAAGGTGTGGGTTGTGCGAGGCTAATTGGGTGGGTATTCGGGTTGTGTGAAATCAGTAGCAGCTCTGTTTTGCTTGAGTTTAGAATCAGGTTCAGGCTGGAGAGTAGTTGTTTAATTGGTTGGAGACAATTATCCCAGTAGGCGAAGGCTTTTTGAATTGATTCTGTGATGGGGATGAGGATCTGAATGTCGTCTGCATAGAGGTAATGCGTGAGCTTGAGTTGTGATAACAGATGGCAGAGGGGGAGGAGGTAAATGTTAAACAGGGTGGGAGAGAGCGATGAGCCTTGTGGTACACCTTGATCTGATAGGATGGGGTCAGATTCTTTGTTGTTTATTCTGACCTTGTAAAACCTATTTGATAGGAATGATTTAAACCAATTGAGAGCTGTGCCTTTAATTCCTATGTTTGATAGTTGGTTTAGGAGTTGTGAGTGATTTACCGTGTCGAACGCTGAAGATAGATCTAGCAGTACCAGCAAGAATGACTGTTTTTTCTCCAGGTTCAAAAGTAATTTATCTGTGAGAGAAAGCAAAAGGGACTCTGTGCTTAGTGATTTCCGAAAACCGTATTGTGCAGGGGTGAGAATGTTGTGCTCCTCGAGATATTCGGAGAGTTGTTTATTTACGACTTTTTCCATCAGTTTGGCGATCATGGGCAGGTTTGCGATGGGTCTGAAGTTGGCTGGGTCAGTGGGTGAAGCAGTTGGTTTTTTCAGTAGGGGTTTGAGGATAGCAAGTTTTAGCTGATTAGGAACTGTGCCCATGGTTAAGGAGGTATTAATGATTTCTGCAATAGTTTTTGCGACGGTGTTAGGGATGGCGGTGAGCAAATTAGTAGGGAGTGGGTCAGAAGGATGTGCTGATGGTTTAATTTTCTTAAGTAAATTTTCAATCTCCAAGGCGGATGTGGTCTCAAATGACTCTAGTTTAGCATTCAGTGTGGGTTGGAATGTGCTCTGAGGTGTTGGTTGAGTATGATGGGTTGTAAGGGAGCGAGTAAGGTTTGAGATTTTTGTCTTGAAGTAGATGGCTAATTCGTTGGCCTTGCTGAGCGCTAGTTGGTCTGGAATGGACGGGGGCGTTGGTTTGGTGAGAGATGAAACGTAAGAGAATAAAGCTTTCGAGTCGAAGATGAAGTTATGAATTCTTTTTGCATAGAAGTCCTTTTTTGTTTTGTGGATAGCGTTTCTGTAGGTGTTAAGGATGGCTTTGTAGTCCAGTCTGGATGTATGTGAAGGGTTGTTTCTCCAGTTTTGTTCTTTGTTTCGTAGTTTTTGTTTTAGTGCTTTGAGTTCCGGGGTGAACCAAGGTTTTCTGTTGTCTCTTGTTGGTTGGATTATCTTTGAGGAGGTTGGGCAGAGTTGATCAGCTATTTTGTTAGTGATTTTGATCCATGACGTGGTGGCTGTGTTGGCGTCCGAGAGGTCTATTAGTTTGAGATCTTTGGAGCATTGTTCTTTGAGTAAGTCCAGTGAGCATGGTTTCCTGAAATGAATGGTGGTTTTGGAGATGTTTGGGGGTGGTGTGTTCTTCATTTTGAGGGTTGTGTCTATGATCTGATGGTCTGACCAGGGGATTGGCGTGCAGGTGGGATTGGTGTAAATGGTCCAGCTATCGTTGATAAAAATGAGGTCTAATGTATGACCTGCTTTGTGAGTGGGTCCACTGATTATTTGTGTGAATCCAATGTGACTGAGGGAGGTAAGGAAGGTTTCGCAATTAGAGGATTGCGGGATGGCGTCCACGTGAATGTTGAAGTCTCCCAGTATGATGGTTGGTTTGTCTGCATTGTAGTGTTTGGCTATCGTCTCTATCAAAGGGGAGGGGTTAGCCTCTAGAGTTCCTGGTGTGGCGTAGATGAGGAATATTTGTAGATGTTGAGATTTGAATATGGAACATTCAAGTTTAGGAGTGGAGTATGATTGTTGTAGGGTTATGCCCAATTGTTTTTTTGCAGCGAGTAGAATTCCTCCTCCTTTCTTTTTTGGTCTAGGTATTGAGAAGACGTCGAATGCTTGAGTAGGTAGTTGGTTTGTTAGGGATATGTCCGTGGGTTTTAACCATGTTTCTGTTATTGCACATATGTCTGGGTTGTTTTCAATGAGGTAATCGTTGAGTAAATGCATTTTTTTGGAAAGTGACTGTGCATTGAATAAAGTTAGAGTGAATAATGAGAGGCCTAGAAGTTGTGTAATGGGAGATGTCATGATGGTGAGGAGTCTTTGTTGTCTGGGTGTCTGATTGGGGTCAGGGGGGGAGTTATTTCTGGGTTTTCTCTTGAGTATGGGGATAGAGTGGTGGTGCGTCATTGTAAGCTGATTTGCTGTGTTAAGCATAGTGTTGGGTCTGTAACCGGGTAGGTTCAGATTCTGCTAGGATGGATGCTGGAATTTGTGGAAGGGATGCGGGAACTGTAGGACTGGATGCTGGGAATTGCTGGATGCTGGAACTGCTGGAACTGCTGGATGCTGGAATGGATGCTGGAACAGCTGGAATTGCTGGAATGGATGCTGGAATTGCTGGATGCTGGAATGGATGCTGGAAGGGTTGGATAGGGTGCTAAATTGTGGCAGGAAAGGATTGGTTGAGATGTTTGAAATGTTTGAAAGGGGTCGATGTGAGATGTCTTTGTCCGGTCTGTTAGGTCCGTTTGTCCAGTAACCGTTGGCCTTAAAATACGATATAGTTGCAACAGTGGGTCTGGCTCGTGGTTTCCTCGGGGCTGAGCCGAAGGGGCGAGACAAAGGGGCAGGCCCCTTTGTCGCGCTCCTTCGGCGCGTGACGCTCGGCGCGTGACGCCAGTGAGCTTTTCAAATTTAAAGGCCAATCAGGGCTGTCCCCTGATTGGCTGGAAATCGGCAGCGTGGAGCGTGTTCCCTCGGCGTTGGAGGCGGTCTGCGGGACGGCGTCAGCGCGACATGGAGGTAAACAGGATGGGCTCCGCTTGCGGCTGTCACCCGGGGCGGGACGCACCCATGCACTCCCATGATCTCCCCACTATCCTTCACACCCCTCACATCTTCCTCCTGGCCATTTCCTCAAGAGGAGGAAGCACGTCTCCACCCTTAGCTTTGGGCCATTTCCTCTGGGGAGGAAAGCCTTCTTCCACTCTATGGCCTCGGGCCTCTTCCCTTGAGGGGAAAAGCCGCTGCAGGGCCCCATGCCAGACTGGGGTGGTCCCCAGACCCACCAGCCTACAGACTGGCTACTCTAGTGCACTGCATTCTGGAGAGGCCTCTCATACCAACTCCAACCTAGGAAAGGTCAAACTCCTGCCAAAGCATTTCAGATTTACAGCTCCCCAGGACACAGTTTCCCCCCAATCACCTAAACCCACACCCTTAAAGGGGACCAACACACCACCCCTTAATCCCAACAGCAGCAATACATTATATTGTTCAAATCTCACAAAAGTGCCATCTAGTGGTCATCCAAAATTATTACAAGTGCAACACAACCTTAAACTCTCCAGGTCTCCCCACCCAAACTTCCTTGTTCTACTAAAGTAGAGAGGGATGCATTTTAAGAGGGGTTTCCCCTATACTTACATTAACATTAGATCCTGAGTTGTGTCTAGTTGAGTCAGACGAATGATCCATTAAACACAGCATTTATTTATTTATTTATTTATTTATTTATTTAATTAAGCATTTTATATACCGTCATTCCAAAAGAAGATCACGATGGTTTACAAAAGCGACATTCATATAGTCAAAAAAGCACTTAAAACATTAGAGTTGTCTTAGGACACTTATATCACTCAATATTCTGTTTCCAACAGTGGAAGAAGTACTGAGCATAAGAATTGCCATGCTAGGTCAGACCATCGAGCCCAGTATCCTGTCTCCGACAGTGGACAATCCAGTTAGTGAGTAGACCTGATTCCTCTTACTCTCAGGGTGGCAACAGCTCCTAATCAGGAGAACCATTCCCTTTTACTTACTATTAGAAGTAAGAGATGGTGTTCCCCCATTCTACCTGGCTAATATTTATTAATGGTCCTGTTCTCTAGAAATTTGTGCAAACCTTTTTTAAACTCAATTTTGCTATCATGCTACATCCACAAATTACACAGCTTGTTCGATGACTTAAATCTGCTACCAGTTAATTTCATGGAGTGTCCCTGAGACCTAATACCATTTGAAACGGTAAATGATCATTAACCTGTTCCACAACGCTCATGATTTTATAAAGCTCCGTTATATTCCCCTCAGTTCTGTCTTCTCCAAAGCTGTTAAGCCGGGGTGGGGGTCAAACTTTTTTTTTTTTGCCTGAGAATCACATTGGGGATGGATACTGTGTAACAGGCTGGGAGGAGGAAGAGGAGGAGGAGTGCTGGCACCTGATCCTCCCTCTCCAGCACCCCACAGTTGTACCAGGATCTGAGCTGCTTTGTGCATGCAGTCTGAACACAGGGCGCCCCTGGGCCCCCCAACACAAGCAAATGATGGCGGCATCCCAGGAGGCCTGCAAGGCTCAAATCTCATTGCCTCTGCATTGTGCTGGGCCATGCGGCCTGGCCAAGCCCATAATCCCAACATTTGTTCTCGGAGTCTCGGTTCTCATTGCTTCTGGCCTCTTCTCAGCTCCACTTGTTCCCGAGGCCTGTAAGGAGATTTATTTATTTGTTTTATTTTATGATATGTATGTGAAGTCATTCTGGGCAGCAGTTGCTGGTAAAGTGTTGAATATATGTGAGTTATAAATTAGTAAATAAATATTGCTTGCCTGTGGGTTAGGTATGTGGTGGGTGGCTGCAGCACTGTACATTCTGCTAGAAGTGAAAGGAGTTAGCTGTTGGCCACTCTGTCATGAGGAAGGCTCCTGTTTCAGACTGGCAGTCCGCTGCCATGAAAGAGGAGCCCGGAGGAACACGAGGAGGAGATCAGGAAGATGCATAGCACTTGGGAGGACCAAGACGTCAGCAGTTGTTTGAGGACGGGCGGGTCACCTTACGGAAGGCAGCCTGGTCGGCAGTAGTGCTTTAACCGTGTCCTTCTCCTCTGCAGCTTGGGGCCCGACTGGTGCTCTGAACTGTGCAGCACAGCGGCATAGTTCAAAGCACCAGTCGGGCTCTGGGCAGCACAAGAGAAGGTTGTAGTCCAGGGCACCACCACTTATTGTCTCCTTTTGCTGCTGTCCCAGATGTAATCTTCCGAAGCAGTCAGAGAGTTTCGGCTTGAAGGCTGAAAGAGTGATCCTTGGGGAGGTGAGGAGGAAATGAGGGAGCGGGTGTCGTGAAATGTACTTATGGGTGCGGAGGTGATCCTCAATGACCTTCTTCTCACCCCTTTCAATTCCATTCTCATGCAAATTTGAGTCAGGGCGAAGTTGGGGCAGTGAGGGGAGGAGTCGGGGCGGCGAGGGGACGGACTCGGCGGTGTCTTCGCTTCCAGCGATAAGGTTAGTAACGTTATCGTCGGCAGTAGCGCGCCGAATAGCGCCACCTTTCACGCTGGCACTATTCGGTGCAAAAACCGGCAGCTGGTGCACCGCCGTGGTGCGAAGGCTGTGGGCTTTCGCAGGATTCATCATTCTGCAAAAGAATGATGAATCCAGGCCTATGTTTGCTTTGTTTGTATTTGTTTCTTCTTTTTTCTTTCTTTTGTTGCTGGCCAGTTTTCTTCGTCTTCACTTCTTCTTTCATCACTCCTATCACTCTATTCTTTAATTAAATCAAAACAGGAATCTATCTCCCTTAATCACTTCAGGATCTTCCGCAGACTAATCAGTTGAGTACCCTGCATGTGTGTCCACGACGACTGATTATTACTGTATAAAGACTAGCTATTAAAATAAATTATAATTGTTTATCCCTATGACTAATTTAAAAGGACAGCTTTAACTTGCAATCAGGTCTTTCCTTCTTTCACTATCTTTATTATTGTCTAATGTTACTATAAAATGTTGCTCTAATTCGTGATGCAACATAGGCTTTAACTTTAAAAATTACTTTAATCCTTACCTTAATTATACTGTAAATTAATATAATCACTCATATCATTCATTCCTCAATCATACCACAGCTGTCCTTTTAAAATTATGGCTTCCCTATACTTAGTAGGCCTCAAAATGAGAACAGCGACAGCACCTCCTCACTCACTGGAAGCCAACTCCTAACCGAACTAATCTCCTCTCTATCTTATGGTTATCACTGCTCTTACAGGCCAATGCAGTATCGGCTCACGTAAAACAGGTGCTCGTGATTGAGCGCCCGCTCTCCTGAAGTGCGCTCAGCCACTTCCCCCGGTGCGATGCATTATTTAAATAAGGGGTCGAGCTAAAAAGAAGGCGCTAGGGAAAATTGTGCAACCCTAGCGCCTCCTCGGCATCAGGCGCACAGGAGAGGTGGCTGTCAGTGCAGGCTGGGAAAATGGACGCCCAATACGAGCATCCATTTTCCCCTGCCACGGCACAAGATACCCCTACAAGATACACAGCCTGGCTTCCTTGGGTGCCCAGAACTTTTTTTTTTTTGGATACTTTTTTTGTACTTCAATATGATCTCTGTGGTTCCTCCTACTTAGGATCGTGACAATATTAAGTGGAGGAATCACAGACACCAGAAATGTGTATTTTTCCAGTGAGCTCTTGAGCGTGGCATAGCCTTGTGACAGAGCAAATGGTTGCAGGATTAGAAGCATTGCAGTAATGTATTACAAGAGTACGAATTTTACACAGAAAGCTTCCTTTGAAATACAAGCACATGGGTTATCCTGATGGCTTAGTGGTAAGTGTTCTGTACTGCCATGCGGAGGACCTGGGTAACGATTCTTGAGCCAGGCTTCTGCTCGTCAGTTCAGTGGGGGCTGTGATGCTGAAGGGGCAGTGTTCACAACTTCTGAGGGAGGGCAGTCTCTGCCTTCGTTCAGCATTGACACCAAGTGGCCAGGCTTAGAAGGTAACTTTTAAACAGCCACGTGGGTGCACGTGTACATGCGTATGCTGGCTCGCGCTAATGGATGCAGCTATTTTATAATCATATGCGGGTATATGCGCAGCCTGATATAAAATAGGCTGCATGCGCGTACAGGTGTGCGCCATTTTACATGGACACGCACGTGTGCTCGCAAATGCCGCCTCTACCATGTAAGTGGTAGATATGCAATGCTGACGAAATTACCAGTTTCCCCAGTCCATTCCCAATTTGCCCAGTTAAAAGATAGGACTTCCTAAACCCCCTAGTTAATAAGCTTCCCTTTTACCCTATTAGCTCCAACCCTTAAAACCTCACCAACTTGCCTCGTTGTGTTTATTTTATTGTTGCACGCCATCCATAGCAGAAGTAAAGTTACGCAGATAGGGACCCCAGCGCACGCTGTTGCATGTAAGTCCTTATGTGCTGGTTTCATTAGGAATGCCCACGGCTCGCCCAGACCATGCCCATACCCCGTTCCTTTTTTGTAAAAAAAAATGTTTGTGCACACGCCGCACTTTTTAAAATCCGGGCGATGTGCGCCGGCGCGGCTTCTGCACATATCTCCCGGCTTTGGCACATGTAAGGCTTTTAAAATTCACCTATTAGGGTCCACATTAGCCAGGCTCCAGCGGAAGCTGCAGCTTGTGCCCCTGGCCTAGGTTTGTCACTGCACTGACTGGGCTGAGGTGTGTGTGTGTTGGGGGGGGGGTGGAGGGACAATATAAACGGGGTGAAACTATCCCTCCCCCCCTGCAATTGTGAAGGAAGGTTCATGGTGCTGTTGCCTAAGAGAGCCAAGTTCCAACTGAGTTAGAAACTCAAAAAGAGCAGGAGGAAACTGTTAGGCCCAAAAAATAATAGATATATATATAGAAAAACTTTAAATTCTCTTTAATTACAGGGAATGCTTATGCATAGTGTATATCTGTACATACAGATTTTACACACCTAACACAAGTCTGAAGAACAACATTATGGCACATAGAGAACATTCTAGTGCAACACTGCCTGATACATACAAAAAAAGATACAAAATATAACATGTACATAAATATTGACCCATCATGGAAGATAAAATTCAACACATGATTTGGGAATAAGAAATATTACAATATGCAATGCACTGAAATACTGTTAACTGTAGCTCATGAAATAATATCACTCAAATTTATCAAGTCATGCCCTGGAAGGTTTGTATGTTTAACACTCACCAAATCCCCTGATACTTTTGGGGCAGTTTTCAAAAGACTCTGATTGGCTGTGGGGCCTCTTTATTAAAACATGACAGCGTGCAACCGCACATGAATGCATGTTGTTAGTGAATAGGCCCCCTTGAGATGACGAGGTCATCTGTACTAACATTGCGCGTTAACATGCTTTATTGTGTTTTGATAAATAAGCCCCTACGAGGGTTAGCTGAATAGATTCCCCCGGAGTGAAAATTGCACCTCACCAGATGGCTAAAGATGAAGGCACAGGCTCCCTAGATGGTTCGATTTAGGGGTATAATTTGGTTAGGTGGTAGCTTTTACCACCTAACCTTCATCTGCAGATATAGAAGGGGCAAACTATGCCATTACACAGGTACTTTTGTACCAGTATAAGATTTAGCAATATTTTCTAAGAAAAACTACTTGGGTAGTCTTCCTCAGAAAATGTTCTAAAAGTATGCAATTATAAAATTATCAGCACAGTTTGCCGTTATGTGACTTACAGAAAGTTGCCACCTTAATGCACTGAAACCAGATAGAAATTTTACCTGCATTCCATGTGTGAAGGGTTTCCCTGATTTGTGACTTTTTATGTCAAACAGCAAAGACATCTAGTGATAAATTTCCATCTAAGACAGGAATATGGATCACCTGACACCCATGGGGTCAGCTAGATGTTCAACAAGTTTTCAGATACATAACCTATGTGTCTGTCCATAGCTAGCACCTAAAGGTGGTCTTCTGTAGGAACTGGGTGGCTTAGAGGTGAGGCTTACATTGGATGCTCTGGGTATGTTCAATAAGATAAACAGAAGTATATCAACATAAAAGTCTAAATATAGTATATATTGGCCATGAAACCCTTAAGTATTTAAGCATCTAACTGGCATCCAATTCCAATATTCAGATGGGGATTTAGGTGACTAATGAGATTCAAAATCTACCCTGCTTTTTGTGTTCATAAAATCCCACTTTGAAACATTTCTTCTTGCCTTTGAATATTTAGGCCCTAAACCTGTGATTGACCCAACTGTGGCAAGGTTCAATACAAATTAAGTTCCTTTTGCTACCTCTCCCTCATATGTATACCCTAAAGGCACCAATAAGGTGAACTCAAAACATGCCTATGGCAAATAGAGAGTATGACCCAAAGAAAAGGAGTGGCCTAGTGGTAGAGCAGTGGGATACAACCCAGGAAAGCCAGGGTTTGAGTCTTACCACTCCCATTGATGCTTTTTATGAGCTTGGGCAAGTCATTTAACCCTTCATTGGCTTAAGTACCAAATTACATTATAAGCCCTCCGGGGCAGTGATCTACCTACTGTTCCTGAAACATAGCTCACCTTGAATACTGGTTTGGAAAGATGAGTAATAACTAAATCCAAGTACTTACATCTGAAGTTACTTTAACCCCGAAGGTATCAACCAGGCAGCATCATTGAATGCTAGTTCTTAATTTACAAAATGGCTGTTTTTTGCATAGACTCAGAAAATGAAATGGTGCTGGACCAAAATCACCAAAAAGTGATTATTCGCATCTCTCCTTTTCTTAGAAAAGAATTTCTTATAAAAGGTTAAAAAAAAAAGCCCAGAAATGAATAGCTTCAACAGACCCGAAATCAGGTTGATCAGTACAAAATGAGGGCTAAGAGAAGAAAAGGCAGAACCAACAGAGACTGGTGTGCATGTGGCATTTCCTACCGATAAGGCACTGTCTGTAAATGCAGCAGGTGCTGGGTGTGCAATAGGAACTCGAAATACTTTTTTTTTTTTCTCCAAATATAAACCTTTTGCCTTGGAAATAAATGAGAATGGTAAAGTCTCTTCTTCATACAGCCCAAGCCCTATCACAGCTGTGCACCACTGAAGTGACAACACGGCTTCTGCGGTACAGATTCCTGAAGCTGAGACATGCAGCCTCTGTTGTTATTCCGTACTAATGCACAAAGATTGTTCTGGCTCGCTCCGAGACCGTTCAGACTGTGCACAATTTCTTGGACAGCGCTGAATAGATGTCACTTACAACAGAGAAGGGTAAAGCAAAGAAGAAATAAAGGAAACTCTTTGCTGCTCCACCCCTCACTTAAGCTATAAGAAGCAGGCCAGAATTTGCACAACAGCTCCATGAGTCATTTTTTCCGCATGAGACATCAACGTTTTAACTTCTGCTTGTTCCATGAAGGGCTTAGTGCACGTATGCAAAGAGTGGTGGTGGAAGGGAACCCGTTGGCTTTTCACAGTCATCCAGGATGTCCTGAATAGCTCTCACTTCAGCATTTGTTAAGTTCCCCTTGATGTACAAGATAGCTGCAACATGCTTTTTGCTGTAAGGAGAAGAAAGTATTGGAAAAGTCAGTGTATCGTGTTATGTGCTAAATCACACAGATGTTTGGAGGCCATACCTTTAGAAGCCGATTCCCAATACCGGGCTAGGCAGCAACTTAGCAGGTTAAAAGTAAGAGTAGTTTCAGCCACAGGCTAGCCAGTTACATTTATCCAGTGTTATCCCTGCGCACAGCAACAGCCTCGGAACTCAGCAGACTAGCACTGAAATTTAGCACTAGCTGGCTAACCTCCTTCTTCCTCCGACCTAGCCCTGTTCCCAGGACTGCCCAGAATTTGAGTGACTAAATACAATCATGAGTGAAATTAGGAAGTGGCAAATTTTCAAAGCCATGAATCTAGCTGCCTAGGTTGCTCTGGCAATCTACCCCAATTGATACAGTTAATAAAAAAAAAAAAATTTACTGTCTGACTATACACTACCTCCTCCAATACAGTGCAGTCAATATGGAGTTCTGTTTTATTAGGGCTATCTACCTCCTCAAACTGGATAAAGATTTTTCTTTGCGCTTCTGACCCTTAATCTATCAGAATACTATCGCACAGGAAATAAATACTTTATTCACTCCAGAACATCATTGCTACTAGATGCTGAAAAATTATATTAAAACTGAAAAGTTAGCTCTTTTACAGTATTTAGTACTCTGACGCTAAACACATTTTCAGCATAAACTCAGGAAGGAATTTTCAGAGCCCTAATGTCTGCTTCGGCAATGTAAAATGTAAGAAATGTAAACATAACAGTCAGGGTTGTCACTCCATGAGCGCTGGAAACTGGAAAGGCCCGCTCTACACACACGTTCCTTGAAACACCCGCTGTCTGCTATGGTCTACAGCAGGATGCTGGACTAGATGGACCCTTGGTCCATGGAAGTTCTTGTGCTCTTAGGAAAATACAAGCATCAAATTCCTCTACCATTATTATACAAGGTGGCCCATGGAAAAACAGCCCGCCTCCAATACCAGTGCCATGGAGGCAGGCTAATTTTCCATGGGCCACCCTTTATAAGGACATCGTTTATTTCAGAACTAGAGCTTTATTACTTTGATTACTATTAAAATAAAAAGGCTTCATTTTTTATTTCATTATCTATGGGTGGTTTGGAATACAGATATGTTCCTTTAACAAATTCACAGGGTCATTCACCAAAATGCATTAGGCTGTTATCGCGGGCATTAGGGACCCAACGCCCGCGATAATGCCATAATGCATGTGTATTTATCATATCACGAGATGCAAATTCAGATTTTTAAAATTTTAGTCAAAGGGGAGAAATTAGTCATCTATTTATACCATTATAGGAAGGTCATCTAGTAACTCGAGGTGAGGTTTTGTTGGTGGTCTAGGGTTTTGGGGCCAGTTTTACATGCACAAGCAGATGTACAAACAGCACAGTACACATCAATGAAGATTTGATGTGATTTGGAATGAGGAAAGGTACACCAAGGTGCACAAAGGTACCTAGCTTGATAGCACTTGGTGCTATCAAGCTAGGGCGAGAGTGCATTGTAGAAATCTCATCTTTGTGTCCCTTTCTTCATTCCAAACCATGTCAAATCTTCACTGATGTGTACTGTGCTGTTCGGACATCTCACTGTGCGTGCAAAACTGGCTCCAAAACCCTAGACCATCAACAAAACCTCACCTCGAGTTACTAGAGGACCCTCCTACAGTGATATAAATAGCCATATAAATAGTCTCTCGCTCCACACCCTTATTGTAGGTGTTATTCATGCAAAATTTATAGCATTTTGATTAATCTAGGGGTCAGTGACTTATCCTGTATGTATGTACGCACATGCAGATGCACGTTTTGGGCCTTGACATTTTCACAAGGCTTCTAAGTCTGTGGTCCAAAACACATCAGCTCCAGGGAATAAATAATGGCAGCTCAGATGACATCATGCAAACCATGAAGTGGAACAAGTAGCTCCATGACAGTTCAGTGCACTTTCAGAAATTATTGAATTGTACGTACCTTATATCAGGATATTTTCTGGCAAGTGAGGCAACTTCAATCTGGATAGCACTTGTGTCCTGAAGTTTAATAATTTCAGCCAGTGAGGGGATGACTGGATTCAACCAGGTCGCTTTTGATCCCTGTCACAAGAAAAAAAGCCCACATAAAAGCTCTGCTACTTAGATTACTGGATGTGCTATCATCAAATCTTTATTAAAGCGAGGCAGAAAAAGCACTGGGATTAAACAAAGGCACAGGGTATCCCCAGAGCATTAATGGTGGTTTTTGAAACCCCTATGTCTGATTACAAACCACCTGAATAGGGAGCGAAGTGAGGACCAGAATTGGTTTGGTGACATTATGGAGCAATTTCTCCTTTGACGAGGAGAGGGAATCATCGGGTAATGCTGAGGAGCTGCCTTGGCTCCCTGCCTCGCTCCCCTTCAAGGGTTTGCAAACTGCTGGTGGTGAGCAGGCTTAGCCCTTATTCTTATTCCTTTTCTGGGTGCTCCAGGAGAGGACCCACACAGAGAGAGAGCAAGGACGTTTTAACAAAACGCCCAAAGGACTCAATGGTCTCTAAATATTGTATTTTGAGGGAAATGACCATAACAGTGTGATATTTATTACATTTCCTTAACCACGTCCAGGGAAGGGTTTTGACTAGTAACATTTTAAACACTTCTTCTTTTAGTCGTGGAAAAGTAAGAGTGAGAAATATCTCTTCCATTTCAACAAATGGCAGTACCAAACCGTTACTCTGTCAGAATAATGAATGGGGATTCTCCGCTGATCAGCTTCTAGTTACTCTCGGCAGGGCATGTGCTAAGGGCACTGTGAGTCAAACATCAGTGCGATCCTCGCAGGGGCGCAGGATATGGTAAGTCTGACTCTGCTCTCAGGATATCTCTTGTTTCTTAGGAACTGAAACCAGTAATGACAAAACATTGCTTCTCCCTTGCTCACTAAGGGGCGGATTTTCAGAGCCCTGCTCGCCGGTGAGCCTATTTTACATAGGCCTACCGGCGCGCGCAGAGCCCCGGGACTCGCGTAAGTCCCGGGGTTCTCTGAGGGGGGCGTGTCGGGGGCGGGCCCGGTCGTCGCGGCGTTTTGGGGGCGTGTCGGCAGCGTTTTGGGGGCGGGTATGGGGGTGTGGCTACGGCCCGGGGTGGTCCGGGGGCGTGGCCGTGCCCTCCGTACCCGCCCCCAGGTCGCGCCCCAGCGCGCAACAGGCCCGCTGGCGCGCGGGGATTTACTTCTCCCTCCGGGAGGCGTAAATCCCCGGAGAAAGGTAAGGGGGGGGTATAGACAGGGCCGGGCGGGTGGGTTAGGTAGAGGAAGGGAGGGGACGGTGAGGGGAGGGCGTTAGAGGATTCCCTCCAAGGCCGCTCCGATTTCGGAGCGGCCTTGGAGGGAACGGGGGTAGGCTGCGCGGCTCGGCGCGCGCCGGCTATACAGAATTCATAGCCTTGCGCGCGCCGATCCAGGATTTTAGTGGATATGCGCGGCTCCGCGCGTATCTACTAAAATCCAGCGTACTTTTGCTTGCGCCTGATGCGCCAGCAAAAGTACGCCTATTCGCGTTTTTTGAAAATCTACCCCTAATGGTCTACAGGAGACATTAACCCCTTTCAGTGACTCATCTATTCTCTGATTTTCCTTCTAGAGGAATTGTAGGGAGATCTAGTAAAATGTTTCAACTGTGCATGTTATTTCTGTTTTACAACCAGCGTTTTTTTTTCCACTGAAAACGGCAGGATATTTTTACTGATAGATAAATTATTGCACTGGAACAAAACATAGATAACTGTCCTCCTTGATTCTGAACCAAAACATGAAAAAAAAAATCCCAAAATCCAATTGTGACCAAACAATTTTTATTAGAACTTTCCAACCCCCAGGCTGGAAAGTACTAATACAATGGGTAAATCTGTCTGTTTGTCTATCTATGTGGAGGCATGATAATTTGCTTGCTAGTGAGCCAATGGGGCTCAGATTTGGTGAGGAAGGTCAACCGTGAGCCTGGTCTCAAAAAATGACCTTGACCTGATAAGGATGAGGTAATATTTAAATAGGGTAAAATTTGGAAAGAGCACCAAATCCTTGTAGATGGCTGGTTTATTCTTCCTTCTTCTGATGTAATTAGTGTTTATATGTGAAAAAAATTGCTCTCTACTGTGAGAAAAAATATGAGAAAAAAATTGCTCTCTACCGTGACACTAGAGCAAGCACTGATGTGCACACAGCCCAAAGTCATCCACTGCAGCTTCAGGTCAATGTCCTCAGTACAAGTATGTGAACAAGTCAGATCCAGACTCAAAGTAGGCAAATTTCATCCTGCTTCAAGTTTGACAGATTTTCAGTTATTTCCCAGATCTGTCTGGGAAAGCCATCAGATTTCACCCACAAATTTGGGGAAAATTTGAAAGACAAGCAAAAGGTTTGACTTGAAGAGCCACCAAATTCAGCAAAATCTGAAGTGACCTTTTCTGAATCTGCTTGGGATTTCTTCAGCAAAATTCACTAAGCCAGTTTGACAAAAAACTTTTTGCAGGTTAGTCGAGTTATTCTGAAGAATTTGCACATCTTTAGTCCACCACACCAATGACAACGAGAATTCAGAGTATTAAAATCATGTGAGCAGTTATGGGATGTATGCAGATAGGGTCTGTTATCTTACTGAGACAGAAAATTATGATTTCAAGGCTCTCCATGAGGTGCCAAATTCTATGAAAATATCTTTTTCTAAGAAGAACAATGGAAGAGCGACTGTTTTACACAACTCAGTGAAAACTGGCAAGAAACTGAGCTTACGTGAGAGGAACAGCAATCCTCTATCAGCAGTGCATTCTTCAGAATTTGGTTTGCCATGCTTTGCTGCTGGTCTGGATTTTTCTGACTGACTTTCTTCTTCATCAGCCGGATAATATATTCTTTAACCAGATGAAGATGGATCCTTTCAACGAGATTCTGTTGCATAAGAAGTTCAGAAATTACGTTGTAGCCATCAAATTACAATCTCACTCTTTTCATACAAAAAAAATGTTTGAAGAATATTTATTCACTCAAAGGACCCAAGCATGTTTTCACTAACGCAGATTCTCTGCTTCCTTCTGTTACCTGATAACAAGTTGCCTTGAGCATCTTCAATTGCGGAAGATAGTTCTTGGTAATTTTAATGATCTCTTGCATTGTCTTGTAGCAGCAAAGTCCATTTTTTTGGGAAAATTGTCTGAAATAAAGCTGACAGTGAAATAAGTCTTGTTAGTCTACTTCTGAAATACGGTAAGTGTATATATTCTGCAAAATCTCGGATACTGCTGAATACATTTTTTTTTAAAGGAGAGGCCATGTTGCAAAGTGGAAAAAGCTCCCAAGTACACAGCCTCACCTGATTTTAAAATAGTCATTAGTTGTGTACATTTTTTAATGCTCTCTTCCACTGCATATTAGATTGAGAAGGGTAAATTTGTGTCTGGTGACAGTTTTGACCAGACTTATCTACAGTTTTTTTTCTCCAATTCCACCTTACGGGAAGGACACAAATAAACCAGACCCATTATCTCTGCTCCTCTCCTACCTTTTCCTTTGGCTCATGGTCCTCTACGGTTACAGGATCAAAGTGTAAGCATAAAGTTTACAGTATAAGGAAGTGCTGTACTTGAGTAATATAATGAATCATTTTAAAATAAGATTACTATCTTGTTGGCAAGATCCATTTACTGACAAAGCCACTCTGTTTGCTGCGGCTAACTTGTTTCCTAGGATTTTCCCCTTCTGCTTTATTTATTCATTTATTCATTTATAAAAATGTATACGTCGCTTTCCAGATCTTACAATAAGGCCTTCCAAAGCGAAGTGCAACAACAAAATACAACTAAAACAATAAAAGTATAAAAACAAGCCAATTTACTCTACAATAAAACGAATCTACAGCAAAACAAAATACAATCCACGTCCCTGCTGCCGGCCTTAAATGAAATTAATCCTTATAAATCTAAAATCATCAACCAGGTCTTCAGCTTATGATGAAATCACTTTAAATCAGTTTCTTCCCTGATTGACAGAGGTAGGACATTCCATAACTTAAGGCATCGCCATGGAAAATGACCGATTTTGCAACCTCACATGCTGAAAAGGTTTCGGGATGGGCCCTGCCTTACAGGGTCCTGATCACACTGCTGTCTGACTTTATTGCCCGTGATGAGCCCTTTTTTTTTTCCCATATCTACCCGAAATGACAGAAAGCATTTGGGGCATTTTATGAGTCCTGAGGGTTATTAAAAAAATGCATGATTGAGAGTTAGGTACCCTTAAATCCTGAAACAGGTCTTGAAGAAGTACTTCAAATCCAGCATCCTCCATTTCACTAAGTGATGTCAGAATGTCGTTGCGTGTATATTGATTAAGTTTTTCAAAATTTTCCCTGAAATGGAATTATACAGGTTATGTAAATATTAGCTCTGTGATAAGAAGTACAACTAAAAACAGATCATTAACTAAATATCTCAACATCAATCTAAATTCCCATAATGGAATCCTTGAAGAGTAATGAATGATTCTTGTGTCCTTAGCTGATAATTACTGATAACTGTAAAGATATAAATTCCTCACTGTCTGTTCGCCCACTCTTGGGGAAGAGTGATATTGCTTCCTTGTGACTGATCACAGCCTTAGAGTCATGTTAGATGAATATTTAAACTCAGAGAAGCATAATGCCAAGATGTCCTGAAGTATCTGCTTCTTTTTGAAATCTAGCAGACATAGAAGTGCTTATGTAAATCCTGTTCATCTGGGGTCTCAGTAACACAAGAGTTGATTATAAGCTGCCTGGTCTACTGAAACTATTAATTTGTGGGTCTTTCAGATTAGTCTACACTAGCTCCCTGTTTTCCAATTTTATCTATTATAAAAGTTTGCCTCTGGCATTTAAAGCCCTCCATAGGAATGTCCCACTATATCTTAGGGTCTGAATCACTAAGCATTTTTCCCAAAGACACAGAATGGGAGAAAAGCCTTAGTGAATCAGGTACTTAGTGAGCTATTGTACCATATGCTACCTCTTGCTCTGATCATCATAAGCTGTGCTTATGGCAATTTTGCCCCTCAAGATAAATGGGGGAAGTGCAGGCTATTAAACGAGGGGGGTTTGGAGGACCTAGCTCAACACTGGGTGAACTGGTGGATGAACCAGTTAAACTGGTCATGGCATGGATGTGCACTGGTTTTAAAATACTCTGACTTATGTGGAAGAAACGGGGAGGTCCATATTTAGCTGCTGTGCGGCTCTGTTAGTTAGCTGGTTATACATAACCAGCTGACCAGAGTTAGCCGCAGAAGGTAACCAGATAACGAATATCAGAGTTAGCTGGTTAACTTATGTGACTAACTCTGTTCCTCCCTAGAACATCTTCTGCCTGCCCCCAGAATGCCCCCTTCTAGAATTTAGCCAAATAAGGGATAAATATAGCCAGGTAAGCCATTTAGACGTGCACCCACTTAAAATTAGGAGCACATGTGAGCTCAGGCTGTTTTATAAAGTCACTGCATCCCTGGGCGTGCACTGACGCACAGGCACCAATGTACACCTACACACCACTTTGAAAGTTACTGTCCCTGAGTTCTCTAATTGTAGACATATTACAAACTTGTAAAATGATGATGATAATGAAAGAGAATGGGGCATTGTGGGATGACAGAAAGAGGGCATAGGGGGTGAGGAAAGGCAGGTTTTTTTTAAACCTGGTAAGTGTGATAATCTAATCTTGCAGTATAAATTACTACCTGGCAATCTTTACAGTGAACAGAGATCAGTGACAAAGAATGAAGACGTACATTTTCTGGCTGTTGGATTTTGCAGATGTAAAGGAATTTGCATGCTCTGCTATTTGTGTCTGGATCAATAATATTTAAATAAATTAGATAACAGGTTGCTATCAGTGTGAGTTCATGATAGGAAAACTGATTGCCCTGGGTTTGTATACTGCCATCTAACGCCGAGGTAGATTCATCCTCTTTGCATTAATGCGCATGCCAGAGCATTCCTTGCGCAGACAATGGCAGTAATGTTACAACAGGCTATATAAATTAGCTGGCTGTTATGAGCCCATTACCTGTAAGTTCACTTTGAAAATTATCCTGGGAAAGTTACGCATGCACAATGGCACCCACTCTTGGGTGCACATTGTTTTGCCAAGAGAATTTTCGCGCATGCTTTTTAAAGTCAAAGAAGTGTGTGCATGTGTGTGTGTGCATGTGTGTGTGTGAGTGTGTGTGTGTGTGTGTGTGTGTGTGTGCGTGCATGTGTGAGTGTGTGTGTGTGTGAGTGTGTGTGTGTGCATGTGTGTGTGTGCATGTGTGAGTGTGTGTGTGTGTGTGCATGTGTGTGTGTGTGTGTGTGGGGGGGGGTACACACCCCAGCCCCACCCAGACTCCACCCCCTGGAACACCTCTCCTCTACGTATATAAAAGTGCATGTGAACAGAGTGCATGCTCGTACTTTTACACATGTATCAGTCACACAGTTCACTAAAAGGCCATTTATGCAGAAGTCCCTTTGAAAATTACCATCCCTGCAGCTCAGGTTAACAATTTGGAATTTAACATCCATTCCTCACAGTTCAAAATATCAGTTACCCAATCATTTTCCTCCATTTATCACACATGCTGTTTGATAAAGAAAATTAAATGTTCTGTATGATATTTTAAACAAAACTTCATTCTTTCTAAATATCTCTGGATTCATGATCCTGCTATAAATAATATAGTATTCTGCTATGAAAAATACAGCAGAATGATGAGCCGTGGCCAGAAAAGGGGAGGGGGGGGAGCAACAGTGTGCAGCCGCGCCACACACTACCGCCCCCATAGCGCCACGGGAAAAGGCGGTGTTATTTCCTGCGGTGCTGCCGGCGATAATGTGTGTAAAACATTATCGCCCGCAGCGCTACTGGGTCCTAACCCCGCCCACACTCCTCCCCTTCCCCTAATTACCATTTTACCGTCACGATGCGGCCGGCGTCACATGCGGTAGGGCGGTATTCGTGTGCGATGACGCCCTAATGCACTTGATTACGGGCCGTTGCACAACGAAGAATGACCCTGCCAGTTAGCAATCAAAACACAGTTTTTGCACTTATTTCTGAACTGAACTCCCATACTAAGACATCCTTACCTGAACGTTTGACAGCTGTTAATGTTCATAATAATGACAGACTTGAAATACTTGTGCTGCTTGTGTTTCTCTTTGAATTCTTCAAAACATTCTTTATAACTAATAAAGGAAAACAGTAAGTAGCAAATGCTTAACCTTCGGTACCGGAAGATATTTGCTTAAATGTAAATCTTCAAAGAGTTGTGTGTGCACAAATTATAACAGATGCTAAGCAGCACATAATTAGTGCGAGGGCTATTTTATAAACCTCAAACTTATGCGTGCGTGTGATGGTGCACAAGTAAATTTGCTCGCATAAAAAAAAGGGGGCAGGCCAGGGATGTTTCGGGGCGTGGCCAACATTTACCCATTTAAGCTGCTATTTTATATCCTGTAAAAGGGATGCGTGAATGGCTGTGACCTGCACATATTTATGCCTGCTAATTATCTGGCGTGAGAGTAACATTCTTTACAGCCAAAAAACTGACTGTGTTAGGGGGCAGGGGAGAAGTTCAGAGTGAGGAACCAAGAGGGTCTTGATGACCTAGAGACAGACTAGGCAAACTGGTAATGGTAAAACTGGTAATTTCCTTCACGCAGGTATGTTATAAACTTTGATGATTTATTTACATGCGTAAAAGCCAACAAGTGTTAAGGAAAATATGCGCATGAAATCCACATGAGAAAATTAGGAGCACAAACACTCGCGTATAGGAGACTTGCGCCACTTATCCGGATAAATGTAATCTTTTAAGTTTCAAGATCCAGATAAGTATGATAGCTGGATTAGTGTTAAAATACTACTCATTCTGCTATGTTGAAAATAAGTGCCGCGTATCTTACAGATATGCTTAAATCTACCCAACAGGTTTGTGTATTTATATTATCTGTGCGTATTTGCATGCACGATATAAAATACATGGGCATGCACGTGTGCGTCCATACAGTCGCACATGTGGGTGCGTGCACTTGCTTTAAAGTTATCCTCCCTGTGTACTGTGATGCTGAGTCCTAAATGGGTAGGGGATGAAAATTCATTTGAAACAAAATGGGAAAGTTTAATGAAATTTTGAATTTGAATGAATTAACATTTATAGCCTGCACTCGTTGCTAAACGGTTCAACTCATTTTTTTTAAATAAAGCAAATGGTGCCAGCACAATTTTTTTTTTGCATGGAAAAATTTCACCAGACCGGCACCATTATAAGAAATGGCCTTGGCGGGGCAGGAGCGACTGGGGATCGCTCCTACCACTGGTGCCTAAGGGGTAACCCGGTTTTAAGTATGTTAAGGGGGAGTCCAGGGCCTTGCAGAGGCCCACAGGGGATGGGAGAGTCCAGGGGTCCTGTGGGGGAGCCCTGGGGGGGTGGACTTTTTAAATACGGTAGCTGGGTTTTAAAATGTTTAATGCCAGTGGCACAAAACAAATACAAAACAACAACAACAAAAAAAGAATGACATTTCATTCATTTTTCTCTCTCTTTTCATTTTGAAAATAAAACAAAATAGGAAAAACCAACACCGACTTTTCCTATTTGGTTTCAAACAGCAGCAGCGCGTTGCCCATTCCCAGCAACTGATTACGTTTTGTGCGTCCTACGTTGGAAGTTACAGTTTGATTTCAATTCCCTAAATATTCTGCACTAAATACCGAGTGAGATCATCTTGCATTTGTTTTCTTTTTGTGAAACAATGCAAACCGTGAGCGACACGCAAGTATGGCGCTTCTGTTTTCCGCCGCCGCCGCCGTACCTCTTTAGAAGGAATGACGACAACAACAGGCGCAGCCTCTGCATCAGCAGCCTGCTCAGGTCCCCAGATATCTTGTCAGTTTGTTCCTTCATGCTGTAAATCGTCTGAAAGGAAATCGTTTAAATAGGTGAATGGAGGATTCCCAACTGGAAATAAGCAATAATTATTAATTAATTAAGGGGGTCATTTTCTAAAGCGATCGCACGCGAAAAGTCACCCTTTTCACGTGCGATTGCTGGGGCGGACTCCACAATGACTTTGCTGATGGCGAAAAGGTAGGACCCCCCCCATACCGCCGCCAGTAGCGCGCCCAATAGCGCCACCTTTCACGATGGCGCTACTGGGTGCGAAAGCCAGCAGCGATAACACCGCGGTGGTGCGATCGCTGCCGGCTTTCGCAGGCCCGCTTCGCCCCCCCCCCCCCCCCCCCCCCATTACCGCCGGATTCTCTAAGTTCTGCGAACTTCGAAAATCCAGGCCTAAAGCATTTATAGACTGCTGCATTCACAGTGCTACACGGTGTAGAAATAAAGCTGGCATGAAGTCATATAGCAATAAAAAAGCGAATCAGACAATATAGAATACTGAAAGGCCGCAAGGTCATCAGAAAAGGCTTGGGATTAGTGGCCATCTGGTGTTCTGTTTTCCTGCTGTGAAAGCATGCTCTTCCAATATATTCATCAGTGAAGTAGGAAGAGGATTAGGGGGCCAGACCAAGCGCACAACGAAGCGGCTGTTGCTGGAGGACGTGGTCAAGGCATTAGCACAGTTGGATTTAAGAGAAGTTTGGACAAGTTCTTGGAGGAAAATTCCATAAAACAATTATTAGCCAGGTGAACTAGGGGAAAGTTGTTGCTTATCCCTGAGAGTGCTTGGGATACTTGGGATCCAGACTGGCCACAGTCGGGGACAGGATGCTGAGCTCGGTGGTATTTCTAGTACCAGTAAAGTTTCAAATCAAAGAACTTATTGTAAAATATTTCTGGTTTTGCTACAGACATCCTTACCTGGAGGATGTCGATGGGTAATTCACTGTGAAAGCAATCGTTCAGCATTTCTGGCTCCTTTTCTTCTCTCCACTTTTTTACCTCCACCTCTAAACTTTTCTGCATCCATTCACGTGCCAGAGTCTTCATGAAGTAGGAAGAAAAAAAGAAAAGGATAGGTGAGTGTAAAGTCTAAATAAACAATTTCAATACAAATCTGTGTAACAGTTTATATAGACTGCTTATTAAGGAGATAATATTCAACCAGTGCACCAGTCTGCTGCGGGTACATTTTACCCGCAGCTTTTATACAAATTTTCAAAGCGACCACACAGGCATGCTTTCACTTTTAGAAATTATCATAGGAAAACCATCAGGCACCGGCAGCAGAGGAGGAGGAAGCAGCCCGAGGTGCTGCAAGTCCACGATTCTCCTTCTCTTTCAGAACATGAAGAGTGAGTGAGGGGATTGCGGAAGCTGTGGTGGTGGTGGTGGTGGGGAGATGGGTATGCTAAGGAAATAATGTGTCTTCCAACCTGCTACCAATGAGGTTGCTCTTCCACGGAGGGAGAGAAGGTGAGTCAGGGGGAGGTAAGGGGGGGTAGTGAAGGAGGTGCATGAGGGGATTGTGGAAGGTGGGAGTAAAGGAGTTGAGTGAGGTGATTGTGAGGGGTGAGAGAGAGAGAGAAGGGGGATTGTAGGGGGGTAGGAGTGAAGGGACTGTGGGGAAGTGAGATGAAGGAGGTGAGAGAATTGTGGGTGGTGCGAGTGGAAGTGTGAGTGGCAGGATTTTGTGGGGGAGAGAGTGAATGATGGTCAGTGAAGGGATTGGGAGAAGGAAAGTAAACTCGGAAAGGTGAGAGGATCAGGGAGAGTAAGGGGATGAGGGAAGTGCATAAGGTAGAGTGATTTTGAATTTAGCATTACATGCTTTTCATGAAGAATGTATGTAAGAAAATGACAATTAGGGGCTGAATTAGGGGCAATTTGAATGCTCCCCCAACCAAAAAGACCTTCCTCTGCATCTGCCCCCACCCCGACATTTTGGAAATGCACTAAGAAAGTGAGGGAATGTTAGTTCTTGGCCAGATGAGAGGGAGTCTCCGTCCTCTTCAGAACAGAGAGCTGGCAGCTCGGGGCTCTGCTGCTCCACTGCTAATATTTTTTTTTCATTAAGGTTTTAGCTTCCTTCCCAAACTTCTGCCACAGAGCACACACATGGGAACGATAATGGACGGTTATACAAGACTAGATTTCAATCCGTTCCTGGCAGGATGCCTAGAATTCTATGTCTTTTTCCCTTCGGCTACATGCTGACCTTTTAAAGTTGGGCACACCCTACGTCTATCTAGGTGTTCTGTGTTTTAGTGGTTCTAAGTTATACTCCAATCAAAAGACAATGAAGGTGTTACTATTCAGAGAGCTGGCAAGCTATCCGGACAACAAAGTTACCTGGACACCTTTACTCAAATATTCAGTGTAACTGCCATGGTTTCGCCTCTTACACCGGCTCCTTGTGCCAAGGTTCAGCCTGCTGCGCAGCCTTCCCTCCACCAGGAGTCCTCAGTGAGCCTTGCCTATAGCCTTGCCAAGGACCTCCTCACTGGTTACACCACGCCCAAGCCTCAGCCCCATTTAACTCTGCCTTGTCAGTACCTAGCTGCCTCTTCACCTTGGCTCCCTGACCTAACCTCCTTGTTCTCTCATTTCTGTTTTGCCTTGCAGCCTACCCAGCGATCTGTCTTGTTGTGCAGCCCTACCCAGGCATCCTGTCTTGCCTTGTAGTCTACCCAGGCTTTCTGCTTTGCCCAGTGGCCTCTCTTGGCCTCCTGCTTCACCCTGTGGCATCCCAGACCTCCTTTCCTTGCTCTGTGACCTCCCAGGCTTCCTTGCCTTGCTTTTCAGCCTCTCAAGCCTCCTTGCTTTGCTTTCTGGCCCCCTGGGCCTCTCTGCCTTACCTTACAGCCTCCACGACTGCTAGGTTCTCATACCCAGCCTCGCGCCCTGTTGGGCTTCCCTCTTCATTGTTGCCTGTTCTGTCTAGTCCAGTCCTGTCCAGTTCTTGTTCTGTCTTGGCCCACCCTGTCCAGTTCCTTTTCTGTTTCCCAGTCCTTACCCTTGTCCCTGGTTCAGCTTGTATATTATATCCACTCCCCAGTCTGAGCCTACATCCAATCCCCAGCCTGACCCTGCATCCAGTCCTAGCCCATGCCCAGTATCCAGTCCTCAGTTCCAGCCTGTGTCTGTCCAGCCTGCTCCAGTATCCAGTTCTCAGCTTCCAGCCTGACTCTGCCCCAGCATCCAATCTGCGCCTGACCTCAGTTCCTGCCTGTGCCTGTCCTGCCTCTTCCAGCCTGACTCACCATGTTGTTCTTCCGAAGAAGTGAAGGCCTACCGGCCCCCGAACCCAAGGGCTACACCTGCAGGGGAGGAGGATGATGTGGCAGAAGATAAACCCAAGCCTTGCCATGTGGTCCTGCCCTACTCCTACAGGGGTGCACCCAAGACTAGCTGGCACCGCATGACAGGAACACAGCTGGCTATGCAATCCTTTGAATATACTCAGATAGAAAACAAGCTATCTGGATAAAGTTATCCAGAAAAATGTAGGACTGCTCTAGGGCATGAGCAGACTTGCCCAGATAACACAGTGTTGGCGTTATCTGGCTAAGTTAGCCCTACCCTGGATTGCTCCTGAACACCTCCGATTTATAAATCAGCAGAGGTGGGCACAGCAAGAAATTAAAATCCAGCGGTTTGTCTAGCTGAATCCCGAACTTAGCTGGACAAACCTTTGTCATATGGACCTCTAAATCTTTATGTATGAGTTTATTTTAAAAGGTGATCTCAATTCTAATTTATTATAGTTAACTGTATGTTTTTTTTCCAAATATTACCAAATAAAGCAACAGCTGTTTTGGAGTAACATAGTTAAATTTAGTTGGTTTGTACTCAAGGAAAATCTCTTCTATTCCCCTAAACCAACTCCAGTCCTCAAGAGCCACAAACACTCCTGCTTTTCAGGATATCCACAATGAATATGCATTGGTTTGATTTCCATGCACTACCTCCACCGTATGCAAATGTATCTCATGCATATTCAGTATGGATTTTGAAAACCAGGCCTGTTTGAGGATCAGAGTTGGCCACGTCTGCCCTGGCCCTCCCCTTATTCACTCTTTCATTATGTGCTCACTAATGTAGATCTTCACTCCCCAGGGCTTTTGATCTTCACTGTACAAGCCTCAAAGGGCTTCCAGAAGACAAGGTAGGCAAACAGTTTTCTTTTGGGGGCTAACAAACATTTTACAGCAGATTAGAAAATGGGGGGTAATGCCTGTCGTGGTCTGTAGTACAGATCACCTTCTTGGAGACTGGGAAACGGGACTGGGAATTAGTAGAAGAGTAAGCCAGGTACACACATATCCATTGATGAAAATAATGCCAAAGGGCTCACCTCTTCGTTAATAATATAGTAATACTCAAGCTCCCGGACTTGCTGTAAGGGCAAAAGATTTCTCAGTTCGTCCACATTCACGTCTTTTCTCAAAGAGAAGCTGCTTAGTATGTCACTGCAATAAAGCAGAAATAAGATTTAGATTCCCTTTTCTAGGTTGGTTTTAGGCCATCTGGACAGAAGTATAAAACATTTTAGTGCCTAGAAACCATGAAATAAGATGAAAACATCAACCTTAAAGTTGCTGCCTGTGAGGGAGGCCTGCCTGAACTTTTTACACACACGTTTGAAGGGCTTACTATATTGTCAGCATCCACTGTGAAACTTTAGAGACTGTATTGCTGAAGGCTGCCTGCAGAAGCTTGCACTCGGGGTGCCGCTTATACTGAAATGAGATTAAAAAAAGGGGAACGCTGGACGCACGACCTTCACTGAAAAGCCGCAGCCCATAAATCAGTTTGTGCAAAATCTGGCATAAGACAGAGCAGCAACCACAACTGCGTGACAGCACGTGAATGGGAAACATCTGTGTCTCTAACCTCCGGCGACACAACGGAGGCACAGGCAATGTACAAATGGAAAACGAATCGAGGGAGCATGGATGCTGGAATCAGTAGCAAAATGTCTTCCTGTAAAAAACCCACTTCCATTTCATTGAAAGGTTACAGTATGTTTTCCCTTTGTTCAGTCATATTTGAGTATCTGCCCCTGGAATATCTGCATTCTGGGTGATCCTGAGGCATGAACCTACTACTGCAGAAGGACATCTGGAATGAGGATAGAGACAGAACCTTAAAAATAGGATGCCTAGCAAAGTCACAAGATGAGACAGCTTCTCAACCTCTCCCTGTTATTGCCTCACCTCAGTATGAAAAGCATGCATCTTTGTGCCGTGTAGCACTAGGTTGTCTGGTCAGCAATTACTTAAGCGTGCTATTTGGTAAAATTCAGTTACTGCAGATTACGACACCAAACAATTCTGTGACCAAAGATCATTTATATGCACTGGACCTTTCTATCAATATCTGTAGGACATTTCTGGAACTCCTCTTTACTCACCAAAATGAACTGCAGCCAACCTGAAAGCTCTCTTATTTTCCCAAACTGTGTGCTTTTTTTTTTTTTTACTGCTAATTTCCTAAGGCTACATTACAGCAAATGGTCTCAGGATCTCTCTGACCTCCTTCCCAAACTCACTGTTTGCCATACTTTTCCAAAGGGATTCATGGCTTCTCTGGGCTGCTCTGTCTCCACTACTTTAAACAGCTCTGACACACCTTCATGTAAACATGGGTTCCGATTAATGCAAAATAAAGCAGCACAGCGGACTAACATCAAAGTGTTCTTCATTGCTAGTGCAGATAATTTTGGGTGTGGCTCACCAGGGTTCTTCTATACCTATAAGGAAAAAGCCTTTGCTTGTATGCATGGGTTGTTAAGTTTGCCATGGTGCACATAACATTTCATTCTCGAGAGCTGCATTATTTTTGCATCTGAATGCTCCAAGAAAAGTATATATCTATAAGCAGATCAGCTAGTATGAATTACCCCCCACTTACTTGGGATAAATGCTTTCCACCCAAGACAAGATAAGATATATGTCTTGGTCCCCTAATTCAAAGTCAGTAAATGTGCTCAGATGAGAAGAGAAACTCTTGAAGTAGAATCTGGCATAGGTGTTGCACACATCATATTCTTTTGGGTAATGTTGACCCACATTTGTCACCACATGAGTTAAGTCCTCTCGAAATGTTTTTCCCAAGTGCAATAAACACTGAGCAATGACTGACATCTTCTCTGAGAGGCACTCTTCTGTTTTAATCATTCTTTCTTCGACCGAGCATTTCACGGTATCCAGCCACACCCTTTTCCATTCTCGAGGCCTTGAACTGTTCACCATTGGCAGCCCCGTCTTTGACAAATGTTTTCGATTCTCGTTTTCTTGCTCTATCATTGCTTCTACTGCTTGTTTCAGTAACTCTGGGTTATAGTTTACAATGGATTCGCTTATTACGCTGAAGACTTCATGCTCTAGATGTTCATAGCACAATTCCAATTCCTTCTGATCCTTTGTCGTTTCCTCTTCACTTTTGCTGTATGTTTTGCTGTAGACTTTGCGCTCGAGGACAATCAGGCCCTTGCTGGCACTGAGCAATCTCTTACAATCGATGTGTTCTCTGATTTGTGCCACTGCCAACAAAATTTACAAAAGACAAGAATTAAAATATTTTTCAGTTACATCTTCTTTCAATTGCATTAAAAGTATGCTTTGTTGTAGGTGCTGCCTATTGTAAAGCAGAATGTAATCTCTGATCCAAGCTGTTTTTTAAATACTAAAATATCTCACCATATTTTCTCCAAAATATGACACTACTTTCAAGCAGTGCAACAATATCATTGACCCAAAATCCCTTATGTATGCTGGTCTCTTGACCTCCAGTCTCCGGTGATGGTAGCAATAACCTTTTTCTGAAGGGAGCTTCTGGTTCTGAGCTCCCAGCTGACCTCTGGCCTTCGGCCGAGCTCTCTAATGGGAAAACTCACTGAGCATGGGTACCCTTGTGCGGAACATTTCTTTGTGTTAACATTCCAATTGTTGAGCAAGTAACGTTATAGGAAGAAAGTGTTTTGCCTCTGAATAGTGTATAATGCTATATTGTGTAATAGTATTAACTGGACAATGACACAAAGTGGTACTGCCCACATCTAAAGAAGGAAATCATGACAAGGAGCTAATACATTAACACTCATGCTCATGGAATATATGTCCTCCAAGGTAGGAATAGCGCTTCTGATTTTAGGTTTTAATCAATAAGCCCCGATAACCCCTCCCCTCCCCCCTCGATGAAACCAAAAAAAATACAAACAAACAAAAAAAGGTGATTTTTAAATAAACACTGGAAAAACAACATATCACTTAGTATTCTTTCAGCCCTTTTTTGCCTACCCTGGATCTTTTGGGGGTTTTTTTTAGTGCCTTTCCCATACTAATGACTCCTCAGTTGCACAAATGTATGTATTTCATTCAGTTGAGAAAGGGACTCAACCACAGCACCTGTGCTGTGAAAACACTGATAAACAGTGTTTTTTTGGTAACCCACAGAACCCCTAATTAGCCGGCAAATAAACACCTACATTTACAATTTATAAACACATGAAATCAGACCAGCCCTAGGTATAACACAATAGGGTATAATAGTAGTATACAGCATTTTATGAATACTAACTTTGGGTTCATTATAAGGAACTGCTGTTGTAGCGAGGGCCCTGCGCACAGATAAGCATCAGTTTCACACAGTGTGAAATAGTCAACAATTATTATGCCAAAATCAGAAAAGCTGGGGGGGTCAGACTGTGTCGTATGGTGTGGTGCCCTGCACTACAGGAGGCTCAAATTCAAATCTCCTGTCCAATGCAGGGGGCCAGTAAGCTTTGGCCAGCATCACAGGGGCAACCAGGTCAGGCCCGGGTGGGGGGAGGGCAGACAGCCGCCGCCGCTGGTGCAGCAACCCGTGCCAGCTGAAGGAGGGGGCTCCTCTCCCCCCTCCCCTCCCGGGCCATGAGGGGGGGGGGGGAGGGGATGCATTTTGCCCAGGCATGACATCTGGGGTGGAGGGGGCCTCTAGGAGAGAGGGAAAGGATCTGAGTATTCAAAATAAAGTCAGAGAAGTTCAAACATGAAGCATAGCAAGCCCATCGTTCAGGAACCAGCGGTGCTGTTCCAGGTCGCAACCCCACTCAAATAAAAATGAACTAACAATTAGGAATAAACTGGCAAACTTTCAGAACTGTTGCACTGACTACAGTCATGAGTGGCTTGTTTAATACATTTGTTTATCTTTCACAAAAAAAAAAAAAATGCAGTCTACCCCCTGGATTTCTGAACTGGTGGAGCAGCCAGATGTTAGTTATCAGTACTAGAAATATGCAAACTTCTTGCAGGAAAGTTTGCAGGATCGTCAGATTAATTCAGAGAACGTAACAACAACAACAAAAAAAAAACCAAGTCGAACGAGAATCCCGTGACTTGGTGGATCTGTTTTAGAGGTGCAACGTATGCACACCTGATCTGCAGGGTCCACCCACAGCCAGCAGATCCAATGTGGATCCAGTGCAAACCATAAAATCTGCATTGAATCCAGTTGGATTTCCCCTACATCTGCTGGGGAAATTCCAATGAATTTCCTCAGCAAGTCTGGGAAAACTGAGGAAATTCTGTTGAACGCGGGCCAGATTAAAAATTGTCTGCACTTCTCTAATCATTGCCATACACTGCCTTCCAAGGCTCAGGTTTCCTTTCCTGAAGTACAAACAGCTTTCCCCTCTATTAAAAATGTGAAACACATTGGGTCGAATCACATTTGCGCCAAGGCTCAAACAGAAAAAAAAACCAACCCATGCATTTTTACCAAATCTACACCTGTCTCTTGTTCAGATGTACACACTAGAAGCCCAAATTAGGTACGGTGAATAAATCAGCGAGGCTCACCTGTAAGTGGCTGGGTGTAGACGCTCTCTTTTTCTGCTGGCACGACGTCTCCATTTCTGGTGGCACCGCAAGCAAACAGCTGCAGTAATTTAGCACCCAGCCCTTTCGTCTTCTTCTTCTTCTGTTCTTCTGTTGTCTTGCAAGCTGGAAGTTTCTCCTTTCCGCCTCTGTCTGTACGACTCTCGCCATCTCCTGCACTGCTGTCGCTGGACCTGGTTAATGCTTTGGTCCTCTTTTCTTTCTTTCTCCCTGCCATCGGAAATGACAAAGTGTGAGTCCAAAAGGGGCGAAGGAACAGCGTGCTGTGGAAGTACCGAAATTAATGTGCCTTGCCAAAGCAGCACGGGGCCCCTCACGATATGCATAACTACACCCAACCCATCCCAGTCTGAGAGGCACACTGGTTTTCAGGATGACCACGATGAATATACATGAGATCTATTTGCACACGCTGCGTCTCCAAAGTATGCAGCGGTGCTTCATACATATTTCTTACGGACATCCTGAAAACAAGCCTGGTTAGGTGCCCCTCCAGGACTGGGTTGGGAGGCAGAGGCACTGCATTAGGCAGCTAGGGATGGCTACTTTACACCTCATCTGAATTTGAACCTACAGCAAGTTTCCGATCTGGAGCTGAGGCTATGCTAGCAGCTGATCCACATGGCCACTGTAATATTCAGTTTTTGGTTTATGGGTTACAAATAACACTTGTCCCCTGAGCAGGGGGATGTTTAATGCTAGTATTTCTACCAGTGTTAGTATCATTTAAGAGATCTGTTTCCTTGCTGCCATGCAGAAGTTCAGTTCTAATTACTTAAACAATCTCACCCACAGTTCTGCAATGTAGTGGACCTTTTGACGCTAGGAGGTAAAAAGCATGGCGGCAATACCAAATCGACACCATTGAAATTAGATTACAAGAAAACAAGCACCACAAGCACCCTGAGAGGCGGCTCAGGAAAAGACAAGCAGGAAGAAGCCAGCTCATGGTTGATATAAGGCTAAATGTAGTATGTGAACAAGCGACAGATTGTAAGCAAACAGTGCACGCAAATAATGCCTTGATTACAGCACATCCACGTTTAAGGACTGGGATTGGCAGCCTTTTGGTCCCTGTCAATTAAAGATCTGTCTGTCCCAGTGGCCAAGCAATGGAAGCTTCCTTGTCTTGCCTCCAGTGCATTTTTTTTAAAAATCTGTTCCTGTCACAGGCGGTTCATTGCGATAGCAGCACAGGATCGGTACCCCTCTTAAATAGGAAGCACTGCCATCGGTGGGCACAGCACCACCTTGGATAATACAGAGGATTACAATGTCCCTTCCCCCAAAGGTTTACTATTTACTTAGTTTCAGTAGAGCAGTGGTCCCCAACCCTGTCCTGGGGGCTCCCCCCAGCCAGTCGGGTTTTCAGGATATCCGCAATGAATATGCATGAGAGAAAATTTGCATGTTATGGAGGCAGTGCATGCAAATTTTCTCTCATGCATATTCATTGCGGATGTCCTGAAAACCCAACTGGCTGGTGGGCCCCCAGGACAGGGTTGGGGACCACTGCAGTAGAGGATAAGTTAGGTGGCTCGCTGAAGGGTGCCCGGTGAGTGGTGGATAGGAAGATCAAACCGGTTTCTGGAGCTTGATCAACTTCCAGTCCATGCTGTCTGCCAGTTCAACTTTCAATAGGGCTCATTTGTTTCTCCTGATGGTGATCAACAAAGGGGACACTCAGAAAGGGAGTAGATACGTCCCCAAAATAAGATTTGATTCATGTCTTTCTATGTTCCCACATATCTATCTTGATGGGGCTTTCTAAGCCTTCAATAATGATAATCAGGCAGAATGGGGTACAGGGAGCCATACAGAAAGCAAGAGAGAGAAGGAGGTGGGAAAAAGAAAAAAAAATCTTAAAATTTAGAGAAACAGAGGGAGAACGGAAATGGCAAGAGAAAAGAAATAATCTACATACCCACGTGAAAAACTGGAAAAAATGTATTTTTTTGTAAAGGAAAATAACGTTTGTATATAGTAAATAATGTAAAGTGTAGGTGAATTTATGCAATTATGTCACACAATCTCAAATCCCTTGCGGCCGAATTTTCTAACCTTGGCAACAGAAAGGGCCTTTGAACTTCAGTGGGGAGAGTGGAGGCATTGCTAATTGTAATTATAATTATAATCAGCCTGGCCCTTCCGCAGGACTCGGACACCGGGCAGCGCCCCAGCTCGCCTTAGATTTAGGACGAGTGCCGGGGAAATGGGTTTAATGATTGCACTTAACCGTCAGTGGAATAATCTCAAACTTTTCCCTGCTGCTGCTGTAAATAAGAAATAAAAGAAGTCTGCGGCAAGCTGCGATGCATCTACCGCAAGGCAAAGTAAACCGATGATAAAAGTGAAAGCCGCGCAGGCATCTGCGGGTGAACTGCGGCCACCTCCTTCTGTGCTCGCGGACAGGGCAGGCTAAGCAGCGAAGAGACTCTCCAGACGGCACGGGGCATTGCCTTTCCGGCTCGATTTATTCACTTATATTTAGTTCACACCTTTTCACGAGGATAACAGGGGCAGGGCAAAACAACCAGCGAGAACTCTTTTCACTTTCAAGTAAGCTTTGTTTGGTGTTGCTGAATAGTTTCCCTTCCCATGAAATCCCTCCATGTGCACTCAGAGCCCGATGTACTAAAGCGTGTTAAATGCTTGCGTTATGTAATGCTGTTTAGTGCATTGGTCTGCGTTCGGGTGAACCCCAATTTTAATATGGCCTACTGCACAAACACACACCCCCCCCCCCACCTCATTTCCTTTCAGAAAGGAGGCTAAAATGGAAATCGCACAAGTTGTGAGAGTTATCAGCAGGTTAACACGTCTGCCGCTATACCAGCCCCCCCGAGTGGGCCAAAATCCTCTGAATGGTATTAAAATTACTGCTATGGACTGAATACTCCTAGATCCTTCTGCCTTCTCCCAGCTGGTGACACCCCACTCCCTCTAAGCCTCAGGGTCCCCCTTACCATCCCCTCTCCTGCCCCCCACACCCCATCCAGTGCTATGCTTGATAAAGGCCAATGTTGGCAGAACTCTCTCTTATCCCGCTGGCTCTGAAACTAAAATGGCTTGGCTATATTCCTTCTGCTCTGACCTTTATTCATATTGGGGGTGGGGGAGAATCAGGCCATAGCAAGCTGCTCTCTTACATGGCAGGGTCATAGCTGGGACATCTGGGCTGGCATTTACGGCTGCCTGTAACACACATGCACTGTCGTAGGTGGCACAACAGGTCATTAATGCCCGGTGCACCAGGACAGCGCTGCAATCGAATTAAATAGGGCACCAGTACCCACGTTAATACTGGTGCTTTACCGGCAGGCTTCCAGCATCGATCCCTTACTTACAGAGCACCGGAAACATATTTTGCATGCTAAAACGTATTTTTTTAAATAAACATATGGTAGCCCAGTAAGACAGACACACGGACGTGTGTCCTCTTTCTGTGTACTCAATCGTCTTGGGCAGACGAGCATTCAATATCCCCGCCACTTAGCTCCCTCCAGCTTGCCTAAACGCAGGGCTCTGTGATAAGATTATTATTATTATTGTTTGGTTTTTTTTACACAGCTGAGCTTTTTAACCAAACAAATAAAATAAACATTCACGATGTTGTTCTAATTGGAATCACCATAAACTGTAGATCTCTTGCAGTAAGTATTTAAAGAGATGCCATAGCTCTCCCAAAGAGACTCCGAATTGATGCCTTAAACGTAACAGGGTCGATCAGCAGTATTTGATGAGAGCTAAACACCGGGGGAGAGATAATCTTGGAGTCTGCAGAGTTTTTACAACGCCCCCTTCTTTACAGGCATCGGCAGCGCTGTCACCCGGAGCCGGGCAGCCTGGGCTTTAAAGGCTGGGACCGCCCGCTCTCTCATCCTCACCGGTACCCACGCAGCTCCTCTTGCAGATTTTGCCTGCAGCCTGTCCTTAGAAACGATCACCCCACGCAAGCAGCATCTGCTTCTAAGGCAGGAGATTCTTGTGCAGTTTTTTTTTTATTATTAGGAATGAGTAATTTAGGTGGAGATCCTATCGGGAGATGCGCTATAAGCAATGTTTACTTATTTTGTTCGCACGTTTTGATTACAATTTACGGATCGCCTATCAAAATGGGCCGCGCGCGCTTTACACGCCTTTAAAAATGCCAGGGGGGGGGGGGGGTAGGGAGGACCCAAGTCGCGCACTTCCCTGCCCAGGCTCTCTTACCCATTCTCCGCGCGCGCGCTGTGCTTCCTCTTTGCCGCCGAGGGGTTTTTCTTTAGCTCCGACCTCGGCCCGCAATTTTAAGAGCCCCGACTTTATAGCCATTTCCAGCTCCACCCCCGGCGCGCTCGCCGCCCTGCCCGGCCTTCCTTCCTTGCATCACTTTGGGAACTTACCCCGATGAGTTCAGCCTGACGTTGAGCAAGGCAGGAAGAGGGCGCCTGCCGGCCGGCGCTCGGGCTGCAGGTGGAGCTGCCGAGGACGTTCGTCTTCCTTCGGGGGAAGCCGGGAGGGGAGGAGGGAGGAGGAGCCCAGAAGCCGAGCCAGGGCGAGAGCAGCTCCTCGGCTCAGCCCAATGCAATGACTTCAAATGGCTCGGGGAGGTGCTGCCTCCTCTCCCATCGGCTCCCCTCTCGCTTGCCTTCGATTCGGCCCCCGCCTGGTTTTCTTTTGGTTTTTTTCTTTTGTTTTTTTTTTTTTGTTGTTGCAACCTAGGGGAATTCTGCGATCCCACTCCTTTAGTCTTTGAGTAGGGAATTTCCCCAAGCTGCTTCGGGTGTGTAGTTTGCCGGGGGAGAAGGAATCCCCGGCTCCTGCGGTGGAGACAGGAAATCACCGACTTTCTCCCTGTGGCTCCGGTTGTCTCTTGGTGGTGGGGGAGGGAACCCTCAGCCCGCGCAGTAGACGTGTCCGTGGGAAATACTAGGCGCTCAGGGTTGAACGTCGGCTTTCCTAACGCCAGCCCGAGCCGCCTCTCCTGGGCGCACGATGCAACGTTTAAATGAGGGGGGGGGGGGGGGGGGGGGGTCGCGCTAAAAAGGAGGTGCTAAGGGAAATTGTGCATCCCTGGGCTTCCTTGGCATCGGGCGCACAGGAGACGTGGCTGACAGTGCGGGTTGGGGAAACGGATGCTCAATATCAGACCATTATCCCCCGTTTCGCTGCGCGTTTTGATGCGCTATTATTACCCCTTATACAGTGAGGGGGTACTGGGCTTTTCTGTACACCCTCCGACTTAATATCATAGCGATATTAAGTCAGAGACCCCCTCCCCCCCAAAAAAAATCTTCTTAAAAAAAAAAAAAATCTGCCCGCAGGTTGGAAAACGGACGCTCAACTTTGCTGGCGTCCGTTTTCCGAACCTGTGGCTGTCAGCAGGTTCAATAACCGACGCCAGTAAAATTAAGCGTTGGCTGACAGACCCACTGACAGCTTCCGCCAATAAGAAGGCGCTAGGGACGCGCTAGTGTCCCTAGCGCCTCCTTATTAGCGCGGGTCCTAATTTAAATACTGAATCACGTGCCCAGGAGAGTGGCCTGGGCACGCGTTGAGAGAGCGGGCACTCGCCTTGCAGCGCCGGCTCTCCCGCACAGTTTACTGTATTGGGCTGTATGTGCGTCTGTTTTCTCCCACTACCGGTATAATAGACACACATAACATACATGAATATTGGGCCCCCAGAATTATTTTTTTTCCCAAGACTTTTTTTTTTTAAACCTGAATCTGCTTTCTGTGCTTCCTCCTACTTAGTATCAGGACCATACTACTAGGAGGAATCCCAGAAAGCAGGATCTGTTTGTTTTTATCAACACGTAAAATTTGCCGCGTTGCAATGGGCTCATTGGCCACTCAGGAAATTTTTTGAATCGGGGGTGTTACCTAATAGCCTCATCTATATGGAATTTACATGTGACGAGTGCAATTAGCTACGTGGTGGTTTGGACGCGAGTTTAGTGATCCGTAAATAACCGTAACTGCCTTAAGAGTTTGGGCGGAATCAGAAATAAATAGAGGCCTGGAGCTGTGGGTTCGAGAGAAGAGCAGGTGCCCAAGCACTGCGCAACACCCCACTGGTGATTCCTGTGCTGTGGCTTGGGGGCTCGCATCATAAAATAAAAAAATCGGGGGAAGATGCAGGCTAAATGAAAAAAAATTACATTTATTGTCGCATTCGACAACATTGTGCAGATGTATTACATAGGATAGCAAACAGAAAGAACTGAAGTTTGCGTGCCAGAAATCGCACATAGGCATCTGAGGAGCCAAGAAAATGGTAATCCAGATAGCATTAGAAAGCAGAAACCGAGATCAAATTGCAGAAATTCTGTCCGGTATAAAAGGAGCTCAAAGGTACCTAAAGTGTTCAGCCGTGATCAAACGGACCGTCAGTGAAAATCTAAAGAAAACAGGTCACAGAGAAACTGCACTGGAGGGGGGAAAAGGATCGCCTCCAATTGGACAGAGCAAAACTGAGCAAGATTACTCTCATGAAACGTTGCATTATGACTTCAAACTGCGGTTTGTAAAGTGAGAGATATGTAGTTAGGGATCCCGCCATGTGTGGCTGGGATAAAGGGAAGCTAATTACTGGGTGCTGTGTGTTAGAGACAAGAATATCTGGCTTTTGTGACATATAAAATGGACAGTTTAGGAGTGCTCTCTGTCTGAATTTCTCTCTGCTTTCTGTCTGAATTTCTCTCTGCTTTCTGTCTGAATTTCTCTCTGCTCTCTTACCACATTTTGCTGGTGCTATAGTCCTGCTTTAGGGGTGAGCCTTCATTTGAAACAAAATTTCCTATTTTGTTTCTAAAAGAAAAGAAAAGAGGATGAAAGTTTGTTTTATATTTTGTTTCATTTTCAAAACTGAATAGGCAGCCAGGACGGGCCCTGGCCATAGTCCCTTCTCCTCTGCTGAAAGAAAACACCGCTTAATTTTTTAAAAAAATGTTCTCTGGATTTTTGTGCCCAAGCCTTCCAAGGCCCTCAGGTCTCTCTCCCCCCCCCCCCCCCCCACGTCTCATATTAATCTATGGGTCCATGGGATAGGAGTGATCCCCCCTCGCTCCTGCCCTGCTGATGCCCAACTTAAAAATGGCCCAAAAAATGCTGAGTAAAAAAACAACAATAAAATGTAAAACATAACAATTGCCAGCAGAACTATTTACTCATATTTACTATATTTATTCATGGGACAGTCTCATTCTAGGACTATTCTAAATTGCGAGGAGTCCATAAACTTTTAATCATATGCACTTTTTGTATGTGTTGACTTTTCTTTTTCTGAATTTTTCTTTAGAAAATATTGTAATAAAATGCACAGTGATTGCTTTCTTTCACCGAGTCTCCAGTGATTACACCATGTGTGTGTGTCTGAGTTGCTTCTGGGCTGTTGGAGGTAGGGAGGGGGGGGGGGGGGGGCTGAGGAATTAATGAATTGCTTTGGAGGGGTGAGGGATCAGTTGCTTCAGGGGGAAGGGTCAGAGTCAGGATGAGTTGATTGGGAGTGAGGAAATGAGTTGCTTGGGGATGGGAGATGGGCTGCTCCTGTGGGGAGGGATGATTTGTTTTGGGGATAGGGGCTGGGGGTGAGTGCAGGAGGAGTGAGTTGCTCTGAGGGTGGGGTCAGGGATGAATTGATTGATGGTTGAGTGGGGGGGAGGGGGGGGAGGTGCTTAGTTGTTCAGGGGTAAGGGTTGAGTGGGTGAGGAACGAGTTGCTCCAGGGGAGGGGGTGTCAGGGATAAGCTGCTGCTGGAGGGAGACTTCAGGCCCGTCCTGGCTGACATCCTCTTTCCTTTCTAATGCTTTTTTTGGTTCCTGTAATGCTGGTTTCAAACAGAAGAAACGGGGACTGCAAATCCCACAACACTAGCTGAAATGGGTTTAAGAAGAAGGAGCGGGTGGAGGAGATATTAAAAAAAAAAATAGGGATGAATAAAAAAAAATCATAGAAATGGGGCCAAAAGCAATTAGTCATACAAATCCTAGAGGGAGGGGGGCAAATGATTCCCCTGCAGGCATCCACGCACCATGATGATCTGGAGTGGGCAGGAAAGCCCCCAGAGTCTGCTGCCAGAGATAGCGTTCTTTGGCAGCTCTGCGACTGCGCACGGGAGTAACTGCAACGATTGCTGTGTTGCCTCCTGGCTTTAAATAACCACTTTTCTTTTTTGCTGTTACCATGTTTTTTGCTGCCAATAGCTTCTCATGGAAACTAATGAAATTGTTTTGTAATGAAAATGAGCAAGGTCAGCGAGCTTATTCAGGAATGCATTAAGTTAGTCCCATAAAAAGGTCTCGCAGCTTGCTTATTGACCTTTATTCCTATCTATCCCAGCGGACTAACCCGGCAGCCATGCACGTCTTCCATTTTTAAAAGTAATTTAGCACCTGAAAAGAACATATTACTATTATACATCTACACATGTGGTTTACTGCATTCCAGCAAAAAAAAAAAAAAAAAAATCACTAAGGGCCAGATGTACAAAACGTTTTTTTTTTTCCCCATATCTATGGTAAAAATGCTTAGTATATAGGAACCTTATCTGAAAACCAATGGAATATGTACTTACCAAAATTATTTTTTTAATTTAGTGATACCCTCTTTGGGGTATTGACAGACAGATTTTCAAGATGGTGGAAGCTAACGGAGTGGGAGTGGGAGTGGCACCATTTTAGACTTTGTCTATAAAGTATTTCTTGATAAAAGGATGCCAGACAGATTGTCCAACTGCTTCCACTCAAGTAGCATCAGGCCCAACTGATTCTTTTGTTCTCCTGCCCGGCACCATGGCTTCTTCTCCATAAAAACATCCTTGGAGACTCCTGGGGTGGAAGGAGCTTCTTGGGGGACTCTAGAGTCGTTGCTCAGCTTGAGCCCAGAGTTATCTTTACCCCTTCTGGGCTGGGAATGTGCCAAATCCGGCACCTCTAGATGATGTTAGAGGCTCACAGATGATGGAGAGCTCCAGCAGGGTAGAGGGACCCACTGGTGGAGCAGCTCAGGCTGCTGAGGAGACAGGAACCGTGGCTTCTCAGGTGCATCAGGGATCTGTTCCTGGGGCTGCTCAAAGGTTGGTGAAAGGAAAGGGGGTACTCTCTTCACTTGGGTCTTCAGCACTGGTGATGCGATTAAAGTTTGTGACACTATGGGAGAGAATAACAGCTATGGAGTTCTTCCTCTTTGGTCAAATTCAGGGAGTTTCTGCAAAGTTAGAAGAATCACTACCAAAATGCAGTGTTCAAGAGACTGAAATTCTTAATATTAAACAGCACTTTCTTAGCGTCCAGTCAAATGAATCTAGAACAAATGGGTTGTGCACCTCTACCAGCAGATGGAGACAGAGCAAGCTGACGTCACAGTATATATACCCATGCTGTGACATCAACCTGCCGGTAAGCACCGTCTCCAGCAGATGGTGGACGTGCATCTCCCCACTGGGGATTGCTTCATTTTAAAGAAAGGAGAATTTGGGAAATATATTCGCCCTGCTCTCTTGTGTTGATTCCAATTGGTCCCTTCCCCAGTTAATTCCTCAGGTGATTTCCGTGGTCCCTCAGATGAGTGCCTTGGTCCGGTAGCTGGTTTTCAGCTGGCGTGGACTTAGCTGCTTGAGCAGCTGAAAGGCAGCGGGTGCAGGAAGCTGAGTGTGGCGGCGACGGTATAATGCCCTCTCCCCCCCCCCCCCCCCGCAACCGGAGACCGTCTGTGTACTCAGCCAGTTTCCAGGGCTCCCTCCGCCATTGGTCTCCGTGCTTGGCACGCCAGTCTGACATTCGTCCCGCTCCGTGGGAGGTCGAGGGATGTGGGCAGCCTGGCTGGTTGAGCAGCTTCCTCAGGCCAGGCCCCACTCCGAGGTTTTTCGCTGCACACTGTGTGATAGGCTGCAACGGCTTTTCGCGCGCTTACTAAAGCTGCCCTCTACAGCATTGTTGGTCCGGCGTGTGCATCTGGCTATGCGTCCAGGTTGTGCACTCTGTTTTTGGGCGCACAGTTGGGCTTGTGGTCTGTGCGTCCACATTAAGTGCCGTTTGCCTCTGCGCACAAGTAGTGCTGGGTGCTTATGCTCTTGTGTGCGCTTTATTTTTTTGACCCTCTAGGTAAGCACCTAGGTGTGCACACCTAAGTTTTGGATGCATAATGTTTCAGTGCCTAGCTGAGCACTTAAAAAAACAACCAAAAAACAACAGCTAGACACATGCCTCCGGCCGCAGCTCAGGGCACTGTCGGCCATAATGGCATCTCTACCTAAGAAGACTAAGTATCTTTCTCTTTGCAGATTTGTGCCAGCGCTGTTTGGAAGCTCACAGAGAATTGTCTTCCTCTGATTTCACTAAGCCTAGTTCTTCCCAGCCAGATGTGGATTTGGGTAAAGACGACTCAGGTGGGGGTGCCTGATTTTGGAACTCCCCTAATGTTATGATTTGTAGATGTGTGGGCTCTGGGCTGAGGTGAGAGATGGTACCGCCCACAGGGAGAAGCCCTGTGAACCTCACCGTCGGGAGGCGCGGTCTCAGTGAACGTCAGACACAGCTGTGGAATAGAGTATTATAAAAGTAGAAAGGGCACAGCCTGCAGAGTGGGGGGTGCAGGAGGAAGAGATAAGGTCTGAGAAGGGGGTACACCCAGAGGGAATGCCTCAGACATGAATATCCAGTAATGGTCCGCAGAGCGGGATACACCGAAGTAGCCTCGCTGAAGTAATGATGCGGTAGTGGCCTGCAGCGCAGGGTACACCGAGGGATTCCTCACTCAGAGATGATGTAGTAGTGGCCCGGGTATGGGTACGGGTACGCCGGCGAGGAACCTGTAGTGATGACGTGGCAATGACCTGCAGCGCAGGGTACACCGAGGGATTCCTCATTCAGAGATGATGTACACCGGCGAGGAACCTGTAGTGATGACGTGGCAATGACCTGCAGCGCAGGGTACACCGAGGCGGTTCTTCTCTAGAGCTGGCACGGTATTGGCCCAAGACCCAGGGTACACCGACGAGGGTTCTGTAGTGATGATGTAGCAATGACCTGCAGCGCAGGGTACACCGAGGCGGTTCCTCTCTAGAGCTGGCACGGTATTGGCCCAAGACCCAGGGTACACCGACGAGGGTTCTGTAGTGATGACGTAGCAATGGCCTGCAGCACAGGGTACACCGAGGCGGTTCCTCACTAGAGCTGGCACGGTATTGGCCCAAGACCCAGGGTACACCGACGAGGGTTCTGTAGTGGTGACGTAGCAATGGCCTGCAGCACAGGGTACACCGAGGTGGCTCCTCACTAGTGCTGGTGCGGTAATGGCCGAGGTACAGGGTACACCGGAGAGGATCTCACAATAAGGCTGATTCAGTAGTAGTCTGTGAACACAAGATACTCACAAAGAGATAGTTCCAGGAGAGGTCCCGGGGTACAGGAACAGACTGCAGTCCAAGGCAGAAGGCCCTCTGAGGAGCAGATAGCCAGAGACGAGGGAGGGCCCCCGAGGAGCGGGTACCCAGAGCGTCTCACGCCGAAGTGCAGGAACTGGAACAGGAAATCCGTATGCGAGAAGCGGATTCAGCAATGAGGGAACTCCTTGCTAACTCGTTGATAGGCAGGGCCAGGCAGCTTAAGTACAGCAGAGTGTAGACGTCATCCGTAGGGGGATGCCCCCAAGGCTCCCACCATGATGTGCTTAATGCTGGCCCGTGCACGCGCGTGCACCTAAGTGATCCCATGAGCAAGATGGCGGTCGGCAGCACCCACGCTGTCCTAGGAACGCCAGGGAGGTCAGCGGTAGCTGACGGAGGCCGCCACTTTCCCCAAAGATGTCAGGGCTGCATAAAAAGAGGTGAGCATTAGTGGTCGCAGCCGTCTGCGACCGACAGGTGTAACACCTAACTGGTTCTTCAACAGGGGAAGGTGGCTCAGTGAGTACTTCTCAGGCTCCTTCTGGTCTGGATACCTCTACTTCTTCATGGGTGGAATTTTTCCAGGGGTTGCAATCCTTTTCTTCAGGTGAGGTCCTCAGCCCTGTCCAATGCTCCTCGGGAAGAGGCGCAGGTAGGAACCTTGCCTGGACTTTCTAGTCAGCACCAGAGTACTCCTTGAGCGGCAGCGGAACCTCTGGATATAGTTCCAGAGGGAATGGATGATAACCCTGATTCTGCCTCTCTTATGGAAGGTGAAGTCCCCCCCCCCCAGATTAGAACCGTCTAGAAGAACTATGTTATGGTTCTTTCATAGAGATGAACTTCCAGATCTGAATTCCCAGATCTTGAAAATGCTTGGAGGTCCTGGGTCTGATTCAGTGTCTGAACCAATGAGAAATTCCATTTTGATTTCCTTGCATAAAGCCTCTTGTTTTTTCCCTGTGATGGAGGGCATTCAAGAATCGATTGATCATGATGGGGCACCCCAGAGGCTCATTTCAAAGGGGGTCAGATTTTTTGGAAGGCCTATACCCTCTGGATCCAATGGCCAGAGAGTGCCTATGTTTTCCCAAGGTAGATTCACTTGTGTGTGCAATCTGCAAGCAAACCTCTATTCCCATGAAAGGAGGAGATTCACTTGTGTTTGCGATCTGCAAGCGAACCTCTATTCCCATGAAGGAAGCTTATGATAAAAAGACTGAGACTATCCTTAAGCAAGCATTTGAAGCTGTAGCAATGATCTTGCAGATCTCTTCTTGTTGTTCTTTGGTGGCTTGCTCTTGTTTTCTTATCTCCCGGGAGGTTGAGGACTCAGGGGTAATTCCAGGGCAGTTATGGAACCAACTGCTGCCTTCTTGGCAGATGCAGGATGCATTTTAGCCAGAGGGTTGGCTTCGATAGTAGTGGCAAGGCATCAATTATGGTTGAAAAATTGGCAGCCGATGTGACCTACAAAGCTAATCTGAACAACTTGCCCTTTCATAACTCGCCTTTGTTTGGTAGCGAGTTGGAGAAACTGGCCAATAAGTGGGGCAAATCTCTAGTTCCTTGTTTGCTGGAAGGTAAGAAGTAGGCGCAGCGCTCCCTTGACAGAAGAAGTCATGCTAAAGGATCCAAGCTTTTTTGGCCATATAGAAGAGCGACCTTTCAGAGGACTCGACCCTTCGGTAGGTCTCAGTCCTTCATTCTTGACAACCCAGAAGAGGTGCAGGCTTGGGTAGTGGAACATCCCGAACCTCCCAACCCACCCCTGGGAACAGGAGATAGGGAAATGCCTTTCTCTCTCTCTTATCAGAGGTGGATCGAAATTACATCGGATCAGTGGGTCCTAGACGTGATATGAGCAGGATATGTGATGGAGTTTCACAGTATTCCTTGGAACATGTTCATGGAGTCTCCCTGTCACTCCCTGCAGGAGAAATGGGCAGGGGAAGGTACATTGGCAAGGCTCCTCAGTCTGAGGGCTGTGGTCCCAGTGCTCACGTCCCAAGAAAATACGGGGCAATATACTATTTATTTTGATGTGCTAAAGAAGGAGGACTCTTTTTGTCCCATCTTGGACCTCAAAGGCATCAACTGTCATCTGTGAGTGAAGCATTTTCACATGAAGGCCATGCAGTTGAGAGAATTTCTGATCTCTCTGAATTTGTCTGAGACGTATTTTCTCATTCCCATCCAACTAGAACATCAATGCTTCCTGCAATTCACAGTTCTGAGCCTCCACCATCAGTTTCGGTGCTGCGCTTTAGTTTGGCCACCACTCATAAAACCTTTTCCAAGGTAATGGCAGAGTTGAGAAAGGATGGAAGCCTAGTACACCTGAATTTGGATGACTGGCTGATTTGCACCGAGTCGCTGAAGGAGAGCCATCTGGTGACTCGCAAGGTGATTTCCCTGTTGCGGGAGCTCGACTAGGTGGTGAACCTAGCCAAGAGCAGCCTTCAGTCTACTCAGCCACTGGAATACCTGGGAGTTTGGTTTGACACAAAGCAGGACGAGGTGTTCCTGCTGGAAGCTTGAATTCAGAGGTTGCTAGCTCAACTCTCTGTGCCCGACCGTATGATTTTACTTGCAGGTCCTTGGCTTAATGGCAGTGACTCTGGAAGTGGTACCATAGGTGAGGGCGCATATGCATCCTCTTCAGCGCTCCTTGCCTTCTTGATGGTCTCCACAGTTTCAGGACTGTTCGATTCGGCTCCATTTGCCAATGGAGGTTTCCTCCCAACTGCAGTGGTGCCTGTAGGCAGATCATCTATGGAAGGGAGTTTCCCTATCCCTACCAGATTGGTTAGAACTGACAATGGATGTGAGTCTCCTTGGTTGGGGAGCTCACTGTCAAGAGCTGACAGCCCAAGGGCTCTGGAGTGCAGAACAGTCTCTCTGGAACATCAATCAGCTGGAAGCCAGAGTGGTCCAATGGGCATGTTTACAGTTCGGCATCTGGCTGCAGGGTCAATCAAACTGAATAATGTCAGATGATGCAACAACTGAGGCTTACATCACTTGGCAGGGAGGTACTAAGAGCCAAAAAGTGTCACAGGACATAGATCAACTTATGGAATGGGCAGAGGTGGCCTTTGACCATACCACCCTGAATGCACCTAATCTTGTCTGATCTTGGAAGCTAAGCAACATTGGACCTGGTTAGTAATTGGATGGGAGACCACTTGCAAACTCCAGGTGCTGTGCATCTCCAGATGTTCTCAGCCTTGCACGTCGCAGGCAAAGACAATGTAAGACCACATTTCTCAGCAGGGAGAATATGGACCCTGGAGAGTGGGCATTGTCATAGGAGGCATTTCAGCTGATTTGGGATTGCTGGGGTCTCCTGTTCCTAGACCTGTTGGTGACTTTGCACATTGCAAAAGTCCCACAGTTGTTCAGCCACAGATGAGATCCAAAGTCATTGGAGATCAATGCCCTAGTACAGGTGAGGCCGGAAGACAAGTTGCTGTATGCCTTCTTCCATAGCCCATGTTGGGCAGATTGATTCAAAAGATCAATAACATACAGGGATGGTGATCTTGGTTGTCCCAGGAGGTTATGGTATACATATCTGAAGAGGCTTCTGGTAGATTCACCTCTTCAGCTCCCAGTGCACAGGAACCTTTTATAGCAGGGACCTGTCCTTCATGAAGAGCCATCTCAATTGCTGAAATGTGGATACTCGGTGGCAGTAATTTCCACCTTGCTTAGGACTAGAAAGTTCTCTACTTCCTTGACCTATGTGCGAGTTTGGCGAGTGTTTGAGGCCTGATGTGAGGATCAAATTACTCTTCCTCATTTGGCCAAGGTCACGCTCATTTTGGAGTTTTTGCAGCATGGCTTGAATAAAGGTTTGGCCCTTAATTCCTTGAAGGTACAAGAAGTGGCTCTTGCCTGTTTCAGGGGTCAGGTGAATGGTGGTTCCTTATCAGCTCATCCTGATGTGACCTGTTTCCTGAAAGGAGTGAAACATCTTCGTCCTCTCTTGTGGTTTCCAGTACCCTTATGGAGTGTGAAATTGGTATAGGAATTCTTAGCAGGTCCTACATTTAGGGCAATGCATAGCCTCTCCTTGTAGTTACAGACCTTGAAAACTGTGTTTTTTATGGCAATTTGTTCTGTGCAGAGAATTTCCGAGCTGCAGGCCTTGTTTTGCCAAGAGCCCTTCCTCCTGGTGACTCCAGAAGCAATACAGCTGCATACTGTTCCTTTTTTCCAAAGGGGGTCAATGAGTTTCACCGGAATCAGTCCATCTCTCTGCCATCCCTGCACAGAGAAGTAGCCACAGAAGAGTATCGTCTGTTGCGACCCTTGGATGTCAAGCGACATATCAACCGGTATTTGGAAGTTACTGAGCTGATACGGAAAACAGATTTCCTAATTGTTCTTCACGGCGGTACTAAACAAGGAGAACTGGCCTCATGGGCTACAATAGCTCGCTGGATTAAGGAGGTAGTCACGGCAGCATATGTTGATGCTTGTAAACCGTTACCTAGTCAGGTTAGGGCTCATTCCACTAGGGCTCAGGCAGTGTCATGGGCGGAAGTTAGATTGTCTCCTGTCAACATTTGCCAAGCTGCGACGTGGTCCTCCTTAGACACCTTTTCCAGGTATTATCGTCTGGATGTTCAGGCTCGGGAGGACACAGCCTTTGTGTGCAGGCTGTGGGCAGCCTCTCACCCTGTTCGGGAGTAGCTTGGGTACATCCCAGTTATTCTGGATTCATCTGACTGCACACTAACAGATGAGAAATTACTGCTTACCTGATAATTTTCTTTTCTTTAGGACAGTCAGATGAATCCACATTCCCTCCCTTGGCTGCCGGATGATTGCGTAATGATCCTCCTGTGTGCCTGTGTGTTTCTGGGATTACTGGTAAGTGTTGCTCTAATCCCTGGTCTAGTGTTATTTCCTTCTTGGCTGAGCTCAGTGCTGCCTGTTGGCTGAGTATTGAAGTGGCTCTCTGTTTAATCAAGTTTTTTGCTGGTCTGTCCACAGTTGCTCTTGAAGAGAATACTGGCAGGCTGATGTCACTGCAGGGGTATATATACTGTGACATCAGCTTGCTCCAGCTCCATCTGCTGGTAGAGGTGCATAACCCACTGGTTCTGGATTCATCTGACTGTCCTAAAGAAAAGACAATTATCAGGTAAGTAGTAATTTCTCATCGTCTTTAGTGGAGAATAAAACGGAATCATCTAAAGATAGGGAAGAAGCTTTTGTAAAATATTTTGTGGTGACTCATAATAAGTGGGAGAATTTTGAAAATGTCATCTTAGTTTTGAAAATACCCAGTCAGTCCTGCCTCTTTTTAGGGCTTTTTACTTGCCACCATATAAAAAAAAGGGAAATAGGGCATGTGTGGCAAATGTCCCAGATCCCTTTTGGTAGTTTGGACCTTACATAAGTAAGAGGACCCCAATTTTCCTTTTAATTCTAATGGTCACAGTGGTTGCTATAGATATGGTATGCTAGCAGTATAGGATCAGTGGTCTCAACAGATCCTGCTTTGCTAGTGAATCAGTCATATAGGCACAGCAAACCCATGACACCTCCCATTCAGGAATGCAAAACCTCTTAACACACTCCCATCTAGCACTTACCAGCCTTAACAGAATGCATGGAGTAATCTGCACAGAGTGGCACTTACTACCCTTAACAGAATGCATGGGGTAACCTGCACAGAGCTGCAGTTAGCCAGTTACTACCCTTAACAGAATGCATGGGGTAATCTGCACAGAGTGGCACTTACTACACTTAACAGAATGCATGGGGTAATCTGCACAGAGTGACACTTACTACCCTTAACAGAATGCATGGGGTAATCTGCACAGAGCTGCAGTTAGCCAGTTACTACCCTTAACAGAATGCATGGGGTAATCTGCACAGAGTGGCAGTTACTACCCTTAACAGAATGCATGGGGTAATCTGCACAGAATGGCACTTACTACCCTTAACAGAATGCATGTGGGTAATCTGCACAGAGTGGCAGTTACTACTCTTAACAGAATGCATGGGGTAATCTGCACAGAGTGGCACTTACTACCCTTAACAGAATGCATGGGGTAACCTGCACAGAGCTGCAGTTAGCCAGTTACTACCCTTAACAGAATGCATGGGGTAATCTGCACAGAGTGGCACTTACTACACTTAACAGAATGCATGGGGTAATCTGCACAGAGTGACACTTACTACCCTTAACAGAATGCATGGGGTAATCTGCACAGAGCTGCAGTTAGCCAGTTACTACCCTTAACAGAATGCATGGGGTAATCTGCACAGAGTGGCAGTTACTACCCTTAACAGAATGCATGGGGTAATCTGCACAGAATGGCACTTACTACCCTTAACAGAATGCATGTGGGTAATCTGCACAGAGTGGCAGTTACTACTCTTAACAGAATGCATGGGGTAATCTGCACAGAGTGGCACTTACTACCCTTAACAGAATGCATGGGGTAATCTGCACAGAGTGGCACTTACTACCCTTAACAGAATGCATGGGGTAATCTGCACAGAGTGGCACTTACTACCCTTAACAGAACGCATGGAGTAATCTGCACAGAGCTGCAGTTACTACCCTTAACAGAATGCATGTGGGTAATCTGCACAGAGTGGCAGTCGTTACCCTCAACAGAAAGCATGGGGGTAACTTGCAAGGAGCTGCAGTTACAACCCTCAACAGAAGGCATGGGGGTAACTTGCACAGAGCGGCAGTTACTACCATAAGCAAATTGCTGGGCAGGCTGGATGGATCATTTGGTCTTTATCTGCTGTCATTACTATGTTACCATGTCACTATATCATCCATAGTCCGAGGGTGCCACATCCCCACAAAGTGGAGCTAATGAGGGAAGTTACTGGAGTGGGACCTTCTCACTGCTGAGAAGAGTCTGTAGAAAGAAGAACTCCTGTCCAGTGAGAAGGCCTGAGATCCAAGGGAAGGGTAACCAGTGCATCCAGGAAGGAAAAGGGATCCGGCATTCAATAGGGAGAACCCCTAGGGATCTGAAGAGAAGAGCTTACCAGATGTGCTGGAAATTTCTCATCTGTCTTGGGAGAGGTTTCGGAAGGAAGTTTGTTGCCTGAGGAAGTTTTGGTAAAAGGAAGCTACCCATCTGAGGAAGTCGTATGTGGCTGAAGAGGAATCAGTGTTGGAGAAGCAGTGGAGAGGAAAGAAGAGAGCCGCCTTCCCAGCAGATACTCAGAAGGGCCTAAAGAAACGAGGACTCCGGTCTTGTAAGGGGAGGCAGTGTTCTGCTGCTGAAAGTAGGGATGTGCAGTCTCAGAAATCTTATAAAATCCGGGATCGGCGCACGCAAGGCTGCCGATTTTGGGCAGCCTGCGCGCGCCGAGCCGTGCAGCCTGCCTCCGTTCCCTCCGAGGCCACTCCGAAATCGGAGCGGCCTCGGAGGGAACTTTCTTTCGCCCTCCCCTCACCTTCCCCTCCCTTCCCCTACCTAACCCACCCCCCCGGCCCTATCTAAACCCCCCCACCCTTTATCCATGGATTTACGCCTGCCGGCGGCAGACGTAAATCCGCGCGTGCCAGCGGGCTGCTGGCACGCCAAGACCCGAACGCTGCGTCACGCCCCCGAAACGCCACGTCATTTGGCGCGCCCCCAACATGCCCCCGACACGCCCCCTTAAAAAAGCCCCGGGACTTACGCGCGTCCCGGGGCTCTGCGCACACCGGCGGCCTATGCAAAATAGGCGCACCGGCGCGCGAGGGCCCTGCTCACGTAAATCCGGCCGGATTTACGCGAGCAGGGCATTTAAAATCCGCCCGTTAATCCCCCTCCTAACCTCCCCCACAAACCCCCAAATAGGGCCTTCTCCAAGCCCTGCCGTGCCCCCTCACCCTTCCCAAAAACGTCCCAGGGCTGAGAACCACCCCAGCCCCCACTTACCCTCTCACCTCCTGCCTTAATGAAGTCCTATGGCTATGGCGCAGCTGACCGGCACCGTAGTGCGACGTCAAAATGGCGCCTTCTCAGGGCCAGCAGGTGCCGTTTTGTTGGACTGCCGTACAAACGTATAGTCGTACAACAAAGTGGTGCTGGCCGGCCCTGAGAAGGCGCCATTTTGACATCACACCATGGCACCGGGCCAGACATCACCATTTTAAATGTCAAACTATGACGCCAGTGAGTCGCACCATTGCTATTGGACTTAGCGGGGTAAGAGGTCAGAGGGCATTCTTCTTGCCCTTCTGGACCTTGTGAAGGGGGTAAGTGGGGGTTGGGGTGATTCCTGCTCCCCAATAACCTAACCATTTCGGTGGGGGGGGGGGGGGGGGGCGGGGACTGGAGGTCCCATTAGAGGGCCTTGAGTTGGCCCCAGGAGCCCTTGGGAAGGCACTGGGAGGATTTTTCCTTTTTTATATTTTTAAAACAAAACGGAAGTAAACCAACAAAATTTCATTGGTTTTTCTTCCATTTCATTTAAAAAACGTAATGAAACAAAATAGGCAATGTTGTTGTTTTTGTTGACACCTCTCTCCTTTGATATTAACTGCCCAGTGTGTTCACAATCACCCCGGCCATTTCCCATTTCATTTGAAACGAATGCACATCCCTGAAAGTGACTGAGAATTATATTTTTTTTTTGTGCTTTTTTGGAATTTGTGTTGCTGTTTGCACTACCAATTGACGTATCGTTATTTTTGGACTTTGCTCTATCTGCCATCAGTGCCAGTAAAGAACTTTTATTTTGAGGAACAAGCCTGGTGTCTGGGTGGTGTTTTCTGTTCCTAGGCTGGGTGGATGAGCACAAGAGCCCCAGTGAAGATAAACCCACAGGGGCCTTCAAGAATTACATCTTCCCCTGTTAGGGCTGTAAGCCTCCCCATGAGCCCCATGATCGGGACAGGTGTTCCTCACAGTCCTGGCGAGGTCGGGACCCAACTCAACGATAGTTTCCACTATGCACGCACGTTGGATCCCGATAGAATAGCATGTGCAAAATGTTTTTTTTAAGCTGAAGGATGTTCTCTTCCTGAATGTCAATGTATGTATGTTTCCAGAAGTTTCCAAATCCACTAAAAAAAAAACCACCTGTTTCTTCTTTTTGGAGGTATTACAATTAGGGGGGATTGTTCTTTCTGAGGTTTCTGTGTGAATGAGTTTTTAAGCTTTAAAGGAACTAGATAAACTTCTTTTTATCCTCCTCAGCTGAGTGCTTTTCTCAGCAGCAAAGCTTGGGACACTAAAATTGTGGAAGCTAGTTCATTCTCCAGGATCTCCTTTAGCCTTTCCTAAAGGAAGATTGGAGCTTTTGGAATTGGTTTTTGGTTCATGACACCTTATAGTTTCCTATTTCTTGCCAAAATATGCTTTATTTGTGTTTTGGATCTCTCCTATAATGTTGCATGCACTTCTAGGATTTAGTCGCGCTGTATACCTTTCCTGCTTGTTTTCTGTTGTGATATGTTGCAATGGGCTGTCCTTTTCCTTTAACAAGTATTAATCTTTATTTTTTGGGTTAGGTCAAAGAAACTTCTCTTTGCTGCTACTATTTCTTCATTATACTGACTATCATAGCCTCAGTTGTCACTAGATTTCTCTAGCATCTAATCCCTTTCCAAATATCTCACTGACCTCTTGATATTTAATTCCTCTGTAAACGAGGGAGACATTTTTATTACCATTAAATATGTTGAATGATTCCGGAGCTGTTTTATCTGAAATATCAGACAAATTTCAATACCAATAATCCACAAGATCTCCAATACAGAGAGACTCTTCTAATGAGGGAAAAGAACCTAATGCTTTTTGAAATTTAGGATTGGAAATACGCCTTCATGTTTTCATGTGCCATTTGGGTTGTGATAGAGGTGTTCTTCTACCAAGGCATCCCACCTGAAACATTATCAAATAACAGAATAACACTGAAATATCCCAGCAGAACAATAGTAAAATGTTGGAAATAATCTGGGATTTAACTGGATCTGGGATGGCTGCCTCTGAGTGCAGCTGCTGTTATCCATTCAATAAAACTAACAAACCCAGTCCAGATGTTGCAGGGAAGAAAAGAAAGCCATCGGAATCCATAGCTGAAAGGAACTGCTGCACAGCTTCCACAGTACACGAATAAGCATGAATATTAGTACTTGTATTTGTATATTATAAAAGCAGTAAAAAAAAAACAAAACCCCAAACAACTTAATTCATGAGCTAAGCTGCTTTTTTCCTGCTTCCTGCCTACTGCGTGGTTTCTCCAGTCCAGCCAATGCTTACTGCTGATAAAGTAAACGTGGAATTTCCAGGTAACTGCAAAATTCCCAGCAAGGAGATCTCTCACCTAAAATGCCCTTTAAATTGCATTTTCTGAAAAATATATATATTGTTTTTAAAGAAAGGGTTGTTTTTCCTGGATACAACTTGCTTTCTCCTTTTCAAATCTGTGAGGTTTTTTTCTCATTTTTCTCTGTCTTTTTTTTCTTCAGGCTTCTTTGTCTGTTTCTCTCAAATTGCCCTCCTCTTGCCCTCCTGTCGCTCTCCCCCATCATCTTTTTCACCCGTTGACTTTCTTTTCTCTTTCTTTAGCTGTCTTTTCAGATTGACCGGTTTCCCTGATTTCTCTCTTCCCGTCTTGTCTTTGGGGACCCTTTAAGGGCAAGAAGAAAAAAAAAATCTCCAAACAGATCTCAGAGACCCATAAGTACATTCATACCAGGCTGCTGAAATGAAAAAAAAAAAATAGACAGAGGCAAAGTAACAATAACAATTTTGCAACCTGAAATGTGGAGAGATCAAGAGCAGGTATTCTACCAGCTCTGCTCTGGGTGGCGTGGCCTCTTGGGAACCTCGTTCTTCAAATACTTACAGAGTTCTGAGTATTAATGGCGAAGGCGTGCAGTGATCACAGGCTTGGATAATGATTCTGGAGAAATTCTGACGCATGAGCTCAGGACTCCCACTGATATTAATTTCTTGTGTGACCTTTGGCAGCTCTCTGTTTCTTCCTGTGCTGTTGGGGGAATATGGCCGAGAGCCAGCCATTTCTCTTAATCTACTGTACTTTTCCCTGGTCAATAAATAAATTAAAAAAACCCAAAACAACAAACAATGGAAAGCAATCATGGAGCTCGATTGCATGTTTTCCAGGAAGACTTGGATTGGCCACTGTTGGAAACAGGATACTGTACTTGATGGAGCCTTGGTCTGACCCAGTATGGCATGTTCCTATATTCTTATCTTCTAATGTGAAATGATTAAGCTGTATTGTTTAGGTGACTGGGCTGAGAGGCTGCCCTAGGCTCTGTTAAACTTGTGGAAGACGATAAGGGAGAGAGAATTTTTTAAATTGATGTCTTTTTGTTGTTGTGGTTGTGTTGTGTTTTTTCCTTTCTGCTTGCCTTCCTCCTAGGAGTCTACATTGTGCTGGAAGTTTTCAAATATTATGCAGACTGGATGGAAATCTTTGCAATTGTTGGATGGGAGAGAATCTGAATTGACATTTTTGGAATAATTTTGGGTTTGGCAGCGTTACTGAAGCTTAGTCTGGGCATGCTTACACTTGATCTAATTATTGACTTCTTTTTCGCTACAGCTTTGGTTTTACCATGTGTTTTTGTCTGTCATACCAATCATTTTTAGACTTATTATGTTCCTGGCATACCTCTGTACAGGCTGTTGACCACATTGGGAAGAAATTCAAGTGAAAAGCTACCAATGGCCATGAATTGTGTACATGAATAGAAACTCCTGAGGGGCATCATAGAATCACATCATCAAATCTCTGTGATCCAGAAATAAGATAGATCATGAGACTCTCACAGGAAATTAAATCTGCAGATCATGTATGGATTGGTTCATATTTCCAAGTGTAGAGTTCTGGTAGCAGTATCAATGCTGGAAAAAAATGGATTTGTTGTAGATTGTGAAGAAGGAACCCATGGGGTCTTGTAAACTCATGCACTACAGCATCTTTGGATTACTCTTACATTGGTGCAATAGAAGTGTTAAGACCTGCAACACTCCTTTCCCTACCTCCGCCCCCCTACCTTCACATTTCCTGCATTCTATGGAAGTTCTCCCCATGCCTGCAAAGACAGAGTGCTTCTCTGTCTTGACAACACTGTGATGAGGGATTCCTCTGGGCCGTTCATACAGGGTCACTTGAGTTTACTTGACCTGGAAGAAGAATTCCCGCCAACTGGCTATTAATGCTTTTCCTTCTGAGAGGAGAAGAGTATGTACAGGCCTGGGGGTACCTCTTGTCCACTCAAGGTCTAAAGCGAGTTTCCTCCGCACATCATGAGCCCTGATACTGCTTTCTTTTGGGGAGAGGAGGGATTCCCTTAGGCCCACGCATGCTGCTCTCTCTTTGCAAGGGGTAGGCTCTGTACAGACCTCCAGGGAATCTCTCGCTTCCATGTGGTAAACCGTTCCATTGTAGTCACCAACGGCTGTGTTTCCTCCAAGTTGGATATGAAAGCCGTAGATTTATACCTCTGGCTGCCCTTAGGCATGTGGTCAGCAGCTGACCTCCTCCCTCAACTTGCTATTTGGCTGTCGACAAGAATGGTAGGACTGACATGGCTACTAGATGGTGCTGCGGTTCAACAGTGACCTTGCAGTCTAGAAGGAGACAAGGAAGCACGCCACCGCAGCTGATGATATTAAACAAGTGGCTCACACAGGCAGGGTAAATGCCCCCGTAGACACTTGCCTACTCTGCCTTTTGCTAAATCTTCCCCGGCATAGAAGCTGTGGTTTTCGATAAGCGTGAACTGCCCTCTGAGTGAGGTCCCTCCCACAATTCTGTTCCAGGCCAATAAGAAAAACAATAAGGAGGGACCCATGATGTTTCCCTCAGAATGGAGCATGCCTGAAAGTCCTCTTTCCTGCCAGGTTTAGAGTACATAGGTAGTATTGGCTATAAAGCCACCCAGGTAGTCTCCCAGGGGTGGAGAGGGAAAGCAGGGATAAAAGTTTGGAAACATCCTGTGCGAGGATAATTGTTAAGAAAACCTCTGCAGCAAAGAATTCTGAGATGCTGGATTTAGCAATTTTATTTCGCTAGAGACAATAAATAATCTAATACTTTCAATGAGTAATTTTAAATCTACTTTTCATGAACGACTTTTCCTCAGATAGTTAGAAAGCATTTACAACTTTGGAACATTAACAACCCTTTTCTTAGCAGCAAAGTTCTTTAAGATAATATTTACAATTATGTTCTTTTCCTGTTAGAAATGTTTATTGAAATCAGCTAAGAGTCGGATAAGTATTGTGTTTTTATTTCTCTTTACTTTACACTGTTGTATTTTTCTTTCAAGTTTGTTTTTGAGAAATTGATTCTTTGTGCGATCTTTCTCTTTTACAAGCTTTTCTAGAAGCATTGAAACATGACACTAGAAAAGGACCGTATGGCCCATCCATCCAATTAATTTAGCATTATAATTCTCATCAATTCCTTAGAGATCCCCTGTCTTTATCCCATGCTTTCTTGAATTCACTTACTGTTTTTGTCTCCACCACTTCCACTGGGAGGCTGTTCCACACATCCACCACCCTCTCTGTAAAGAAATATTTCCTAAGATTACTCCTGAGTCTGTCCACTTTCAACCTCATCTCATGACCCCTCATTCTAGAACCCTTTCCAGTGAAAAAGGCTCACCTCCTGTGCATGGAAACCTTCTGAGATATTTGAATGTCTCTATCGTATCTCCCCATCTCTCTTTCCTCTAGAGCAGGGCTTCCCAAACCTGTCCTGGGGACCCCACAGCCAGTCGGGTTTTCAGGATATCCAGAATGAATATGCATGACATAAATTTGCATATACCGAGTCTCCATGGTATGCAAATTTTCTCATGCATATTCATTCTGGATATCCTGAAAACCGGACTGGCTGTGGGGTCCCCAGGAGAGGTTTGGGAAGCCCTGCTCTAGGGTGTATATATTTAAATCCTTAAGTCTATCCCCATATGTTTTAGAATGAAGACCACTGACCATTTTAGTAGCCTCCCTCTGGACCGACTCTATCCTGTTTATATCCTTTTGAAGGTGCGGACTCCAAAACTGTGCACAATATTCCAAGTGAGGTCTCACCAGGGATCTATGCCAGGGTAATATTACCTCCCTTTTTCTGCTGACCATTCCTCTCCCTATGCAGCCAAGCGTCTTTCTGGCTATTCCCACTGCTTTATATACGTGTTTGGCCAGCTTAAGATCATAAGATCCCACTGTTTCTTTGTGCTTGGAAGACTTTCACCTCCAATACTGTACCTTTCCCCTGGGTTTTGCATCCTAAATGCATTCCTCTGCATTATTTAGCATTAAATTTTAGCTGCTTTATCTTGGAACATTTCTCGAACTTTACTAGATCCCTCCTCATGTTTTCCATTCCTTCCTGGCTGTTCACCCTGTTACAGATTTTGGTATCATCGGCAAAAAGATAAACTTTCCCAGACAATTCTTCTGTTATTTTACTCACAAAATGTGAAAAGAACCGGTCCAAGGATCGATCCCTGAGCCATACCACTAGTAACAACTCCCTCCTCAGAGAATACGCCATTTACCACTACCCTTTGTCACCTCCCACTCAGTCAGTTTCCAACCTAATCAGTCATTCTAGCATCCATACCAAGGGTGCACAGTTTATTTGTAAATCTTCTGTACAGAACTGTGTTAAAGGCCTTGCTGAAATCCAAGTACGCTACGTCTAGCACTCTCCCTTAATCCAACTCTCTGGTCACCCCGTCAAAGAAATTCATCAGATGCGTATGACAAGATTTACCTCTGGTAAAACCATGCTGCCGCAAAATTGCACTATATTCTCTTTTAGCAGCGATTCCATTCTTTTACTCACCACAGAGGTCAGACTAACTGGCCTGTAGTTCCCAGCCTCCTCCTTACTTCTACTTTTATGAATAGGAACAACATCCGCCTTTTTCCAGTTACGCTTGCAGTCCGCAGGAGAACCGCGGCGCGGCCCTCTTACCTCTTTTCCAAGTTTCCAGGCTCCAGCTCCTCATCGCTGGTGGCGGTGGGCTGCCAGCTCCAACCTCGGACCCCCACTGGCATCTCTGGCTCCACGCCGCTTCGTGGGACTCTCAGCTGGGATACCTCTGTCCTCCGGGCCTCTCTGCATGGGCCGCAGAAAGACGCTGTCAGCAGCGTGGTGCCTTCCCCTAGGCGCGAACACGCACCACCTTGAGACCTTTAAAGGGCCCGCAGTGGAAACTGTGCCGCGGACCCGGATGCTGACGTCAGATCCTTCCCTGAATAAAAGGCCAGGCAGCGCTCCTAAGCATTGCCTTTGCAACAGGTCTTCTTGGTTTGCCTGTATCTGGTTTCCAAGTGCTCGTTGCTTCTCCATGTTCCTGATCGTGTTCCTGTATCTTCGGTTCCTGGTTCCTGTGTTCGTCTCGTTTCCTTGTGTTGATTTGATTACCCGGTTTGACCTCTGCCTGCCTGACTATGCTGCCTTCTCCAAGCCTGACCTCTGCCTGCCTGGCTATGCTGCCTTCTCCAAGCCTGATCTCTGCCTGCTTGACTACGCTGCCTTCTCCAAGCCTGACCTCTGCCTGCCTGGCTATGCTGCCTTCTCCAAGCCTGATCTCTGCCTGCTTGACTACGCTGCCTTCTCCAAGCCTGACCTCTGCCTGCCTGACTATGCTGCCTTCTCCAAGCCTGATCTCTGCCTGCTTGACTACGCTGCCTTCTCCAAGCCTGACCTCTGCCTGACTACGTTGCCTTCTCCAAGCCTGACCTCCACCACGCCTGACCATGCCTGCCTTCTCTGTGCCTTGACCATTGCTATGCCTGACCATGCCTGCCTTCTCCATGCCTTGACCATTGTTACACCTGACCACGCCTGCCTTCTCTGTGCCCTGACCATTGCTACATCTGACCACATCTGCCTTCTCCGTGCCTTGACCATTGCTATGCCTGACTACGTTTGCCTTCTACATGCCCTGACCATTGCTTCGGATGACTTTGTTATAGACTTTGTTCTACTCAGAGTTCTACGTCGCTTGCTATACCTCTCTGCGGCCGCCAGGCCTTGTTCATGTTCTTCAGCGGCGCTACTCCTAACCTCTAGATGTGGGCTCTTTAGGCTTTGGCCTTTCTCTGCTCAGGCAGCCTCAGTCACCCCTTGTTCCTTGGTGCCTGAGTTCTCGTTCCGCAACCCGTCCAGGATAGAACTACGCCTCCTGCTGGCTGCTGTCTCTGGGCTGAACATAACAACATAACAACATAAGAAATTGCCATGCTGGGTCAGACCAAGGGTCCATCAAGCCCAGCATCCTGTTTCCAACAGAGGACAAACCAGGCCACAAGAACCTTTCAATTATCCAAACACTAAGAAGAACCCATGCTACTGATGCAATTAATAGAAGTGGCTATTCCCTATGTAAACTTGATTAATAACCGTTAATGGACTTCTCCTCCAAGAACTTATCCAAACCTTTTTTTGAACCCAGCTACACTAACTGCACTAACCATATCTTCTGGCAACAAATTCCAGAGCTTTATTGTGCGTTGAGTGAAAAAGAATTTTCTCCAATTAGTCTTAAATGTGCTACTTGCTAACTTAATGGAGTGCTCCCTAGTCCTTCTATTATTTGAAAGTGAAAATAACCAAGTCACATCTACTCGTTCAAGACCTCTCATGATCTTAAAGACCTGTTCAGCCGTCTCTTCTCCAAGCTGAACAGCCCTAACCTCTTTAGTCTTTCCTCATAGGGGAGCTGTTCCATCTCCTTTATCATTTTGGTTGCCCTTCTCTGTACCTTCTCCGTCGCAATTATATCTTTTTTGAGATGCGGCGACCAGAATTGTACACAGTATTCAAGGTGTGGTCTCATCATGGAGCGATATAGAGGCATTATGACATTTTCCGTTTTATTAACCATTCCCTTCCTAATAATTCCTAACATTCCGTTTGCTTTTTTGACTGCTGTAGCACACTGAGCCGACGATTTTAAAGTATTATCCACTATGATGCCTAGATCTTTTTCCTGGGTGGTAGCTCCTAATATAGAACCTAACATCGTGTAACTTCAGCAAGGGTTATTTTTCCCTATATGCAACACCTTGCACTTGTCCACATTAAATTTCATCTGCCATTTGGATGCCCAATCTTCCAGTCTTGCAAGGTCCTCCTGTAATGTATCACAGTCTGCTTGTGATGAACTGCTACCTCGAGGCCCACGTAAGTCCTGCCGGCCCCGGCACCCGAAGGCTCAACCCGAGGGGAACGAGGGCTGGTATAGGTGAAGCTCCAGTGGCCTCAAGCATCAGCCCACTCCACCTGCTGACGGCAGGGACCCGTGAGCCCCTGCTTACCGGTTGTGCCAACTCTGCCTCGGCCAAAGAATCCACCTCCATCGCAACATTTCCAGTCCTCTGGAACTACTCCAGACTCTAAAGAAGCAATGAAAAGGTGAGCCAGCAGAGTTGCCAGGACATCTTTAATTTCCCTTAGTACCCTCGGATTTATCCCATCTGGCCCGTTCACCTTATCTACTTTAAATTTAGTTAGTTCCTCATGAACACACTATTCTAAAAAATTATTTAGATTTATCTTACTTCCAGTCTTATTTGTGTTTGATTTATGTTGTCCTACTCCAGGCCCTTCCAGAGTGAACACAGAACAGAAATATTTGTTATGCAATTTTTCTTTTCCTCATCAGCCTCTACTTGTTCATTCCCTTCATCTCTGAGTCTCACAATGCACTTTAGTACTTCCATCAACTAACATATCTAAAAAAGTCGTCTCCCTGTTTTATTGCATTTACAATTTTTTCTTCTATTTGAATTTTTGCATTGTTGACTACTTTCCCAGCTTCTCTTAATTTTTCCAGATATTGTCACCAGTCTTCTTCTTTCTGCGATCTCTTGTAGTTTATGAATGCTAACCTTTTTTAATCTTACTTTTTCAGCTACTTCATTAGAAAACCATTACAGTCTCTTTTTCCTTTTCCTTTTATTTACATTCCTAATAAAAAGATTAGTTGCCCTTATGATATCTTCTATTAGGTTTGCCATCTGACCTTCTACTTCCTCTAGATTTTCCCATCTAGCTAACAACTCCTTTAGGTACTCCCCATTTTGAGAAAGTTAGTTTTCTTGAAATCTAGAACTCTTGCCTTAGAATGAAGCTTCATCTCTTGCATCCTAATATTGAACCACATCATCTGGTGATCACTGGTCCCAGATGATCATCCACTGCAACATCAGAAATACTGTCCCCGTTGGTAAGCACCAAGGGCCGGATATTCAGAATTACGCGAGCGCATAGATTTGTGCACACAAATCTATGCCCGATTTTATAACATGCGCGCAGTCGCGCGCATGTTATAAAATCCGGGGTCGGCATGTGCAAGGGGGTGCACACTTGTGCACCTTGCGCGCGCCGAGCCCTAGGGGAGCCCCGATGGCTTTCCCTGTTCCCTCCGAGGCCGCTCTGTAAACTATGTTACGCACGTATGTTACGCGCGTAACCCTTTTAAAATCCGCCCCCAAGTCTGGTATCACCCTTTTCTTGGTGGGTTATGTTACCAGTTGACAGAACAGTTCTCCTTTCAGAGAATCCAGGATCTCCCTGCTTCTAGAAAGTACTGCAGTTGGGATGTCCCAATCAACATCTGAAAAATTAAAATCCCCTAGCTGTAGCACCTCCCCTTTCAGAGCAATCCTGTGAATATCCTCCATTAAATCTCTATCCATCTCCTCTGTCTGTGATGGAGGTCTGTATATTACACCAATATAAATTGATGTTCCATTCCCTTTTTCCATATTAATCCATAGTGCCTCCTCCTTACCTTGAAAACCCTGTTACTGTTACTGTAATACTGTTCTTTATATATACTAACTAGGGATGTGAATCGTTTTAGGATGATTAAAATTATCGTCCGATAATTTTAATATCGTCTTAAACCGTTATGGAACACAATACAATAGAGATTCTAACGATTTATCGTTATAAATCATTAGAATCGTGAGCTGGCACACTAAAACCCCCTAAAACCCACCCCCGACCCTTTAAATTAAATCCCCCACCCTCCCGAACCCCCCCCCAAATGACTTAAATAACCTGCGGGTCCAGCGGCGGTCCGGAACGGCAGCGGTCCGGAATGGGCTCCTGCTACTGAATCTTGTTGTCTTCGGCCGGCGCCATTTTCCAAAATGGCGCCGAAAAATGGCGGCGGCCATAGACGAACACGATTGGACAGCAGGAACCCTCGCTGAACGACCTCCTGCAGTCGATCTCCTGCCGGCGCCATTTTCCGTACGAAAACAATTCGCGGCGGGAAATCGCTCCCTGACCCCCGCTGGACCTCCAGGAACTTTTGGCCAGCTTGGGGGGGGCCTCCTGACCCCCACAAGACTTGCCAAAAGTCCAGTGGGGGTCCGGAAGGACCTCCTGCCGTCCAATCGTGTTCGTCTATGGCCGCCGCCATTTTTCGGCGCCATTTTGGAAAATGGCGCCGGCCGAAGACAACAAGATTCAGTAGCAGGAGCCCGTTCCGGACCGCTGCCGTTCCGGACCGCCGCTGGACCCGCAGGTTATTTAAGTCATTTGGGGGGGGGGTTCGGGAGGGTGGGGGATTTAATTTAAAGGGTCGGGGGTGGATTTTAGGGGGTTTTAATGTGCCGGTTTTGCGATTTTACGTTTTTTTACGATTTTTCACGATTTTTCACGATATTTTACCCCCCCAAACGGCAACAATACGATTCCCTCCCCCTCCCAGCCGAAATCGATCGTTAAGACGATCGAGGACACGATTCACATCTCTAATACTAACAGACTAAGAGAAATTAGATTAGATGGCATTACAATTAACTGGTTTAACTCTTACCTGTCAGACAGATCATATAAAGTAAGAATAAACCAGACAGAATCTAAGCAAATACCCCTTCCATATGGCGTCCCACAGGGCTCTTCCTTATCATCCACACTATTCAACATATACATGTTATCCCTCTGTAAACTATTGACTAGACTTGGCCTTTCTCACTACGTATACGCCGATGATGTACAAATTTTGCTCCCCATAAAAGATACACTTGATAATACTCTAAAACACTGGGACGTTTACTTATCAGCAATAAAGCAATTATTATCACAAATGTCCCTAACACTTAACCAAAACAAAATTGAAATATTATTTATATGTAATAAACTCACATCAGCTCTAAGCCCTGATCTCAAACCATGTCTAGCTAAGAATCAAATTGTTTTTTCAGTAAAAGACCTAGGAATCTACATGCACAGCGAGTTAAACTTCAAAAAATACATAAACACCATACTAAAGGACGGCTACTACAAGCTTCAAGTACTAAAAAAATAAAACCACTCCTACACAATCAGGATTACTGTACTGAACTCCAGGCAATGCTCCTTCCGAAACTAGATTACTGCAAAGCTATTCTACTGGGCCTTCCGGCATCCATCTTAAGACCTATGCAACTGCTTTAAAATGCAGCAGCTAAAATGCTCACAAACAGTAAAAGATCGGAACATATAACCCCAATCCTTAAAGAATTACACTGGTAACCCATCCTATACAGAATCCAATACAAAGCATTGACCCTAATCCACAAAACACTTTATAACGAAAACATAGACTGGTTCAATGATGCACTGCATTTTCAGATACCTCAAATGAGCGTACGTTCTTCAAATACTGGCCTGCTTCCAACCCCCTCCCCAAAACTAACACACCTGAACACAGTCAAGGAACGCACCCTATCTTTGGCGGGACCCATCTTATGAAACAAACTACCAACCGAGCTAAGAATGGAACCCCTGTTACAAACCTTTAAGAAAAACCTAAAGACGTGGCTATTCCAAAAAGCATTCACTGGAATCTAACAAAGTTTACAACAACGGCCAATTCCCACATTACAGCCGCCATACTCACAAAGTTCATTCGGATTAAAAAATACTACGTCTTTATCTGCCCTTCGCTTACCTATACTAACAAAGTTGATATCATAGGATGAAATATGTTTTGAATAACACTTGACTACGGTATAATTATGATGCTAACATGATATCTACCTTCTGCTTAAGATTACTCCACTTAAGAATATCTGTAGCACCTTGATGTCGCTTTCACCTAATTTTTCAGCTATTTTGTGTTAAGCCTTATCTCAACAATCACTGTAAACATGTCACTGTAAGCAACTCTGTTTATTTTTTGTAAACCAATGTGATATACTAGTTTGAATGTCGCTATATAAAAATAAATAAATAAATAAATAAAAAATATACTGCCATGCCTCTTCCTTTCCTTCCTACCCAGTCCTTCCTGAATAGATTGTAGCTGGGTATAACTATATCCCAGTCATGATTTTCCATGTACCAGGTCTCTGTGACAGCTACTATATCTAAATCAGCTTCTTCCATGACTGCCTGTAGATCTGGAACTTTATTCCCCATACTATGAGCATTATTGTACATAGCTTTCTAAATAATGCCTTTTTTGCCCATTTTTTCCCATTTCTTTATATGAGTATTTGTTTACTTACCTTAGGGTTTGTTCACCCAACCTTGATTATTCTAGTTTAAAACCCTCCTCAGTAGATTTGCCATTCTGTGTTGAAATACACTGTGCCCCCTTCTTCGACAAGTGGAACCCATCTCTGCTCAGCAATCCTTGAAATATCATCCCATGATGTAGGAAGCCATCATGTCTCTTTTAAGAAGTCCGCATTTGTACATGTTTGTATTTTTCTCTCACTCTTTCTTTCCTTGGCAGCCTTTCTATTGTGTTCACTGAAAACTGTATAGTCTGGCTAGATTTGGTGTTTTCTTTTGTTTCCTTGATGTTGATGTACTCACTTATCTCTTATGCATCCTGAAGCTTCTGTGCAAAGGTCCTGGTTGTAGCATGTATCCATTCTTCCTTGTCAGTGTTCTTCCTTCCTGAGTTTCCTACTAATCTGACTTTAAAAAAATCAAAGTCTATTTTTCCCCAGTGTTTCTTCCACAAGCTATGGGGCGGATTTTAAAAGGAGCGCGAATAGCCTACTTTTGTTTGCGCTCCAGGCGCAAACAAAAGTTCGCTGGATTTTAGTAGATACGCGCGGAGCCGCGCGTATCTACTAAAAACCTGGATCGGCGCGCGCAAGGCTATGGATTTTGTATAGCCGGCGCGCGCCAAGCCGCGCAGCCTACCCCCGTTCCCTCCAAGGCCGCTCCGAAATCGGAGTGGCCTTGGAGGGAATCCTCTAACGCCCTCCCCTCACCTTCCCCTCCCTTCCTCTACCTAACCCACCCGCCCGGCCCTGTCTACACCTCCCCCTTACCTTTCTCCGGGGATTTACGCCTCCCGGAGGGAGGAGTAAATCCCCGCGCGCGAGCGGGCCTCCTGTGTGCCGGGCAGCAACCTGGGGGCGGGTACGGAGGGCACGGCCACGCCCCCGGACCGCCCTGGGCCGTAGCCATGCCCCCGTACCCGCCCCCAAAACGCTGCCGACACGCCCCCTAAACGCCGCGACGACCGGGCCCGCCCCCCGACACGCCCCCCTCGGAGAACCCCGGGACTTACGCGAGTCCCGGGGCTCTGCGCGCGCCGGTAGGCCTATGTAAAATAGGCTTCCCAGCGCGCAGGGCCCTGCTCGCCTAAATCCGCCCGGTTTTGGGCGGATTTAGGCGAGCAGGGCTCTTAAAATCCGCCCCTTTATGTACCCTAATGAGGAATGTCCAACAGCTTGTTGAATTGTTTTACTAGCTATTCAAGAATGCAAAAGATAATTAAATGTCCCTGTCTATGTTTGTTTCCTCTTCTGTGTGGTGAAATTGCACACTCTCTTGCACTTTTATCAAGCATATGTAGGAGGAAGATATGATAAGAGTATTATTTTATAGCTTGCTCCTCTATAGGGGACATTTTAAGAGATAATTTTTATTCTATCAATGAGAATGCACAGTCTCACATACCAACTGAGCCAATCTTTAGACCTAGTCCAGACTGTAGTGTATCTCCCTATATAAAGTTTTTAATAGCAAAAGGGAGGTAAATTTGACCAGTCTGCAGGGAGGACTAGACAAACAATACCAGACTTTCTCCCTTTTTTGATTCGGCTCTCTTGGCAATGATGTTGTGACATTTTCAGAATACCTCAGTTCAGTAATTGCATCTTGAAGTGACCAGCCACCAATATTTAAGGAAGACATTTGCCATTTTATCACTATTTGGGCAGGCTTCCTGTTGTTTTTTTCTTTCTAAGAACAGCTCACTTTCATGAAAATTATGTCTCTCTTATAGTTTTAGGAGATAGACATGTGATAAAGCTCTTTGGATTCACTTCTGCCTTCACTTTCTTTCTCTCACACACTTTTCTATTTGAGTAGGGAAAAGTTTTCCTGCATTCCCACTCTATTTTATATTTAACTATACTGCCTCTTCTCGTTCAAGGATCAGGAACAATTCTATTTCAAATTAGCAAAATCACTTATGCACACCTCATTCTCACATACAAATTAAATCCCAATAATCTTGACATTGTTCCCCAATTTGTAACAGTGTTTTTTTATAACTTTTTTCCCAAATCTCATAGAGCTGTCACATTGAGCTTCGGTCTGCTTCAATTTCCAACTAGTCTCTCTAAACTTTACCAACTGTCATTTGTTTTTCTCAGCAGGATATTCCTGCTTTAGTGATGCATTAAAAAAGTTCTCATATTCCTTATCCATATGTAACCCCATCTTTGGGGCCATAAAAGTATTTGATGTATCTTTGGGACTAGAACCACTCCTGACTAGCTCTTCAGAGTCTCTCTTTTTCCCCAGGGTCGAGATTATTTGTTAGTGAGGAGAAAGACTTACAGTATCTTTCAGGGCTTGGAATGACAGGGTTATTTCTTTGTGTAACTTTTTTCCCTGAAAGAGGGTTATTTTTCCTTCACTATGGGTGCCGTAAGTGCCAAAAAAACCTCTGGAGCCACTGATTTAGTGTCCAAAATTAAAGTCTTTACTGATGGGTAATCAGGTGAAATATGGCACAATAAACTCAGTCCTCAGCACCCCAGCTGCATTTCTAAATTGTAGTTTCTCACTCTATCTGTGCAGGTGTCTCACATACCAGGGCATGGACAAACATTCATCCTTCAGGGCTTGGTTAAGTGGGGTTCCCCAAGAGGACAGGATACCCTTGTTGGGATAGGAAAACCCTTTCAAAACTGGTAAAACCCGGGTAACACACTGTCATTACACAGAGAGTCCACCTCCTCTCTCTTGCTAGAGGTGAAGACTCTAGATGGATGTCCTCAATGGTCTCAAAGGTTCTTGTTCACAGTTAAGTAATATTTCTCTCTCTTTTTTTCTCTCACAGATCCTACAATGGGAGGGATTCTCTATGGAACAGGCAGCTCTCTTTGTTCCACTGCAGGAAGGAAGAGCAGCCAAAGATCTTCCTCCTGGATCTTAAAAAGCAAAGACATTTTTTACCAAACTGAATTAACACTCGAGTTCTTCCCTGCTGCAAGTCATCACCATACTTCCTTCCTCATTGAGGGTATGGAAGGGCAGGTTCCCTACTATGGTCACTCCAGACACAGGGTTACCTGTGCCCTAAGTCCAGGTGATATCCGAGGGTCTCGCAAGGCACCTACCATGAAAATGTAAAATCCCAAAAAATAACCCAGAGGGAAGCCCAAACCAAGCAGTTAGTGGACTGGTAAGAACCACCTTCTGACCTTGCTTAAGATCCCCAGACAAGTTTGCCTGATTCCTTCAAGTAGGCCTGAAAATACAATGAAAAAGACAATGCTTCTCACAGCCACTGTTGTATCTGTGGACCATTGGGCTGAGGCAGGATACAGTCAGTTGTATCAGAGGTCCAGGCAATGGTCAGAGGCAAGAAGCAGTTAGGTGTATCTGAGGTCCAGGTAATGGTCAAAGGCAGGCAGTGGACAGGCGTATCCAAGGTCCAGGCTGGGGTCAAAACCAAGAATCCATCTGAGGGAGGAGAAGAGGGATGGATAGGTAGGGCAGGCAGTGAGGACAAGAATAGGCAGGCAACATAGATGGAGCAGACAAGGATGAAGACAGAAGACAAACCGAAGACAGCAGGACAAGGACAAGAGATAGGTGGTGAAGACTAAAGACAAGGCTGGAATGCTGAAGCAACATGCTGTATGAGAAGTAGCTGGACCTGTTGCTGAGGCGAGGAGAGACAGTCTGGGAGGCCCTTATATAGGACCCAAGCTGGTGATGTCATCATTGGGTGCCACGGCTCCTTTAAATGTTGGGCTGTCAAATATGTGCACACTTAAGGATGTCCGCGGCTACACAGCAGTCACTGCAATGTCCTGCTATGTGGAGTGGAGCAGCAAGGCCCGGTATTGGAGATGAGTAGCATGGCTCATGGGGGCCTCTGCGAGCTGCGAAATGCAACAGTACCTCCCCCATTAACCTCCCTCCCTAAGGCTTTGGGTTTTGATGGAATTCTTTCAACAGGTTGGGGTCCAGTATATTGGATGATGGCTCCCATAAGTTTTCTTCCAGGCCATAGTTTTTCTGTGAGATTAAGTATTCAACCTTTTTCCCCCTCCAGTGGGAGTCCAAGATCTCTTGGACTTCATATGTATCATCTCCTTCGACAGAAACTTCTTGAGGTTTAGGCGAGACCCTAGAGGGCCACAAAAATACCACTGGCTTAAGAAGAGAAACGTGAAACACATTATGGATCTTTAACATGGGTGGTAGCCTTAGCTGGTAAGTGACAGGGCCCACTAGATGAAGCCCCGGAAATGACCCAATAAAGTATGGGGCCAGGCGCATAGAAGGAAGTCATAGGCATAAGTGCTGGGTACTTAACCAAACTTTTTCTTCCACTTTGAACTGAGATGCTGGCCTTCTTCATGCATCTGCCGACTTCTTGGCTCAAGCAGCAGATCTGTCAATCAATAGACTGGTCCATTCCCATAGTTCATGCAATTCCTGGACAGGGAGTTGAGCCGCTGGAGAGGCCGCTGACATTGGTAGTGGCAAAGGAGGCAGAGGTTGTTTTCCATAGACCAGCCAGTGGTGGCATTTATGTGATTATTATGGGAGAATTCGGCCCATGGTAAGAGGGTAGCCTAATTATCCTGATGCTCATTAATAAAGGAGCAGAGGAAGGTTTTAAAAGTATGATCAGTATGCTCCACTTGTCTGTTGCCGTACGGGTGGTAGGCTTTAGTGTAGTCGAGAGTGATACCACATTTTTTACAAAGAGAGTGCCAGTATCTTGCTGTGAACTGGATTCCTCTATCCGATAGTAAATGTTTTGGTAGGCCATGCAGGTGAAAGACGTGAAGGGTGAAGAGATGTGCTAACTCTGGTGTGGAAGGAAGGCCTGATAATGGGACGAAGTGTGCCATCTTTGAGAATCGATTAATTACCACCCAAATTATGGTAGTGCCATTGGAAATAGGGAGGTCTATGATTACTTCCATGGACAAGTGGGTCCAGGGTTCCCTGGGGACTGACAATGGCTGTAACAGTCCTCAGGGTCAGCCATGCAGTGCTTTTTGCCGTGCACAAGTGTTTCATCTAGGGCCACCAGTAGTGTCATTGAAGCAGTTCATGCCTCTCCAGGGTAACCTGTGAGACAGAAGTCATGGGCTTATTTCAACACTTTTTCATGCGATCTGGATGGTCTTCCCTGGAGGTTCTGAAGTGGCCAGGAGTATGTTAGTGGGATCAGTGATGTGCCTGAGAGGATCTGGAACATCCTTGGTCTGGAAGAAGCTAGAGAGGGTATCTGCCATTAGTTCTAAATTGCTGGGCGATACCGTAGATCAAAATAGAAGTGAGCAAAGAAGAAAGATCAATAGAGCTATCTTGTAATACATTGATGAGCTTGATATAGATGTTTGAGGTTCTTGTGGTCCGTGTATATCGTAACAAGATGTTGAGCTCCTTCGAGTAGGTGGCACCTTTCTTTGAGAGCTAATCTGACGGCCAGGAGCTCTTGATCCCCAGTGCTGTAATTGTGTTCAGCTGAGGAGAACTTCTTAGAAAAGAAGGAATGTGGACAGTAGGGATGTGAATCATTTTTTGATGATTTAAAACAATCGTCAGATATATTTTAAATCGTCAAAAATCGTGAATCGGGGGAGGGGGGAGGGGGAGAAAACCAGCACACCAAAACAACCCTAAAACCCACCCCGACCCTTTAAAAGAAATCCCCCACTCTCCCGAACCCCCCCAAAATGTTTTAAATTACCTGGGGTCCAGTGGGGGGGGGGGGGGGGGTGTCCCGGCGCGATCTCCCACTCTCGGGCCACGGCTGCATTACGAGAAATGGCGCCGGTGGCCCTTTGCCCTTACCATATGACAGGGCAAAGGTAGCGCCGGCGCCATTTTGGTTCCTGTGACCCGACGTCACGAGTGCAGGAGATCGCTCCCGGACCCCCGCTGGACCCCCAGGGACTTTTGGCCAGCTTGGGGGGGCCTCCTGACCCCCACAAGACTTGCCAAAAGTCCAGCAGGGGTCCGGGAGCGACCTTCTGCACTCGGGCTGATTTGCCAATATTCAAAATGGCGCCGGTGCTACCTTTGCCCTCACTGTGTCGACATAGTGAGGGCAAAGGTAGCGCCGGCGCCATTTTGAATATTGGCAATACGGCCCGAGTGCAGAAGGTCGCTCCCGGACCCCCGCTGGAATTTTTGGCAAGTCTTGTGGGGGTCAGGAGGCCCCCCCAAGCTGGCCAAAAGTCCCTGGGGGTCCAGCGGGGGTCCGGGAGCGATCTCCTGCACTCGTGACGTTGGGTCACAGGAACCAAAATGGCGCCGGCGCTACCTTTGCCCTGTCATATGATAAGGGCAAAGGGCCACCGCGCCATTTCTCTTAACGCAGCCATGGCCAGAGAGTGGGAGATCGTGCCGGGACCCCCCCACTGGACCCCAGGTAATTTAAAACATTTAGGGGGGGTTCGGGAGGGTGGAGGATTTATTTTAAAGGGTCGGGGTGGGTTTTAGGGTTGTTTTGGTGTGCTGGTTTTCCTGCCCTCCCCCCTCCCCCCTCCCCCGATAAAATGATTTTTTAACCTAAAAAACTAAGACGATCAGATTCCCCCCCCCCCCAGCCAAAATCGATCGTTAAGATGATCGATCACACGATTCACATCCCTAGTGGAAAGCCCCTACTCCCAGGATAGAGGCATCTATCTCTAAGATGAAAAGTCATGTAGAATCTGGGTTACATCAAGGGGTAAAGGACTTATCTTAAATGTAAAGTCTTCCAAAAGTAGTGAAGCACGCTTCCAATAGATCCTCCGATCTTATCTTCCTCATCTATAAACTACAGGTGCTAAAAAGACTTAAGCCTCTTCTGCACTTTCACGATTTCAGAACTGTCCTCCAGGCCATTATATTCTCCAAGATAGACTATTGTAATTCCATCCTGCTAGGCCTTCCCGCCTCCTCCACCAAACCTCTTCAGATGCTCCATAACGCGGGTGCTAGAATCTTAACAAACACCAACAGAAGAGATCACATCACGCCCATCCTCAGAAATCTACACTGGCTTCCAATAAGCTTTAGGATCCTACACAAATCCCTCACCATTATTCATAAAACCATTTACAGCCAAGCCCCCATAGACCTACAATTCCCACTCAGACTCCACACCTCTTCTAGATCGATCAGGAAAGCTTACAAAGGTTCACTACTCGCCCCTTCTGCCAAGTCTACTCATCTTTCAACCACTAGAGATCGGGCCTTCTCGACAGCAGGACCAGCCATTTGGAATGCCATCCCTCCAGATCTCAGACAGGAATCCTGCCAGTTAAAAGAAAAAACTCAAGACCTGGCTGTTTCAGCAAGCCTTCCCCTAACTTAATCCTGTCGCAGAGATGCCACTTTTTACATTCTAAGGCCCCCCCATTCAGTGCTCGCCTTCTAAGACATTGTAATTGACCTGCTATAGTTACTGAGTTACCGCTCTCCTACTGTCTTCTTCTGCTCCCCAGTTCCATTACCCTGTTTTACTGTAACTTTTGCCCCCTCCTCTTTGTTTAGGTTAAGGTTAATGTTATTACCCCCTGTTCCTTGTAAACCGACATGATATGATTTGTATCATGAATGTCGGTATAAAAAAGCACTAAAATAAAATAAATCTGAAAGTGGCTTTTCAGATGAGGAAGAGAAGCGCTTTTCTGATGAGGAAGAGAAGATCGGAGGATCTATTGGAAGTGCGCTTCACTACTTTTGGAAGATTTTACATTTAAGATAAGTCCCTTTCCCCTGTTGCAGGGAAGACCGAAACATCAACTGATGTTGGGGTTTGTCTATGCATTGCAGTGTGTCTTTTTGGTTACATCATATGGGACATACTAGCAAACACTGTTGTTTCTGTTTCAAACATTGATTTTTAAATGCAAAGGCTAAAATATATAAAAAGAATATTTTCTACTATAGTTTCTCACTTTCTCTTTACACCTTTCTCTGGGTGGATGATTGAGAAGACCAGGCAACCACCCTAGAGATGGTCTTACACTGGCTTCCCGGCTTGCTGACATCCTTACTAGAGATATATATTAGACATATATCAGATATACATTTAATTTGGGCTTTTCAACTATTGGTGCTTGTCTTTTGATATTGGTTTAAGCATAGGATTATTGGGAACTGTTGTTTCTTAGTTGAGACCTTAGTTTCAGGCCAGGAACTGGTGCAGCCCCACGAGGTGATGTAAACATCAAGTGGTACCTATGCCAGGGACTACAGAAGCCTAGAAATTTAGCATGGGGTCTATGAGCTAGCTCTGCCCCTTGCATGGGTTTCCTTAGTAAAGGGAAGTCTGTGCAGGAGGAGGGGGTGAGTTCATCGCAGGATCTGTGAGCACACATGCTGGCTCACAGGCTCTGCACTGAATTTCTTGGCTTGGTTTTCCTACAGCCTAAAAAAAATCTTGGGCATCCACCCTAGGTTCATGAGCTGCTGGGGAGGGAGAAATATGGAGTTGGGATGAGGGGGTGGAAGAGAGAGAATGGGGATACTGCTGGGCAGGGAGGTGGGATACTGCTGGTAGAGAAAGGTGGATGCTATGCTGGAGCCACCAACTCTGAAGGAGGCAGCGCTGGGTCAGAGTCAGTTCAGGCAAAATCAGCGGTAGTGTCGGCAGTGGCGGGGGGAGGGCATAACTCTGAATCCCTGCTCTAGGTAAAGAAAAAGCTGGTCTCAGCCCTTCCCCCTCCCCCCTCAATTTCTAATTTTGTTTTCATATGGGATTAAAATTATAATTTAAATACAACCAAAGAAAGCTCAACATAATTTTGTATTGCTCCTTTCATTTGCAAAGCAATACAATGCCTAGATCTTTCCGGATTTATAGTCCAGAACCACCACCTGAAAAATGTCAGTCTTTGGGATTGTAAATCTCACTGGTTGGGATGGACCACACTTGATGCCCCTGCTATTTTTCTTCTCAAGCGAGGGAGGTGGGGATGTAGGGAGGGAGGAGTGAGAGGGTAGGATGTGAATATGGGTAGAAGTGGATGCAAGAGAGTGTAGAAGGGAAGGAATACATATTCACACCCCTATCCCACCCCCCAACTCTCCCCTTGCACCCCTATTCACTCACTGCCCCTCTGACAACCACACCCTATCCCCGGGTGAATTGCAAGTCACACACAATCCCAGAGCTTCTGTAACACACGTGTACAGAAACACACACACACACACAGCTGGAGCTTCTGTCATGCATACACACACTAACATGAGCATACCAAGAGCAACTGTAATACACACATGCAGGTCATGGAATCATAGAAGGGGCCTTTTCAAAGGGAGTTCTGCAGATGGAGCAATGTTTTACACTGGGAAATTGCCTTTTACAAACTTGCTATGCGAGTATTTCATGTTATGTGCTGAAGTTTACTTGGCTTGAGCAGAAGTGTTCTTGAGGATGGGGAGGGATTTGGGCTTAACGCACCTATTCTAGATTTCAAAAAAAAAAAAAAAATGTACATCAATTTTTAAGAAAAAATCTTGCACACATTTTAGCTGGTGTGAGTGTGGGGATTGATTTTCAAAGTGAGCTTATGCTCATTAGTCTGCTTTGAAAATTGCTGTAAACTATGTACATATTTGCTGGCTAACTTATGTGCAGTGTTATAAGATTGCCCTCAAAATGCACTTTAAAAAGTTTCCATGCAATTTTAGCTTTTTTTGTTTGTTTATTTATTTATTTATTTTGAAGGGTTTGAATTCAAAACCAAATTGGCATCAATCAACTACAGAAAATCTTTTATTTAAACAATGTTAAACTTTATTCAGGTCACCGAATGCTAAAACAATAATAAAAATAAATACCTCTTTAAACACACATGAAAATGAATTCAGTTTTTTCGCTATTGGAATGTGCTTTTTTTTGAGATATGGCGAGAATCCACTTATCTGAACATGTGGAAGGCAATTAAAACCTGGCTTTTTAACCAGACTTTTAACAGTTAGTTTGCAATTTATTAATTCTCTTGTCTGGGTTACGTTTTAGGGATACATTTGAAACAGAGTAGTTATATTGTTAATTATTTTTAATCTCACTGTTATCTTTTTATGTTTTATTTGTCTTAATGTTATTAATTTACGGAATTTTAATGTGTCTATGATGTAATTAATGCTTTATGTGTAGAATAGTATTTATGTTAATCACTTAGATTTTGTTTTTTTGAAAAACAGTAAAGTAAATCAAATAAACTGACCTACACTCAGAGTAAAGATGGTGCTTATGGTGAAATTATACTCATTTATAGGAAGAGCTACTTACTAAATAGGGAAGCACTAATTATAAACTTCCAGTTTCCATTGTAATTACAGGAAGCTAAAGCCTAACCACTAAAGATCTCACAATTATGGCATAAATGTTGTAACACCTCACTGCAGAAGATGGAAAGATCCAAGGTTGTGCTAACTTTCTAGAAAACACTCATCCCCCCCCCAAAATGAGAATACATTGAAAGAGGAAAACAAACACACATAAAATATTTCTGAGTGACTCCCTAGGTTCTGCCTCATGCAGTTTGAGAACTTAAACCTCACTGTAACAGTGAGGAGCTGTTAGCTTGTTTCACTTGTTAGCTTGTGGGTTACTTTGTTATCAGTACTCTGTAACCATTCATCCTGTGCATTTTATACAAGGATTGTACTTTGTCATATACTTGTATTAGAACCTTGCAATATGGGGCCTATTTATTTATTTATTTATTTAACACTTTTTTATACCGACCTTCATAGTAAATAAACCATATCGGATCGGTTTACATAAAACAAGGGTATAACAGAAGCAATAAATAAAAGTAATTAACAAGAGAAGAGAATAAGATAAAGTTACATTTAACAAGGAGTAAAAAACTTGGGAAGCTTAAGAGCTGGAAGGAAGTTAAAGGCCAAAAAATAATTAAAGAAGCAATTACTAAACTGTGCTACTGTAGCACCTATAATTGTTGCAGACTGGAGGCCGCTGCTGCTGCCGTTGTTTGCCCCTCTCTCTGCGGCCTGGAGGCCGCCGCCATCACCGCTGCTGCCACCGTCCGCAGCGGGCCAGCCGCCTCCAACCAGGTCTCCATGTGGCCTGGTTGGAGGCGGCTGGGCCGTTCCTTGTGGCTAGGCTGCCGCCGACCACTTCCTCCATGCGGCCTGGAGGCCGCTGCTGACACCGCCGTCTCTTCGCAGCTAAGCCGCCGCCACCGTCTCTTTCATGCGGCCCGGAAGCTGCCACCAACCAAGTCCTCTTCTGTGGCCTGGAGGCCTCCACAGAGCTCCTCTTCTTGCATCAGGGAGCCGCCATAGTCTCCTCTCTTCGCGGCAGGGAGCCATCAACGTCTGGGCCTTGCTTCGCGGCATAGGTGCTGCTGTCGCTATCCCTGGTCCTGCTTCTTCCTAGGTGCGCGGCCGTGCCTCTTCTGAACATTTAAAGGGCCCGCGGTGGGCAGAACCCCACGGCTCCACCTGATGACTTTTCCAAGGCGTCTCCTCTTCAGCCCTATAAGAAGGGCTTCTCTTCAGTCTCTCGTCGCCTTCGCATGGAGCTAGCTGCTCCTGGATTCTCTGTTGTTCCAGCTCATCAATCCAGGAGACTTCTGTGAACCTTCTTCACTTCTTCAAGGCACTCTGTTCCTTGTGGGAATTCCTTGTCTTCATCTGTGGTTCCTGGCCCTTCGTCTCCATCTTCGTTTGTACTTTCTGGTCTCTCATCAGATCCCATGTCCTTGTCTTCAGATGTCTCTGTCTTCAGATGTCTCTGATGTCCTCATCTTCAGATGTCCTTGATGTCCTCATCTCCAGAGGTCCCTGATGTCCAGATGTCCTGGTGTCCAGTGGTCCTGGTGTCATGATGTTCCTGATGTTCAATGTTCCAGTCCTGATCCTGATGTCCTCTTTGCCAGCTCTTCGTCCAGCTTCCAGGTTCCTCTCATCCATCTTTCCTGGTGTGCCTCTGTCATGGTCCGTGACCAGCCCATGGGGGGCTGTGTAGGGCACTTCATGGCACAAGGCCTACCTTCACTTCTGCAGCGCAAGCCTCTGGAAGACCCTTGCTTTTAATGTTTCTTAATCCGAGTTCCAAGTTTTGAATCCTGAGTATTGTATCATGTTCCCGGTCTTCGGAGTACCTCATGCAAGCTTCTGCCCATGACCTAGACTCAAGCCAGATCCTGCTCTGCTTCAGCATGGTCTGTGACCAGCCATGGGTGGCTGTGTAGGATGCGCCTCGGTGCAAGCTTCTCCTGAATCTCTGCTATGTTTCCGGATCCAAGTCTTCACTTCCTCACTGGAGTCTGCCTTGCTTCCGGCATGGTCAGCGACCAGCCATGAGTGGCTGTGTAGGGCACGCTGCAGGGCAGTACTCAACCTGTACTAGTACTCGTCTGACTATCATGAGTCCTCATCTGAGTATCTTGAGTCCTCATCTTCACCTGAGTATTCTGAGTCCTTATACACATCTGAGCATCCTGAATCTTCGTCTACATCTGAACATCCTGAATCCTCGTCCAAGTCTCCAAGTATCCTCGTCTAGTCCAAGTCTCCAAGTTCCTTCATCTCGTCCAAGTCTGAGAGTATCCTCGTCTCGTCTAAGTCTCCAAGTACTTGTTTCTTGTTCCAGTTCCAGTACCATCGCCTGTCCTCACCCTCTGTCCATCCTGTCACATCTGCCGTTCCCAGGTGGCAGGTCCGAAAGGGCTATCGAGTGGCCGAGGGCTACCCCAGAGACCAGCATTGCGTTGTTGGGTCTCTTCCGGAGCGTTCACGTTCGGCAGAGATCAGGGCTCTTGGTCTTCAGCCTGTCCGCCCATGCTTGGACACATCTTGCCTGCCTCGGCGCTTCCTCGGAGCTCCTCTGCAGTCGCGCTGTGGTCCAAGGGCACACCAATCTCCCTGGAATCGGGACCGCTCCCTAGCGCTCTGCAACAATAATGCGTATTAATTGTTGAAATTAACGCAAGTTAAAATATACAAATTATTTCTGGATTTACTAAAGCAAGGGGCATGATTGTGGTAAAGTAACCCAAAAATGCATCTATAAACAAAGCTAAGAATGCACTACCACATATCATAAGCAATGCATCTAAACAATGTGATATGCAATCTGATTTATACAAATTAGTAATCAAAATATTTCACAATCTATTTTAATCCAAAAGTATTAAAAATATTCACAGATAAAATCAATATCTCAGATACCAAGACAACTGTCTGAGACTTAAATGTGTCACACTTTTAACAAAATACACAAACATAAAATATATCATCCCTACTGCATCCAGTACATAAGGGGTGCAAAGTCTGTTATCACATTTAAAAAATATTTTTGAATAAAATGACTATAATCCAAAGTAATCCTAAAGAGAACACATCTTCACCATCTGTTCCGGGAGGACATTCCATGCATTTCCTCATGAAAGAGGCAATGAAGTGAAAACCAGTAATGGAATTCAAAAGGGTGTTGGAGAAACAAAAAGGTGATAATTGTTCTTCTCTTCACCACCTCCTGAAAGAGGTGGTGAAGAGAAGTTCAAAGAGGTGTGGGAGAAACACAGGACCCCTAGTGGCTAGAAAGTGAAAATGAAGAAATGGAGTAACCTCCATACAATTCAAAGTTTACGTTTCTGCATGGAAATAACCTGCATGGAGCAGCCGCACTACCCTTAATAGAAGGCATGTGAGTAACCTGCATGGAGCAGCTGCACTATCCTTAGTAGAAGGTATGGGAGTAACCTGCATGGAGCAGCCGCACTACCCTTAGTAGAAGGTATGGGAGTAACCTGCATGGAGCAGCCGCACTACCCGTAGTAGAAGGCATGGAAATAACCTGCATGGAGCAGCTGCACTACCCTTAATAGAAGGCATGTGAGTAACCTGCATGGAGCAGCTGCACTATCCTTAGAAGGTATGGGAGTAACCGGCATGGAGCAGCCGCACTACCCTTAGTAGAAGGTATGGGAGTAACCTGCATGGAGCAGCCGCACTACCCTTAATAGAAGGTATGGGAGTAACCTGCATGGAGCAGCCGCACTACCCATAGTAGAAGGCATGGAAATAACCTGCATGGAGCAGCTGCACTACCCTTAATAGAAGGCATGTGAGTAACCTGCATGGAGCAGCTGCACTATCCTTAGAAGGTATGGGAGTAACCGGCATGGAGCAGCCGCACTACCCTTAGTAGAAGGTATGGGAGTAACCTGCATGGAGCAGCCGCACTACCCTTAATAGAAGGTATGGGAGTAACCTGCATGGAGCAGCCGCACTACCCATAGTAGAAGGCATGGAAATAACCTGCATGGAGCAGCCGCACTACCCTTAATAGAAGGTATGGGAGTAACCTGCATGGAGCAGCCGCACTACCCTTAGTAGAAGGTATGGGAGTAACCTGAATGGAGCAGCTGCACTACCCTTAGTAGAAGGTATGGGAGTAACCTGCATGGAGCATCCGCACTACCCTTAGTAGAAGGTATGGGAGTAACCTGCATGGAGCAGCCACACTACCCTTAGTAGAAGGCATGGGGGTAACCTGCATGGAGCAGCCACACTACCCTTAGTAGAAGGCATGGGGGTAACCTGCATGGAGCAGCCACACTACCCTTAGTAGAAGGCATGGAGGTAATCTGCATGGAGCAGTCGCACTACCCTTAATAGAAGGCATGGGGGTAACCTGCATGGAGCAGCCGCACTACCCATAGTAGAAGGCATGGAAATAACCTGCATGGAGCAGCCGCACTACCCTTAGTAGAAGGTATGGGAGTAACCTGAATGGAGCAGCCGCACTACCCTTAGTAGAAGGTATGGGAGTAACCTGCATGGAGCATCCGCACTACCCTTAGTAGAAGGTATGGGAGTAACCTGCATGGAGCAGCCGCACTACCCTTAGTAGAAGGCATGGGGGTAACCTGCATGGAGCAGCCACACTACCCTTAGTAGAAGGCATGGAGGTAATCTGCATGGAGCAGTCGCACTACCCTTAATAGAAGGCATGGGGGTAACCTGCATGGAGCAGCCACACTACTCTTAATAGAAGGCATGGGAGTAACCTGCATGGAGCAGCCGCACTACTCTTAATAGAAGGCATGGGGGTAACCTGCATGGAGCAGCCACACTACCCTTAATAGAAGGCATGGGGGTAATCTGCATGGAGCAGCCGCACTACCCTTAATAGAAGGCATGGGGGTAATCTGCATGGAGCAGCCGCACTACCCTTAATAGAAGGCATGGGGGTAACCTGCATGGAGCAGCCGCACTACTCTTAATAGAAGGCATGGGGGTAACCTGCATGGAGCAGCCGCACTACTCTTAATAGAAGGCATGGGGGTAACCTGCATGGAGCAGCCGCACTACTCTTAATAGAAGGCATGGGGGTAATCTGCATGGAGCAGCCACACTACCCTTAATAGAAGGCATGGGAGTAACCTGCATGGAGCAGCCGCACTACTCTTAATAGAAGGCATGGGGGTAACCTGCATGGAGCAGCCACACTACCCTTAATAGAAGGCATGGGGGTAACCTGCATGGAGCAGCCGCACTACCCTTAATAGAAGGCATGGGGGTAACCTGCATGGAGCAGCAGCACTACCCTTAATAGAAGGCATGGGAGTAACCTGCATGGAGCATCCACACTACCCTTAGTAGAAGGTATGGGAGTAACCTGCATGGAGCATCCACACTACCCTTAGTAGAAGGTATGGGAGTAACCTGCATGGAGCAGCCGCACTACCCTTAATAGAAGGCATGGGGGTAACCTGCATGGAGCAGCCGCACTACCCTTAATAGAAGGCATGGGGGTAATCTGCATGGAGCAGCCGCACTACCCTTAATAGAAGGCATGGGGGTAACCTGCATGGAGCAGCAGCACTACCCTTAATAGAAGGCATGGGAGTAACCTGCATGGAGCAGCCACACTACTCTTAATAGAAGGCATGGGGGTAACCTGCATGGAGCAGCCGCACTACTCTTAATAGAAGGCATGGGGGTAACCTGCATGGAGCAGCCGCACTACCCTTAGTAGAAGGTATGGGAGTAACCTGCATGGAGCATCCGCACTACCCTTAGTAGAAGGTATGGGAGTAACCTGCATGGAGCAGCCACACTACCCTTAATAGAAGGCATGGGGGTAACCTGCATGGAGCAGCCGCACTACCCTTAATAGAAGGCATGGGGGTAACCTGCATGGAGCAGCCGCACTACTCTTAATAGAAGGCATGGGGGTAACCTGCATGGAGCAGCCGCACTACTCTTAATAGAAGGCATGAGGGTAACCTGCATGGAGCAGCCGCACTACCCTTAATAGAAGGCATGGGGGTAACCTGCATGGAGCAGCCGCACTACCCTTAATAGAAGGCATGGGGGTAATCTGCATGGAGCAGCCGCACTACCCTTAATAGAAGGCATGGGGGTAACCTGCATGGAGCAGCCGCACTACTCTTAATAGAAGGCATGGGGGTAACCTGCATGGAGCAGCCGCACTACCCTTAATAGAAGGCATGGGGGTAACCTGCATGGAGCAGCCGCACTACTCTTAATAGAAGGCATGGGGGTAATCTGCATGGAGCAGCCAGAAGGCATGGGGGTAATCTGCATGGAGCAGCCGCACTACCCTTAATAGAAGGCATGGGGGTAATCTGCATGGAGCAGCCACACTACTCTTAATAGAAGGCATGGGGGTAACCTGCATGGAGCAGCCGCACTACTCTTAATAGAAGGCATGGGGGTAACCTGCATAGAGTGGCAGACTGGCTGGACGTTTTTGGTCTTTATTTGCCGTCATTAATTATGTTACCATGTTGGTTGTTCCCATGAAAATTTACGGTATATACCAGTTACTTTCCAGTAGCAAAATTCATCAGATTGGATGAAAGTAATATCAGAAATGACTAAAAGTCACTAAGTAATTGTCCAAGGCCAAAACAGTTGAAAAAAGATGACAACTCCAAGAGGAAAACCCAAAAGGAAAGTACAAAGGAAAGATGTTTCACACTGTCCTTATTACTGCCTTCACCCGACTGTCACAACTGAAATCAAATAGAAGTAGAATGTATATGTATAGTGATCATGGATAGAACTGCTTATGAGCATGAAGTGTATAGACAACTTGCAGATACTAATTATTATGTTAAATTGTCATTTGATCCAACACAGGAATTGCTTGGGATGGTATAAAAATTGGTGTCTGAAGGTTGGTCAAGAAAATTTATTAGTGAAAGAGAAGCAGCATTTTTTTATGAAGTCCCCATGTATTCCATTTCTGTGTACTTCCAAAAATACATAAGTGTTTGATGGCACCACCAGGAGACATATAGTCTCTGAAATTGGTTCAGTTCTTGAACCTTTGTCCAAGTTTGTGGGCAAATTTCTTCAGCCTTTTGTTCCTATGGCTCAGTCTTATGTATGTGATTCGCCAAAATGTATTGGGCTTTTAAATACATTTCAGTTGTGTCTGTGGAAGACCTGCTGGTTATCCAGGATATGAAATCATTATATCCTACAAAGGAGAACTACAGAGTTGGTTTGGGGTTGTTTAGTTATGTGCTTAGAGCAGATTAGGATTCTCACTTCCTTTTTAGTCAACAGCAGGATGAATTAGCCAAGCTATTACCTTGCTATATCTTATTAGTTTACTAGACCTTATCTGTTTTTATTTGGTTTTATATGTTTTGATTTTACATGGTAATTGTGTTTGGTAGGAGTAATTTGTTGCAGATTTTAGAATCTAATTCAAAACAAGTGTCAATAAGTTGGGTAACTCGAAAGATATAGGCAGATAAAGACGTAGTATTAATTGTAGTGTTTTGAGTGTTACGAGCGTGCGCGGGCGCGGTCGTCTCGGGTGGGTGGTGAGCCCTTGGGCCACGGCAGGACCCCAGGAGGAGCCCAAGGCCACACCGTGGGAGGTGAGCTGAGCAGGCATGGTGAGCCAGGCAGGCAGGAACAGAAGCAGGAAGTCCGGCCCTCCGCTGGACCTGCATGCCCATGGTAGCCAACACGGGGAAGTTGACTAATGAACGGTCCTCCGACTGTTCCCGGCCCTTTTGGACCTGCCGCAGGGAACGGCAATGGGCAGCAGGCCGGACAGAGGCGAGGGCAGACAGAGTCCTTAAACAGACGACATCAGACAGGGCAGAAGCAGGCTGAAGCAAGACGGAGACATCAGGGCAAGGGCTGAAGCGAGACACTAGAAGGATCCAGGCGAGTAGGAACTCCGATGCTGGGATACTCACATCCGAAGCCCCCTCGGCTGGCAGAGGAAGACATCAGGGTACGGGCTGAAGCAGACACTGTAGACAAGGCTGGACGGGAACATTGCACTGTCCATCAGGGCGCCCTACTCAGCCCACCCGTGGGACTGAGTCACGGACCACCCTGTCCCAGACACGCCCTACACAGCCCTGGGAGGCTGGTCGCGGACCACGCTGAGAAGGAGGGCGCGGGGAAGACCCAGGCGAACAGGACTCCGATGCTGGGAAACTCACATCTGAAGCCCTTACGGCTGGCAGGCACAGGAACAAACATCTAGGCAGGGTCAGAGACAGACATCAAGGCAGAGACACTGGACATCAGGAACATCAAGCAGAGACAGGACAAGGCGCCATCAAACATGGAGGACCTGGATCGGCTAGGTTACAGGCGACTGTAATGCTCAGATCCAAGGCCAAGACACAGTGAACAGAAAGTCCTTAAATACTGGAGGTAGAAGGCAACTCCCTGGGAGGAGCTTGCCAGGACCGCCCACCGCTGGTCCTATAACTAGGGTAGAGAGCTGCGGGCCAGCCCCTAGGGAAGGGCGTCGCCCAACAGGAAGTCCAAACGCTGAGGCATGCAAGCCACAGGCACAGCTAGGCCTCTCAGGCCCTGGAGCAAGTCCTGGATGATGCGCAGGCGAGGCCCAGGCTTCAGAGCGGCCTCTGGAGGAAGGTAAGAGACCTCCTGCAGCGCAGCAGCAGGGGGGATCGCAACAGTACCCCCCCTCAAAGAATCCCCCCCCTCACAGAGGGACCAAAAACAAAAGCCAAGCAAGCAAACAACAACCACACACCACAAGCAAGCAAGCAAGCAAACAACAACCACACACCACAAGCAAGCAAGCAACAACCACACACCACAAGCAAGCAAACACACACCACAGGCAAGCAACCAACACGACGAGAGACCAACCAAACCCAAAGAAACACGGGACCACGCGAACACGGGACCGAGGGAACAAGAGACGACGTGAACACGGGACCGAGGGAACAAGCGACCGAGCGAACGGAGACCGCGGGAGCAGCGACCGAGCGAACGGAGACTGCGGGAGCAGCGACCGAGCGAACGGAGACCGCGCGAGCAGCGACCGAGCGAACGGAGACCGCGCGACCGACACACACAAAAACAAAAGAGGGAGCAAGGGAACGGAGAGCGAGGAAGCGGAGAGCAAGGGAGCAGAGAGCGAGAGAGCAGCGAGCAAGGGAGCGGCGAGCAAGGGAGCGGAGAGCGAAGGAGCAGCGAGCAAGGCAGCGGAGAGCGAAGGAGCGGAGAGCGAAGGAGCAGAGAGCAAGGGAGCGGAGAGCGAAGGAGCCCAGGAGCGAAAGAGCAGAGAGGGAAAGAGCGGAAAGCGAGAGAGCGAAGGGAGAAAGAGCGAAGGGCGAGAGACAGGAAGCAGGGGAAACAACGCGGGAACGAGGAGGACGGGAACCCACAAGCAGGAAACAACAAGCGGGAAAACAGCACAAACGAGCAACACAGGGAAAACAGCACAAACGAGCAACACAGGGCAAACAGACAACAAGCGGGAAAACAGCACAAACGAGCAACACAGGACCAACAGCACAGACGAGCAACACAGGGCCAACAGCACAGACGAGCACGCACGCCGCACACAGCACAGACGAGCAGGCACGCAGCACAGACGAGCACACCCAGGCACACAGCAGAAACAAGCACACCCAGGCACACAGCAGAAACAAGCACCCACGGCAGAAGCAAGCAGAAACAGGCAAAAGCAAGCAGAAGCAAGAGCAAGAACAAGAGGGGGGGAGGGCGGGCAGAAACTACAGCAACATCAGGAGGAGCGCAGGCGCCTCCTGCAGGTCGTGGAACTCCATCCTGGGAACAAGGAAACGATGGTTTGGGCGCAGGCGCCTCCTGCAGGTCGTGGGAACCCAAACAGCTGGCGCCTCCAGCAGGTCGTAAGCAAAAGCAGAAGCTGGCGCCTCCAGCAGGTCGTGAGACGAAAGCAGACAAAGGAAAAAATCCTGGAACTAGACAAGTCCAACACAAGCACAGCTCACCGAGCTCATGGCCTTCGGATTCTGTTACGAGCGCGCGCGGGCGCGGTCGTCTCGGGTGGGTGGTGAGCCCTTGGGCCACGGCAGGACCCCAGGAGGAGCCCAAGGCCACACCGTGGGAGGTGAGCTGAGCAGGCATGGTGAGCCAGGCAGGCAGGAACAGAAGCAGGAAGTCCGGCCCTCCGCTGGACCTGCATGCCCATGGTAGCCAACACGGGGAAGTTGACTAATGAACGGTCCTCCGACTGTTCCCGGCCCTTTCGGACCTGCCGCAGGGAACGGCAATGGGCAGCAGGCCGGACAGAGGCGAGGGCAGACAGAGTCCTTAAACAGACAACATCAGACAGGGCAGAAGCAGGCTGAAGCAGACGGAGACATCAGGACAAGGGCTGAAGCGAGACACTAGAAGGATCCAGGCGAGTAGGAACTCCGATGCTGGGATACTCACATCCGAAGCCCCCTCGGCTGGCAGAGGAAGACATCAGGGTACGGGCTGAAGCAGACACTGTAGACAAGGCTGGACGGGAACATTGCACTGTCCATCAGGGCGCCCTACTCAGCCCACCCGTGGGACTGAGTCACGGACCACCCTGTCCCAGACGCGCCCTACACAGCCCTGGGAGGCTGGTCGCGGACCACGCTGAGAAGGAGGGCGCGGGGAAGACCCAGGCGAACAGGACTCTGATGCTGGGAAACTCACATCCGAAGCCCTTACGGCTGGCAGGCACAGGAACAAACATCTAGGCAGGGTCAGAGACAGACATCAAGGCAGAGACACTGGACATCAGGAACATCAAGCAGAGACAGGACAAGGCACCATCAAACATGGAGGACCTGGATCGGCTAGGTTACAGGCGACTGTAATGCTCAGATCCAAGGCCAAGACACAGTGAACAGAAAGTCCTTAAATACTGGAGGTAGAAGGCAACTCCCTGGGAGGAGCTTGCCAGGACCGCCCACCGCTGGTCCTATAACTAGGGTAGAGAGCTGCGGGCCAGCCCCTAGGGAAGGGCGTCGCCCAACAGGAAGTCCAAACGCTGAGGCATGCAAGCCACAGGCACAGCTAGGCCTCTCAGGCCCTGGAGCAAGTCCTGGATGATGCGCAGGCGAGGCCCAGGCTTCAGAGCGGCCTCTGGAGGAAGGTAAGAGACCTCCTGCAGCACAGCAGCAGGGGGGATCGCAACATTGAGGGTCATTGCCAGACATATATATAATAAATCCATAGACTAAAAATTCTCTATTACATCCTTGCTCCCTTAGAAATTTTAAATCGATATCAAATCTAGAAAATTATGATGCAGGAAGTAGTCCAGCAGTGAGAGGGAAGCTTTCCAGTCTTTTGCACTGAGGGCCACATGTATGATTATCTCCCAGCTGGCAAGAGGTCGTATGTGTGCACTAAGTGTAAAGAGCTCCAAGCCCTCAGAGAATGAGTCCAATCTCTGGAGGCTAGAGTGGCAGACCTGGAGGAGCTAAGGGAGACAGAGAAGTATATAGAGGAGATCTTCAGGGACATAATAGAGAAGTCCCACCTCCAATCTGGTAGCCCCTGTGGTGCTTTGGAGGAGAAAGGTCACCTTGAAGGAGAGCATCAGCTTGATGAGGCAGGAAGCAATCCTGTAGCTAGGACCTGCCCTCAAGATGATGTATTATCCTCTCGCACTGAGGATGGGTCTCCAGGGGCATGTGCCCGGGAGGGAAGGATTAGGACGGCCGTTATAGTTGGTGATTCAATTATTAGGAAGGTTGATAGCTGGGTGGCTGGTGGATGTGAGGATCGCTTGGTAACTTGCTTGCCTGGTGTGAAGGTGGCAGACCTCACGCATCACATAGATAGGATTTTAGATATTGCTGGGGAGAAGCCAGCTGTCTTGGTACATGGGGGTATAGGAAAGTGCAGGAGGGAGGTTCAGGAAGCCAAATTTAGGGTTTTAGGTAGAAAGCTGAAATCCAGAACCTCTAGGGTAGCATTCTCAGAAATGCTCCCCATTCCTCATGCAGGGCCCCAGAGGCAGGCAGAGCTCTAAAGTCTCAATGCGTGGATGAAATGATGGTGCAAGGAAGAGATTTTTAGATTTGTTAGGAACTGGGCTTCATTTTGGGGAAGGAAGGCCTTTTCTGAAATGATGGGCTTCAACTTAACCAGAGTGGAACCAGGTTGCTGGCATTAACCTTTAAAAAGGAGATAGTGCAGCTTTTAAACTAGATGATGGGGGAAAGGAGATAGTCGCTCAGAAATGTATGATTTGGAATGACGTATCTTTGAAGGATACTAAGAGAACAGTGAAACAGGGCAGGAGGAGTAGCCTAGTGGTTAGGGCAGTGGGCTATGAACCAGGAGACCAGAATTCAAGTCCTGCTGTTGCTCCTTGTGACCTTGGGCAAGTCACTTTACCCTCCATTGCCTCAGGTGCAAATTTAGATTGTGAGCCTTCTGGGGATAGGGAAATACCTACAGTACCTGAATGTAATCCCCTGTGAAAAGCAGAATATAAATCTAAATAAATTAATATATGATAAGCGAAATATAAATAAATCCCAGTAGAGAGGTTGCAATAAATGCCAAAGGGAAACAGGTGCCTTTAAGTAAAGTGCAGAAAGATTCCAAATTACCCCTGTCAACTGATAAGAAGATACAAACAAGAAACATAGTTTGAAATTTCTATATACAAATGTTAGAAGTCTAAAATAGAAACATAGAAATGACCACAGAAAAAGACCAATCTGCCCAGCAAGCTTCCATACTTATTTGTTTCACCGACCACCAAGTTCAGGGCCCTTGTTGGTAACTGTTTGATTCAAATTTCCTGCCACCCCCTGCCGTTGATGCAGAGAGTAATGTTGGAGTTGAAACAAAGGTGAGCATAAGGCGTAATGGTTAAGGGTAGTAATCACCTCCTCAAGCAAGTTACCCCGATGCTTATTTACCCAGACTGCACAGATCAATGCCTTGTTGGATGTTGTCTGAATGTAAATCCTCTTTTCCACATTTCCCCCTGCCGTTGAAGCAGAGAGCAATGCTGTATATGCATTCAAAGTGAAGTATCAGGCTTAATTGGTTTAGGGTAGTAACCACCGCAATAAGCAATTTACCCCCATGCTTATTTGTTTGCCCAGACTTTGTAGCAAAGCAAAGATGGGAGAGTTAAGTGTATATAGCACTGGATGAAGAGGAAGATATAATTGGCATCTCAGAGACCTGGTGGAAAGAGGATAACCAATGGGACACTGTGATACCAGGGTACAAATTATCTTGACAGGATAGGATGGATCAAATTGGTGGAGGGATGGCACTGTATGTTAAAGAGATCATTGAGTCAAATGGGATAAAAGTTCTGCAGGAAATAAAATTCAATGTTGAATCTTTATGGATAGAAATTCCAGGTGAAAAAGGGAATTAAATAGTAATGGAGGTGTTTTACCATCCACCTGACCAGAATAAACTAATAGACAATGAAATGCTAAAATAAATTAGAGAAGCTAACAAAATCAGCAGCACTGAAATAATGGCTGATTTCAATTACCCCAGTATTGACTGGGTGAATGTCACCCAGGACATTCTAGGGAGGTAAAGTTCCCAGATGAAATAAATGACTGCTTCATGGAGCAACTGGTACAAGACCCAACAAGAGGGGAAACTACTTTAGACCTAGTCATTAGTGGAACAGAAGATTTGATGCGAGAGGTAACAGTGTTGGAGCCACTTGGCAATACTGATCACAACATTATCAAATTTGACTTAATAACTGGAGGGAGTGCAAAAAAGTAATCTACTATGACAACATTTACTTTCAAAAAGGTGACTATGATAAAATGAAAAAACTGAAAGGAGCAGCTGCAAAGGTTAAGAGTTTAGCTCAGGCATGTCATCTTGGAAGCCCAGAACAGATGTATTCCACACATTAGAAAAGGTGGAAGTAGGCTAAATGACTACCGGTATGGTTGAAGGGTGAGGTGAGAGAGGCTATAATATCTAAAACAACATCATTCAAGAAATGGAAAAGGGATCCGAATGAAGAAAACAGAAATAGCATAAGCACTGGCAAGTCACATGCAAAGCATTGCTAAGGAAGGCAAAGAAAGAACTTGAAAAGAAGCTTGCCATAGAAGCAAAAACTCATAATAAAAACTTTTTAAGGTACATTCATGGTAAAAAGCCTGCAAGGGAGTCAGTTGGACCATTAGATGATCAAGGGGTAAAAGGAGCACTTAAGGATGACAAAGCCATAGCAGAGAGACTAAATGAATTCTTTACTTCAGTATTCACTGAGGAAGATGTAAGAGATATACCCATGCCAGAAATGATATTCAAAGGTGTGTTGCGTGTCCTGCCCGCGGCAGGCCCATGACCGGGCCTACTCACCTCTGGTGCCTGGCTCCCGGACCTGACCCATCTTCACTTGCGGCTGTGGGCAGCCACCTGTGCTTCTGTACCCCGTTTCCTCCTCGGGTGTCCTGGTTCCTCCGGGGACCTCCCCAGCTCCCGGTGGGTCTCCCCACGTGTGCTGCGGGGAGACACCACCGTCCAGCGTCCTGCCTCTCTCTAGGCGTGCACGTGCGTGCGCCTTGCCGGCCTTTAAAGGGGCCGCGGCGGGAAACTAACCCGCAGCCCCGGATGATGACATCATTTGGCCCTGCCTCTTAAGGCAGGGCCCGCCACTCACTCCTTGCCTTGGCAACAGATCTCCACTCTAGTCGTGTGCTTCGTTGCTCGTCCTCGTTCCAGGTTCCTGTTCCTGACTTCATTCCTGATTCCTGTTCCTGACTCCGCTCCTGATTCCTTCCTAGCCATGCCTCGGACTGATTACTGGCTTTGATCCTCGCTACATTGGACCACGCTCGGGACTTGATTACTGGCTTTGACCCTTGCTTCATTGGACTACGCTCAGGACTGATTACTGGCTTTGGCCCTTGCTTCATAGGACCACGCTCAGGACTGACTACTGGCACTGAATCTTGCTCTGCTGCACCTCGCCTAGCTCTGCCGCCTGTCCCGTCTCCAGCCTGTTTTGGATCGCGCCTGTTTTATCTCCTTGGACTTGGCCTTGTCAGGCTTCGGCTTTCTGCTGCTACTCTTGTTCCTGGCCTGTCCTTGCTGCCTGGGCCTCTGGATCTCTGCCTCATCCGGACCTGCCTCAGTCCCTCTGATACCTCCACTGGTTCCTGGCTACCTGCTACAACATCCACTGGGAGTCATCTGACGGAGGCCCTCCTAAGATCAGCTGGCCCTGGCAACCAAGGGTTCAACCTGTGGGGAATGAGGACTGGTATTGGCGAAGCTCCAGTTGGCCTTCGTCTCCTAGTCAGCTCTGCCTCCCGATAGTGGGGACCCATGGGGTTTGCCGACGGGTAGCGTCAACCCCACCTCGGGCCAAGGGTCCACCACAGCGCAACAAGGTGATGATTCAGAGGAACTGAAACAAATCTCAGTGAACCTGGAAGAGTTACTAGGGCAAATTGACAAACTAGAGTAGCAAATCACCTAGACCAGATGGTATGCATCCCAGAGTACTGAAAGAACTGAGAAATGAAATTGCGGACCTGCTATTGGAAATTTGTAAACTATCAATAACATCATTGATGGTACCTTAAGACTGGAGGGTTGCCAATGTAATGACAATTTTTAAAAAGGGATCAAGGGGTAATCCAGGAAATTATAGAACAGTGAGTCTGACGTCAATGCCAGGCAAAATGATAGACACTATCATAAAGAATAAAATTGCTGAACATATAGATAAGCTTAGTTTAAAGGGACAAAGCCAACTTGGATTTAGCCAAGGGAAGTCTTGCCTCACAAATTTGCTACATCTTTTGAGGGCATAAATAATCATTTGGATAAAGGTGAACCAGTTGATATATTGAATTTGGATTTCCGGAAAGCATTTGACAAAATCCCTCATGAGAGACTTCTTCGGAAATTAGAAATCATGGGATATGTGGCAGTGTCCTATTGTGGACTACCAATTAGTTAAAAGTCAGAAAACAGAGAGCAGGGCTAAATGGTAAATTTTCCCAATGGAGAAAGATGAATAGTGGAGTGCCCCAGGGATTTGTCCTGGAATCGATGCTTTTCAAATGACCTGGAAATGGGAACAACAAGTGAGGTGATCAAATTTTCCGATGACATAAAATTATTCAAAGTTGTCAAATCACAAGAGGATTGTGAGAAATTGCAAGAGGATGTTGCAAAACTGGATATTGGGCATGCAAATGGTAAATTAAATTTAATGTAGACATGTGCAAAGTAATGCACTTAGGGAAGATTAACCCCAAATTATAGCTACAAAATGAAAGGTTCCACATTAGGAGTCACCTCTCAGGAAAAGGATCTAGGTGTCATCATTGAAAATACATTGAAATCTTCTGCTCAGTGTGCAGCAGCAGCAGCCAAGAAAGCAAATAGAATTCTACGGATTATTAGGAAAGGAATGGAGAATAAAACAGAGAATATCATAACACCTCTGTATTGCTCCTTGGTGCGACCTCACCTTGAGTATTGTGTTCAGTTCTGGTCAACCCATCTCAAGAAAGTTATAGCAGAATTAGAAAAGGTACAGAGAAGGGTGACCAAGATGATAAAGGTGATAGAACAATTTCCCTATGAAGAAAGGCTAAAGAGTTTAGGGCTTTTCAGTTTGGAGAAGAGACGGCTGAGGGGAGATATGATAGTGGTCTATAAAATAATGAGTGAATTGGAAAGAGTAAATGTTAATCAGTTGTTTACTCTTTCGAAAAGTACAAAAACTAGAGAACATACAATGAAGTTACTGGGAAATACATTTAAAACTAATAAGAGAAAATATTTTTTTTTACTCAACACATAATTAAGCTCTGGAATTTGTTGCCAGAGGATGTGGTGTAAGCTATTAGATTAGCTGCAATTACAAAAGGTTTGGACAAGTTCCTGGAGGAAAAGGTCATTAACAAATATTAAGGTAGAGCTGCAGAAATCCACTGCTTATTCTTGGGATAAGCAGCTTGGAATCTTTCTACCCCTTGGGATCCTGCCATGTACTTGTGACCTGGCTTGGCCACTGTTGGAAACTGTGTACTGGGCTTGATGGATCCTTGGTCTGACCCAGTATGGCAAGTCTTATGTTTTTATGTAACTACCTATCCACCTCCCTGGAGAATCGACTTAGCTATATTATGGACTGAGAGACCATACTAGGCAACGCCCTTGCTAGAATTCCCTCACATGCTCAGTAGAGCAAACGTTCTATGAGCTTAAAGAGAAGGGTCCATTCGGCACCGTCAGATGATGCCATCCGAGTGTCATGGCTGATTCATCCTGCTATTTGCATCCTATAGTAAGCAAACTTGCTTTTTTCAAAGATGTATTTTTATTTTAATTAAACAGGAACTAGGAAACTGGCTATGTGGTAACCATTACATCCCCGTTTTGTGTGATCTCTTATTTTGTGAAACCCTTCAGTCCACCAATTAAACACAATTTGGTAACTGGGGGTAGACATATTGGCCTTTGGGAGTTAGGCAGCCAAACCCAACATCTGAAAAAATGTCCTCTATTTTCACTATGCAGTTATATTTAGTTGCTTTAGAGTAGGAATTGCCGAGGGGCATGATTTCAGGAGAAACCTTGCCAACTAGAGTGAATTTTCACTGCTAGCAGGCTAAACTTGGCTGTCTGGCTCTGAGCACAGGTATAGCAAGCCGAAGTGTAGCCAGTTATTTTATGGCCAGCTATAGTCATGAACATTTTCAACTGTATGTTAGGTTGCACTTGAAAATGTTCCTAAATCTATAGGCAGCTATCTCACTGCTGAATGGTGAATTGAAAATTGACCCTTTTATATTTTATGGTCAGAGTTTAGTCCTTGGCTACAGGGGTGTGTCTCTCAAGTAGAAGGGCAATATTAGTTGGTCAAGTCAGTCTTTGACAGCATTTTCTCTCTGTGTAGGAGTATGGATCCCCGCTTCGTGCCCTACAGCACTACACCTTTCCCATACCTAACTACAAGGTTCTATAAAACACTTTTTTGATTTCCTTCATTTGTTTTCATGTGGGTCACAGACAGAGGAAGCAAATGGCACCTCCCAAGACTGGGAAGAGCCTGATTCACATAAGCTTTATCCCATAGATAAATAAATAAGGTTCTCACGCTTCATTTTTAACTTGTTTTTCTACATCTTTCAAAACTCTGTAATACTTGCACTTCCTCATCAAAACAAGTTCTGCAGCTTATTAGAGGAACTTGGATTTTCAGTTTCAAGATTACTTGCTTTAGAAATGACTACTGTATTGTTGCAGACTTTATCCGAGCTCTCCTTAAGAGGCTAATAAAAATACAATTAATGGGGGAAACAGGAAAATTAAAAATGTTTTTCATTTAATAGACATTATCTAATAGATATTATTTTTTCTATAGATAATTTTTTTTTAAATTTACGTTCATATTTATATCCTGCTTCTCCTGCAAAGGCTATTGAGCGATATACATCAAAACAATATAATTACAAATAATAATTAAAAACATAGAACAAATCTATATATTAACAACACTATAAGTACATCACATAGTAAAACCAAAATAAAATGAATTAAAATTAACTATTCTCAAAAAAGCATATCTCAAAACAAAATCTCAGAAAAGTATCAAATCTGACAGAGTGTGGAAAGGTTACCTATAGGCTGCTTGAAATATTTATTTATTTAAAAGTTTTGTAGCCCTCTCTAGACAAGTGTACATGGCGGGTAACCACTACAATCATACAAATGTAACACATAAATTAACCAGATCATCTGTACACCTTTAGAACTTGTAATACAAGTAACAATTATTCCATTATGGATAGACATCTTCAACATTAGCTTAATCAGCTGAGGAGTTCTATTGGGTTCCTCTGGGAACAAACTATTCCATCAGACTGGGCCTGCCACAGAAAACGCTTTGTCCCAAGTCTAGGCAAGGCATGCAGCCGTTAAGGAGGGAACATCAAGCAAACCCAAATGGGAAATTATCAGAGCATGTGGATGTTTATAGATCTTTAACATGCTGCTTAATCCAAGGAGATTTAATATTCCCTAGGAGGGCAATTTTCAAAAGGATTTGCACATGTAAATGTAACTACTATTGTAGCAGTTTCCAAAAGCCATTTACCCACACTTACCCACTTATACGGGTAAATCCTATTGACAATTCAATGGCATATATTATAGCAGTTTTCAAAAGCCCCCTTGCACTGGTAAAGTGCATATAAAACCAATTTTTAAGCATGTAAATGCTTTTGAAAATCGGGCCCTGTGAATTTATGAATTAGCATGGCTATTTTACATTTTTACCTTCCGTTCGACAGGGAGCCAATGGAAATAGAGTTAATAGTTCTCTGACATCAGATCCAATTGAGATTCGAGCAGCCGCATTTTTGAGTGAGCTGAGGTGCTCTTAGTGGCACTGTTGGGACACCAAGATAACTACCCTAGTCTTACTGAGTGGGAGATTCATCAAGCCACGGTAGAGCACTAACGCGTGTTAAACAGCATATATCTGAGGACTGGACCTCGGCCACATAGGCTGGGTCCAATCCCTAGACCTTGCCCCAGTCACGTGGCTGGGGCGAGATCAGGTCGGCACCATTTTGAAAAATTACGCCAACCGGGCTGAGGGTGAGAGAGCACCCCGGCCACACTGAGGGACCTGCTAAGGATTTTATGGTTTGGAGGGGTTTCCTGGGGATGTGGGGGGCCCAAAATGCCTTTTTGGCAATGCCACCACTTTGCATGGATAAGGGGTGGGACCCCTGAACTCCCAATGAGGTTTCTTGCTACATGTGAAGGGCTGGGCCTGGACTTTTTGTTTTACATCCCTTTGGCGGGAAGGGAGGTGGGGGCCCCTGAACACCAATGAATGCTTTTATCTTGGGGGGGGGAGGGGTTTGGGGGCTATCTCTGCATCGGTGACATCTTCTAATTTTAAATGTTTGGGCAGTCTGGGCTACTTGAAGTGATGGCCCTGGGTTGAGTCGGGGACCATACGTGACGCTCGCTCAGCCTTTTCTCGAGTTGCAGCAATTTTTTAGTGGTCGTCCCTTTAAAGTGATGTGGTCCCTTGAGACTGGGGGCCGCCCTCGTGTTGAAGGGCCACTGGCTACGCTCTTTTGACCCGCGGTGTTTGGCCGTGAGACAAAAGAACGCCCCACAGAGTCATGATGTTTTTTCAGGGGAGGGTTCCCACTATCGCTGCAACCCCCTCCCCCTGCAATAGTGGGACCCCTCCCATGAAAATACATCTCAATTTAATGGCTCTAGGCCAGAGTTTCCTAATGGTGGTAAGGTCTTTTAGAAATTTGAGCTCCTGTGGAGTAGAATTCCAAAAAAATCAGGCCTCACATGTGAAAATGCCTTTCTTAAAAAGTATCTGTGTTCTTTCAATTAACATTACATTTTAACATTCACAATACAAACAAGTGAAATAAAAATACAGTGGGAATAATTTAATTAATAAACAGAAAAACAGAGTTCAGCAAAAGATTTCCCCCTGTAAGTCCACAAAAAAGAAAGTGCAAAATTCAGAGTGAACAATTATACATTACAAAGCGAAGAAAGAAAAAAACCCAACCCAAAAGCCTTAACTATAACCTTGCGTAGTATAAAGACCAGACCAGTGCTTCCCAACCCAGTCCTCTGGACACACCTAGCCAGTCGGGTTTTCCGGATTGCCACAATGCATATGCACGAGATAGATTTGTGTACACTGGGTCTCACGCAGATTTATTGTGGAAATCCTGAGAACCCGACTGGCTAGGTGCGCCTCCAAGACAGGGTCGGGGAAGCATAAAATTTCAAAAGCACCCCCCCCCCCTTCACAGTACACTCCCACCTAAGTCTTCCTCCCCCCCCCCCTTCCTCTTAAGAGCTTCTGGTTGTAAAAGGGCAGGAGCTATCCCCACTCGTTCATGCCCCGCCAGCACTGTCAGTCCAAACGATGCCGGCTTACCCGAGCCTCCCCTTTCAGGAGTTTTTGGTGGGCAGAGCCAGGGTGATAGAGGAGCTGGGGGCTTTACCACTGCCTACTGGGCTGGGACTGGGTCACTTGTACAAGAGGACTTGGAAGGGAGAGAGGCGCTCCCATGGGTATGGGTGGGGGAGCATTTTATCAGCAGGGTTTCTGTGTGTAATTAGGGGAGTGATTAGAGGAACAGTAATTTTAGTTATTTGGTTTTCTTGTCCATCTTACCTACAAGTAACTCAAAACGGATCACATATTGAAAAGCATCAGTCTTATGACTGTACCTCAGCATTCGCTAAATCTTGGTACTCGTTATGGAAGTTTAATGAATACAGAAAACAACTCAGAGGTTTTACTGCAGCCTAGTAAATAGACCCCATAGTGAGCGGAAAATAGGGTGCAGATGCGGTCAAAGGGATCGCCAAAGCTCTTCTCTCAGATAAGATGAGTAGCTGCTGCCTTGTTGATTGTTTGTGGTGGTAGTGCTCTGAGAAAAACGAAAATCAAATGAAGGATTTGCAATGCAGCTCGATGACTCAATAGATAGGCAATGCTTTGGCTGATATACACTGGAGTCTTTGCAGGTTGTGATATATTTTATTGGATCAACATAAGAGTTCTACTTAGTTACTGTCATACATGAGCTTTCAAATCAGGGTAGATCCTTCTTCTAGATGTGCTATTTTGCAAACAGCTGAGGAAATCTATGTCATAACAAATGCCATCACACAGGGGGGGAGAGATCTTCCATGGAAAAATAGCATTTGTGTCTGCACTTTAATGAAGGCCTCCATGAATGACAAACCGAAAGGGTTTGCAAGCAAGCTCAAACGTGACTCAGTGTGATGTAGAGTTTGAAGTAGAAAACCAAATGTCTAATTGGAGAGGTAAGGATAATGAAAGTCATAAAATATTGGCCATCTACATACCACGTTTTCTCCATGCTGTGTGAGGAAATGAGAGCAGATCATCAGAATTTATTTTGTTGACTTGTCCAAGAAAAAGTTCTCTTATATGCATGAGCTGAGAATTAAGATCATTATTTTCTTAAATTTGAAGGAATCAACGTTAGAGATGTGTGAAAGTCTTTAAAAAAGGTTTGTCAAAATTTCAACAAAGCTAGAAAAGATCTGATGGCTCACCCAATTGGTTCAAACTTTCTTCAAGCGAATGTTTCCAAATCTGCTTCGGATTTTGAGAAATTCAAAGCCTGTTTCATTGAACTGGCAGATGAAGATGACTTTTCTAATTCCTTTTGAATTTTCCCAAACTCACTGTCAAAAATCCAACTGATTTCTCCAATATTGCTGGGCAAAATCCAAACGCCATCAAATCTGAATTAGGCTGAAGCCCACTTGGTTTGATTTTGGCCTTGAATTGTTCACACGTCTAGCCAACATACACGGATCTGATCGTTGATAAGGTAAGATACATAAAGCCTCCATAGCTGGCTGATATATTATATTTTGCTATTTCAATACAGTGAATAGAAGAGGAAATATCTCTATAGGACACTAGCTTAGTGTGGTTACAATCACTGGAGATCCACAACAGAATAAGCAGTGACTCAATTTATTGATTTGTTTAATCAAACAAATGTGGAGCCCCCTTGGGTCAGCCACTAGGGCCCTGTTTAGAATCTTCATCTCTGAGAGCCTTCCACCCTTTACAGCCCCTCCCAACCTAGAGGGCTGGGATTGGTTGCCTGATCCTGTTTAGTGAAGCCATTTTAATATTCAGTGTGGTTGTTTTGAGTCAACTTCAGGACAGTGAGGATGCAGTTTTTATACTCCCTGGTGAGGCCTCCCAGCCTCATCATGAACTTTACTTTTGAAGAGGTTCCTCTCTGTACACACCGTGCCAGAGGATTGTCTCCTAATTATTTACAGAGAGATAGATTTTCGCCGGATCCCTTTCAGGACTCCCATGAAGGGGCTGAAGACTTGGGAGCCTCACTCTACTCCCTAGGTGAAGCAAGCATCAGTGACAGTACTCACAGTGTGAGATTTTTCCAGAAGGCAGGTCTGCTTAAACCTTGCACCCTTTGGAGAAGGCTCCCCCCCAGGGTCGATGCAAGGGGATTAAGCGCCCTAGGCACCTTGCACCCAGCCCCCCGCCAAAGCAAGGGTTACACAAACATAAATAGCAGAGTTTTAATGTTATTGTAATGAAAAAGGATAGGGGTATGCATACATTATTTATTTATTTATTTTTAATTTTTATATACCGATGTTCCTGTATAGAATACATATCGCGCCGGTTTACAGAGAACTGAACTGTTGCCTCAGGGGCGGATACATTGGAACAATGGTTGAAACTGAAACTTACAGAGAACCCAGTGGAATGCAATTCAAAACATGATTAGCAAAAAGAAATACAATTCAAAGCATATACAGTTCAAAACATATTTACAGTGGGATTGGTGGACCAGCATCTGTAACACTCTATTCATCGGCTCTTAGCTATCAGGGAACGCTTGGCTAAATAGCCAAGTCTTTAGCTTCTTTTTGAATACCAAAAGGCAGGGTTCTTCACTCAACATTACTGGTTGAGTACTTGGCAGAATACATGCTGTAGCATTTTGGATGGCTAAAAATAAGTACAGTATGTACAAATTAATAAGCACTATTATTCTGCATACCTGAACTCTATGGTTTATTGTCCATATATTGCATCATGCAATGATGCTACACTCCTGCTGATTTCTCTTATGTTCTGTTGATTGCCACAGTCTTCTAAACTGACCATTGTGGAAGCTCATCCCTTGTGTTTTAACCAATAACTGAAAAACAATTAAAAGTGCTGGGGACCTCAATCTCAGCAAAGAGTGTTCTCTTGTCTTCATTTCCCATGTTTGGCCTTTCCTTCTGTAGTCTCTTGAAATATTCAACTATTGACAGTTTTTTTCTTCTGCGTGTTCCTTGAAGATGCAGAATAGCTAAAACATGTTCCTCACTGCAAAACAAAAATAAATGATAATGGGTATTAGCAACATAATAGGGAGAGAAGACCTATAAATCCAGAAAGACGCATTTCTTATCAGTGATGTTAACTGTGAAGTATATGCTTTCAGTACATCCGTCCTGATCATTAAAGACTGGAAAACAACTGAATCATTATGGGTCCTCTTCACACAGTTTGCATGTGCATGTTGGGGTTATTTGACAGCTGTATTGGCCAATTTGATCATTTCTGGCAAATACTGCTTACATAGATTGCTGTTGCTTGGCTGGGTATATATTACAAATCAGCTACCTAATGTGCATATTATCCATTTAAAAATATCCTGGCTTAGACAGACTGTACTGCTGATGATCAATAAGGATTCAAGATTAGCTCCAATATGTATCAAGTGCAAGGTGTTGCATATAGGGAAAAATAACCCTTGCTGTAGTTACACGATGTTAGGTTCCATATTGGGAGCTACCACCCAGGAAAGAGATCTAGGCATCATAGTGAATAATACTTTGAAACTGACTCAGTGTGCTGCAGCAGTCAAAAAAGCAAACAGAATGTTAGGAATTATTAGGAAGGGAATGTTAACAAAATGGAAAATGTCATAATGCCTCTGTATCGCTCCATGGTGAGACCGCACCTTGAATACTGTGTACAGTTCTGGTCGCTGCATCTCAAAAAAGATATAGTTGCGATGGAGAAGGTACAGAGAAGGGCAACCAAAATGATAAAGGGGATGGAACTGCTCCACTATGAGGAAAAGCTGACGAGGTTAGGGCTGTTCAGCTTGGAGAAGAGACGGCTGAGGGGGAATAAGATAGAGGTCTTTAAGATCATGAGAGGTCTTGAACGAGTAGATGTGAATCAGTTATTTACACTTTCAGATAATAGAAGGACTAAGGGGCACTCCATGAAGTTAGCAAGCAGCACATTTAAGACTAATCGGAGAAAATTCTTTTTCACTCAACGCACAATTAAGCTCTGGAATTTGTTGCCAGAGGATATGGTTAGTGCAATTAGGGTTGCTGGGTTCAAAAAAGGTTTGGATAAGTTCTTGGAGGAAATGTCCATTAACTGCTATTAATCAAGTTGACTTAGGGAATAGCCACTGCTATTAATTGCATCAGTAGCATGGGTTCTTCTTAGTGTTTGGGTAATTGCCAGGTTCTTGTGGCCTGGTTTGGCCTCTGTGGAAACAGGATGCCGGGCTTGATGGACCCTTGGTCTGTCCCACCATGGCAATTTATGTTCTTAAGTTCTTACTTGCAAACCTGCTGTCCTTTTGAGTCAGTCTGTGAGAATGCAAGCCCAAAAGGGAAGGGGTACTGAAAGCAATCCTAGCACAGGGGGCTGTTTTGTCAAGGCAGAAGTTTACAATATGACTCACTGACTGCACCTCTTTGCACAAATCCTTCATGCCCCATTTGTTTCAACAAACCAAAGTAATAGAATGCTACAGTGGGGCCCAGAGCTGGATTTAAAATTGAGGCACCCACAGGCAGAGGACTCTGGGTAGAATGATATTTTTCCCCCTAGAGAGTCCCAGTTTTCAGGTGAGATCAGAATTTGACATCCTAGGCACGTGCCTCTGTTGCCTTTGCCTAAATCCGGCACTGATGGGGGGGGGGGGGGGGCCTTATTTTACTCTTTTTCAAACAATTTTCAGATGGCAATCCCACAAGGTTCTCCCTTTCTCTGTCACTTGGAAATTCCCTCTCAGAACTGAAGAGGGAAATTTGGTGACCACATTCTTTAAACTGTGCTATTTCGTGAATCTTTCCAACCCATGGACTTTCACTCTAACATACCCAAAAAATGAAGTTCCTCTTCTGCTAAGCCTCACATAACATTTTGCAACATGCTGTATTCATCTAGAACAAAAAGTCTTGCAAAATGCTATGTAATCCTCAGGGGAGCTCTTCATTTAAAATGTATGTAAGTCTGAGAGGATTCCATGAGTATTATGAACAGAAAAATTGCTGATTGTTGCCATATGTGATTACACACAAATCTAAAAAACCAGCAACGTTTGTATGTGTACTATGACTAAACAGGCCCATATGGCAACTTAGGGCACGCCTTGCCACTGGAATATGGTCTTTCTGTTAAAGTAGAGATTTTAAATCAAAACAGTATTAACCTACCTATTTGTGACTCCGTCCTTCCCATTATCATCTTTTGCTCAACTCTCTTTTCTTTTTAGGATAAAGATAATTGCTTATGCATTTTTCTATTTGTTTGAAATTACAGGTGCACAGTTTCTAATTACAGTCAATGCATTCTCTTCTAAAAATCTTCTTCCCCGAGATTACACTTCAGCTTTGTATACTTAGAGCCAGATGGACTTGCAGGGAACCACTGAGATCCCTAATAAGGAGCTAAAGTGCAGAGTAGATTGGAGAACTGAAATTCTTGCTACAGCGCCCCCCCCCCCCCCCCCCCATTGGAGGTTTCTGCAATGAATTTTCTCCAGGTCCATTTTCAGCTGCTGTGCGGCTCAGTTAGTTAGTTGGATAAACACATCCAGCTAACTTAGCAGGGTATATTCCGTGGCTAACTTTAGACCAGCCCTACGGCCCGACCAGAGTTAACCACATAACTTATGCGGCCAACTCTGCTCCGCCCAGAAATGCCTCCCACCTGGAACGCCCCCAGCTTATGTGGCTATATTCTAACTGCATAACTCGTTATACAGATAGAATTTAGCCACATATGGCTCTTAATAAAGCCAGGTAGCCATTTAGTTCAGATAACTTTTCACTTCTTCGTCTAAAGGGCTTTTGAATATTGACCTCTTCTTGTCTCTGTATCAGTGAATGACCCCCTAATGTGTGTGGATTTTTGAGTTGAGTTTAGAGTTAAAGAGGTAGGAGATTTTCTTTTTAATTACCTAATATTGCATGGTATAGGCTAGGGAAGGGTGAGCAGAAAAACTGGTTTGGTTCATTCGCCTTCATGATGCACTTTGATTGTTTCAAACAAAAATATGTTTTTCGTTTAATAATGTCATTCATCCATTCATTTCCCATTAAACTCAATGGGGGAAGCAATGAATCTTATTTGGGGCTCTAATATTGGGCTTTTCTTTCATTTTAAAGAAACTTGCAGGCAGGCATTAGCAGGAGCATTCCAAAGCACCAATAGCAAGGCAAAGTGTGGCACCAAGAGGGTTAGGGTTAGGCCATCAATAGCTCAGGGCACCATCAGAAGGGCAAAGCAGAATTAACAGCATCATAAACAGACCAAAGCAACCTGAGAGGGGCAAAGGAGCACCAGAAGTGAGAAGAATACCCCAAGGCACCAAACAAGGGATAAACAGCACCAATGATAGTGGTATAAACACCCCAAGGCCAATTAATAAAACCCACATTAAACATCAGAGTTTAATTTTAGGTTTTATTTAACATGTGCGGTAAAGGCAGGAACGCCTACAGGATGCAAGAAGCTAATGATATGCAAATAGACCAGGAGTAGAAAAAAAAAAAAGCTTTTATTTCCACTCATCATGCCATTAACAGAAAATCCCTCCAAGTACGAAATTAACCTGTAGATGAACAGGCCAAGCCCTCTCCCACCTTTAAAATTAACCGGGACGGGATGGACCGGCTGAGCAGTAGAACCCCTCCCTCCCTCCCTCCCCTACCTTCAAAATTAGCTGGGCCCAGCAGGCCAAACCCTCTCCCACCCACAAAAATGAACCAGGGTGGGATTGGCTAAGCTGAGCTGGGCCAGCTGAGTGGGGAACCCCCACCTCTCCCATCCACCTTAAAAAATGAGCTGGCCTGAGCAGGCTGAACGCCCCCCTCCCACCCATCTGCTTGTCTTCAAAAAATGAAAGTAGCCAGGACCCTCCAAAATATCCCAGAACCCCCAGGAAATTAATATTAAGTGTCGGTAATTTACTCACTCCTTCGCTGACTGCGGATTGTCTATTTTTTTATGTTAAAGATTTATTTTACTGCTCTTTCCACAGATCTAGGAGGTTTACAAAATGTGCATCCAGAAGACTGTAGATAAACACATCAAAACACAACCACAAAATCCATAGATAACCTAACCCCAAAAAAACTAGCTGTCGACAAAAGAACCATTCCCCTTTCAGAATTTCAGCATTTTGAAAGAGGATTGGTCTCTACGCTGATAGTGAAGGGACCAATCTGCAGGCATTGAAGGTAGGACCTCTGAGGAGGTGAAGGTCTTCTCTAGCAGGCAAGTGGGTGGGTGGGAGGGAGGGAGTTTGTCCAGCTGGGCCCAGCTAATCTTGAAGATGGATGAGTGGGAGGGGGGAGGGGGGGGGTTTCCACCACTGGGCCTGGCTAATTTCTGAAGGTAGGTGGCTCAGAAGGAGGGCGGGAGGAAGGGTTTTCCTCTGCTTTGGCAGCCCGGCCATTAATTTTTAAGGTGGAAGGGTGATCTTCCCCCTCCAGAGCTGTTGCTTGCTCTTGCCTCAGCTGGCTGCCACCAGTGTAGCATCAGGAAACGTTAGGCATGTATAGCATTCTGGCTGGCCCAGGTATCACTGGTGAAATTACTCTTCTCTATCTAGGTCAGCTGCACTTGCATGTGAGCCCAGCACTGAGTGCATACAGCGGGGATAACCTGTCTACTGAATGTTATTGTCCAGGAGAGCACTTTGTAACTGGGGGATAAGAAGTGCAGCAGCAGCCTGAGATTCTGCATTGTCCATGCTCATCCAAGGCAATCGTTTCCCTGATGCACTCTCGCACCACCTTTGATAATGTTTAGCCCAGCTAATTTTAACTTGGATGAGAATGAGAGGGGGAGGCTGGCCTGGCCAACTGGCTAATTTTTGACTGCGGGAAAGTGGAAGGGGGTTTGGTCAAACTTCCTCTCCACCACGGGAAGTTTAAGTCCTGCTTTTGACCGGGAGTTAAATTTCCCACTGTTGTGAGTGCTTCCCACTGCAAGCATAGTCACGGATCACCGACAGTCGGCAAAGAGGAATTCTTGTTATTAGTATGAAATCTTACGGAGCAATGCATAACCCCAAGGCAGTGCAAGGCACTTACGGGCCCCAGGCTTGCTTTTATTACTCACATCAATAATTCATTTAGGCTATTCATATCTATGAAGTTCATGTTACTCGTATACACAAAGAGTTCTCTGTAAAGCATTAATAAGCTAAGTTTATGTTGCAATGTAAACCGATGTGATACTCACAGTGTATGTTGGTATATAAAAACTTTAAAATAAATTAAAAAAAAATAAAATGTCCTAAAGTGACTGAGTATTGGGGTATGATTCTAGATTTCGTAGCTGAAATTACTGCCATTAACTTACCAAATCCCCGGGGTTACTTTTACTTTCAGTGGGTCTCCTTGATATTGATAAATGGTTTAGGCGTCTTATTGGATGTATTATTGTGGTGTGAGGTGTGAACTTGCCACTTGGTGGCAGAAGGTGGAGGTACCACAGAAGTTCCACTTGGAGACAAGAATGTCTCAGTTTTTCAAATTGTAAAGATTGACCGCACATCTCCACAATGATATTCCGAGGTTTGAGAAAATCTGGAGCTCTTTTATATCTTGGCGGGCTCTCAGGGTTCCAATATGGGAAATATTGGTGAAATAATCTCTATGCAGGGTGTTTCTCTTCACACGAGTCATAATACTGGGGGGGACAGGGAATGGGTTAGGTATGGTGGGTTGTTTATGGGGAAGGTTGGGGAGGTGGATTTGGGGGTGATTGAAACACTGCCATACAGGAAAACAAATTATTGGGGTTGGCAATTTGTGGTTTGATGACGTGGCTTGTTGTTCTGGCTATGTTTTGATATTGTATTTTGTATATGCTATTATGGGTAATAAAAAGTAAATTAAAAAAAATCTCCAATGAGCAATACTTCACTCTTCTTTCCCAACTTTTGCATGTTTTCGATCAGATCTCTGAACAGTTCTTCCATTTGAGTCGGGGGCCTGTAGACCACACCAGTGTAAATGGAAGTACCATCTTCTTCTTTTAGGGCAGCCTATAATGCTTCTTCCCTACCCCAAGTCCCTTGCATTTTAGTTGCTTGGACATTGTTTTTGACATAAAGAGATATTCCTCTTCCTTTTCTGTTCTTTCTGTCCTTCCATAACCCCAGGATGGCTGTATCCCAATCACAAGACTCTGTGAATCATGTTTCTGCAACAGCAACAACATCCAAGTCTGTTTCCACCATTAAAGCCTCCATCTATGGGATTTTATTGCCCAGAGTACAAGCATTTGTGGTCATAGCTTTCCAACTTTTCTCCCTTGGTTTGATGCTCTTCTTAGTCACCTTTTCTGTTTTTTTGAGCTGATTGATTTTGTCATTTTCATCTCCCTCTTAATGGTGACCTTTAACATACTTTAGCATTCTGGCTAATCTTTGGCATACGTTAGCATTCCTACAGCCTTGGCTATTTCCACAAGTCTGATCAGTTCAATCTTATTATGCTGCTATTATCTTAATGCTCCTTCACCATCAAAAACTGGTCTGGTTAATGTTCATGGATAAATTTTAAAATTTAGGTGCCAAATGAGCCATTAATGCTAATGGATTACTTATGGTGGAATATCAAATTGGAAAAGAAAATATTGATTAACCCTTGATGCAGATCCAACTTAGAAACATGGACCTGTGTTGGGACACCATCTTATCGGGACATCATCTTATCGGGACATCATGGATCTTCACCATCTTTAAAGATATAAGATAAGTACTGAAAAAGTGCCTTGAAGAAGGATGTTATTATTTTGGTTGTAAAACTCAAAAAAACAAATTCATAAAAATAAGATTGGATCTATGATTATTTATAAGGCTAAGAAAGCATTTGAATGCAGGTAGAGCCTATTATGAGGTCTTTAATGTTTAGGTGGAGATAAGAATAAACCCTCCCCCCCCCTTAAACATTTCTCAAAAATCAATCAAATATTTCAAAATAGCAGACATATCTAACACTCAATAATTAAAACTAATAAGGATAAAAAGAATTCCCCCCTCTCCATACCTGGAAACTTTTCAATTCCGGTTACCCTGAGATTGTAGTAGATAACTAGGGGGAAGGAGAGGAGGCTACCGACTGACTTCCTCCTTTCTCTCTCATATACACACACGTTCATTAACACACACACACACACTCTCATGCACGCTTCTACCCTCTCTTCTTCTCTTCCCTCGCACTACTTCCTCCCCTTGCCTCTCAATCACTCCACCCCTTCCCTCCTTTCTGTCATTCACTCTCCCACTCAATGCTCTTTCCTCCCCTCTGTCATTCACTCCTTTGCTCCCACTAACTCTCCTTTCCTCTTGGTCACTCAACCCCTCATTCACTTTTGTTTCCTCTCAGTCACTCACTCTTCACCCCCACTCACCCCTCACTTTCCCTCTGTGTCACGTATCCCCTTCTTCCCATTCACTCCCTTCCCACCCCTCAGTCACTCCCTCCCCTTCCCTCTCAGTCAATCCCTCCCTCCATCATTCACTCAATCCCCTTCCTTGTCAGTCACTCCCTTCTCTTTCCTCTCAGTCACTCACAACCCTCACCCTCACCCTCTTCCCTCTCACCATTCCCCCTTTCATTCCCTTAGTCATACCTCTTCCCTTTCAGTTTACTACAGCCATGTGACTCACCCCTTCTGGCCAGGTCGTTGTCGTTTTCTACCTGAAACTAGAAGCCCTCCAGCAGGTCACCATTGCTTGGGGCCTTTCCTTGCTGTCGGGGGTGAGAACCTGCTAGTGCGCCATCATGGGACCACTGCACGGAGCCTCTTCTCACTGGCAGTGGGTGGGAACCCTGTCAGCACGTCATTAAATGGTGCTTGGTGGGAGCACATCCTCTTCATGCTGTTACGCTGACGCTCGGACCTACCTGCCTATGTCATTCAAGGCTGACATCGCACTATTCATCACATCGTTAAGGGCAACAAATTGGCTCTCAGGCAGGCAGGTCTGAGCATCAGTGGGCCAGAAGTAATTCAGCAATGGTAAAATCTAGGTGGGCCAGAAGAAAGGCATTGAAGGGCCGGATTTGACCCTCGGGCCGTAATTTGTCCACCTCTGCTCTATAGAGTTTGAACTGTAGAAATATGCTGGAGGCATTCAAGCTCCTGAAAATGCACGAATAATCCACAGGTGCAAGCTTCATGCAGTGGAAAGGAAGTTCTAGAGCAAGGAGTCACAGGATGAGAATGAAAGGGGTAGATTCAGCAGTAACATAAGGAAAGGTTTCTTCACAGTGGGGATGAGGGGCCAAATCAGTATCAGAATAAAGAAAGCCCAGAAGGACCCATGCAATGGAGAGGCCCCACAGATAACATCAGGGATCAACGAAGCTCTGCAATACTGTAGCAGCTAGGGAGAGTGAGCAAACTAGATGATTTTTGTGTTATTTATATTATGCATGATATTCTGTTTCTCAACAGGGATAAAAACCAAAATATAGAATTCTATGACTTTTTTGGTTCTTGTTTCCAACCGAATTATTGACTTTTTTTATTTTTTTATTACCACTCCTTCACACAGTGGTTCCATATGACCTCAGCTCATGAGAAGTAGAATGAGTCAGCTCTGGGTTAGTTCCTTGTAGGCATTTTTGGTTCCTATTTACTTAGAAAAAAAAAATAAGGCCCTGATTTACGAAAGCTTTTCTCCCATTCTGTGGCTATGGTTAAAAAAAAAAAAAAAAAAAAAAAGCTTTCTAAATCTAAGTGTAGCTCCCTTCCCATTCTGAACCTGAGTCGGGGGAGGATGCGCATGGAGAGGGCCATGGACACTGCAAGGCCCCATGGCCCTCTCGGGGTTCCCATACAGGAGTGAAAACCAAAAGTTGTCCAGGCCCATAGGGTTTACTCACTCACAGGGGCTCATCTGCACCCCTGCCAATCTCTTGGAAAAATAATTTTTTTTACTCGCCAGATGTTGCTCAAATTTAAGTCTTTACTCAAAAACAGCTGGCAGAAACATAAAGTCCAAAATGGTACCCTTACCACCATGCACCAATACCTCAGCAAAAAATCCCATAGTACCAATGCAAAAATCACCGTCTCTTTCCATCTCTCCCGCAAGCTGGTCAGCTCTTCAGGAAAGGCACTCACTTTCTCCCTGGGCCTTCCCAGTACCTGTTTGGAAGCTGGTAATATTTTTTCCTCCCCCTTATCTCTTGGCTCTGTTAACTCGGGAGTCTCAGACTGATGGTAGCTGCTCAATCCAGGACTCTGGTGAACTTTTCCCAAGCAGGACACCCTTTCCCTTGGCACACTCCCCCCCCCCAGTATGTTGGTCCACCAAACTCTGACAGATCTTCTCTTTCTCTTCTATCCAGGATGTTCCACCCTGAGATTCCTCTTTTCCACTCCAGCTCTCTGGGTCCTGTTCAGGGGAGAAAGGCCCTATAGCCTTCTCAGGACTCCAGAGCTTAGAATCCCCAAGCCTTCAGCCTCCTGCTTACCTGGGAGTAGGGGTTGTTTATACTACTTCAGCCCTCCCAGTGGGGAGTGCTGCTTCTCCTTAGCACAATGACATTACTCTGACGTCATCAAAGGGCAGAAATCTGTAGAGACGCCAGACACACACTGAGATTGCACAGACCAGCTGAAGCCACGTCCTGCATGCTCGTGAGGGGCAGGGGCATTTTCTAAGAGGCAGAAAAATGGACATTCCCTCTATATAAGAGTACTTCTCCACAACTGGACATGGTTTAAAACCAGGTCTCTAATGATAATCCCAGCTTTAAATTAACAGCAATGTAAAGGGGGAAGATTAAGTCAACTAAAGAATGCTTCTGGCTGGTAGTGATGTAGGCCAGACTGGCCTTACTTCCATCATGACCCCAAAGCCACCTTATTAGCCATGCTGAAGGTTCATGTAGACATGTTCTGATATGAAAAGTATACCTGATGTCTGGATATTCATGATATATTTTTCCAAGATTTTTCTCAATTTTCTCTTTTCTCTTTATCCCAACTATCTCAGAGATAAGATGAACAGCAAGAAAGGGCCATTCGGAATCCAAATCCTGGAAAATATGGCAGAAGCACAAGCAATCAAGATCTGGAGCTATAAAATGCCTTTTAAAGGTTGACCAAGACTTCCAAATTATGTGGATTATATCATGCTTTGCAACAGCACCTTCTCAGCATTATGAGGCAATTTTCAGACTGCCGGCCTTGGTGCAGCCTTTGCACCAATTTTCATGGAGAAAATATGCGTGCACTTTTACTTCTGAATGTGGCCATGGACAGAAAGCTTGCATGCACTTTACATTTGCACCTGATTTTACAGTGGGTACTTTTTATAGTGGGAAAAAACACACATGGATTTGAAAATGCAATCTTTCCTCCCCCCCCCCCCCCCATCCTAAATACAACCCTGGCAATGCTTCCTTTTAATACAGTTAAAAGCATGCATGCTGTGCAACCTCCAAGAGTGGGCAGCTTTCAGACAGTCCTTTTTCCTGGAAAAAGCATAAGCACTGGCAAGTTAAATGCAAAACACTGATAAGACAGGCTAAGAGAGAATGTGAAAAGAAGTTGACTATAGAGGGAAAAACTCATTAAAAAAACTTTTAGTCATATATCCAAAGCAGGAAGCCTGTAAGGGAGTCGGTTGGATCATTAGATGATCGAGGGGTTAAAGAGGCACTTAGAGAAGATAAGGCCATCACGGAAATATTAAATTAATTCTTTGCTTCTGTGTTTACTAATGAGGTTGTTAGGGAGATACTCATTCCGGACACAGTATTCAAGGGTGATGATTTGGAAGAACTGAACCAAATAACGATGAACTTGGAAGATATAGTAGGCCTTATTGACAAACTGAAGAGTAGCAAATGACCTAGACCAGATGGTATACTCCCCAGGGTTCTGAAAGATATAAAAAATGAAATTTTAAACCTATTACTAGTAATTTGTAACTTAACAATAAAATCGTCCATTGTACTTGAAGACTGGTGGGTGGCCAATATAACCCCAATATTTAACAAGGGCTCCAGGGTGATCCAGGAAAATATAGACTGGTAAGCCTGACTTCAGTGCTGAGAAAAATTGTGGAAACTATTCTAAAGATCAAAATCACAGAACAAAGAGATAGACAGGGTCTAATGGGAGACAACCAGCATGGATTTACCCAAGGGAAGTCTTTCTTCACAATCTGCTACATTTTTCTGAAGGGGTTAATAAACATGTTGATAAAGGTAAACCAGTAGATGTAGTGTATTTGAATTTTCAGAAGGTGTTTGGCAAAGCTCATCATGAGAGTTTTCCAAGAAAACTAAAAAGTCATGGGATAGGAGGCAATGTCGTTTTGTGGGTTGCAAGCTGGTTAAAAGACATGAAACAGAGAGTAGGATTACATGGTCAGTTTTCACAGTGGTAAAAGGTGGAGTGCCTCAGGGACCTGTACTTGGACCGGTGCTTTTTAATATATTTATAAATGATCTGGAAAGGGGAATGACAAGTGAGGTGATCAGATTTGCAGATGATACAAAATTATTCAGAGTAGTTAAATCATAAGACGATTATGATAAATTGCAGGAGTACCTTGTGAGACTTGAAGATTAGGCTTCCGAATGGCAGATGGAATTTAATGTGGACAAGTGCAAGGTGATGCATATAGGGAAAAATATCCCATACTGTAGTTACACGATGTTAGGTTCCATATTAGGAGTTTCTACCCAGGAAAAAGATCTAGGCATTATAGTGGATAATATATTGAAATTGTTAGCTCAGTGTGCTATGGAGTTCAAAAAAGCAACCAGAATGTTAGGAATTATTAGGAAGGGAATGGTGAATAAAATAAAGAATGTCATAATGCCTCTATATCATCCCATGGTTAGATTGCACCTTGAATAATGTGTGCAATTCTGGTCACCGCATCTCAAAAAAGATATATTTACACTGCAAAAGGTACAGAGAAGGGCAACCAAAATGATAAAGGGATGGAAAGACTATGAAGAAAGGCTAAAGAGGTTAGGGCTGTTCAGCTTGGAGAAGAGGCGGCTGAAGTGGATATGATAAAATCATGACAGGTCTTGAATGGGTAAATGTGAATCGGTTATTTACTCTTTCCGATAATACTGGGGCACTCCATGAAGTTAGCAAGTAACACATTTAAAACAAATTAGAGAAAATTCTTTTTCACTCAATGCACCATTATGCTCTGGAATTCATTGCCAGAGGATGTGTTTAAAGCAGTTAGTGTAGATGGGTTTAAAAAATGTTTGGATAAGTTCCTAAAGGAGAAGTCCATAAACAGCTATTAATCATGCTGATTTAGGGAATAGTCATTGCTTATTACCAGCATCAGTAGCATGGGATCTATTTAATGTTTGGGTTCTTGGCAGGTACTTGTAGCCTGGTACTTTTGGAAACAGGAAGCTGGGCCTGATGGACCCCTTGGTCTGACCAAGTAAGGCAGTTTCTTATGTTCTTAATTACCTGGGAAAATGAGTTTTGAGAATTTCCTTCTTAATAACTCACCATTTAATGTTTTGTAAAGGAAATGTAATAAGTAGTGATTCAAAAAAGAAGTCAGGTACAGACAACAAAGGAAGTGTCTGAGCAGAAGAGAAGAGGAGTACACAGAAAACCATGCCAAGACAGGACACATGCTAATGCCTTCCTCATAATAGACTCAAAATGAACCCCCCTTGTGGAGTTGATGTGCCTATACAATCACCCTTGCTAGATCTTTCAGGAAATCTTGAAATGTCGTAAGGGACTGAGATAGTTAGAAGAAGAGCACTTATGGTTTCCTTCGCCTTTCTCTCGGACAGGAACAATATCTTCAGATTCTTTTTTCGTAATAGACTGTCTCTGTTCTATGGACAAAAGGTCTGGATTTACCCAGACCTTACTCAAACTCGCAGAAAAAATGTTCTATCTAGGCGTCCAGATGTGCTTCAGAGAGGGGCACAGTTCACTCTTCGATATCCATGCAAATGTTATGCTAGACCTCAAAATGTAAATTAAAGCTTTTCTGAGCCTTCACAACTCCGAACATTTTTAGACACGCACACCTAAAGGCACACTAGTTGGTTCGGTATAAGAGAATAACTGTTGTCACCCTCGCTCTGCTTTTTCTTTTTGCAGTGCTTCCTTGATTGATAATTTGCTTATATTTCTGAGTCCTCCTACTTTTCCTACAATTTAGTGCATGTTTATTTGGAAGCTGAAATATTGTATTACCTGTATTATGAATACCTGTTTTGCACTATTATTTCTGTACAAGACTTTTTCTTGTGTTAACTTGGAAAGCTTTTGAAAAGAAAAAAAAAGAAAAAGGGAAACCCCCACCAAGAGCTGACTGAAACCTGTTCTGGCCACATGTAGCAGCTTGTCGAGGGAAGCTGCACCAAGGAAGACTGGATTAGACCATCTGACCTGACTGATCAAGCTGTTTCAAGGTTTAGTTTTTAGCTGCTACATATATGTAGACTCTGTTTGAGTATTAACAGCTTTTAACTCTGATACAACTCAAGACATGAACAGTTTTATTGGACAGGATTGCTAATTGGTTATATGATTAAAAATTGCAAGTAAATCTTCAAATGTCTGAAGTGATCTGTGTTGGGAAATGTAGGTCTGATGCTGAACGTATTCCTTGTATTCGGAATGTCACTGTACCTCTAGTGGACACAGTTAAAGTCTCAGGAATGAAACTGGATAGTGCGTTGTCAATGTCAAAACGCGTCATTTTTTTCCCAGATCGTTTTGTTTACAATCTCCAAATGATTCCTAAAATAGCTATGCTTTTATGTAAAGCTGACTTGGCCAGGTGATCTTGTGCACTTGTATTATCTCGAATTGACTATTATAATTTGTTATGTTTGGGTATTAGCAAAGCTAACTTAAAAAGGAATACAATTACTTCTGAATGCGGCAACTAAAATTGCATTCGGCGCCTCTAAGTATGATCCCCTTTATTACAAGATCTGCAGTGGCTGCCTGTCTGTTGCAGGATTATTTTCAAAGTTCTCTGGCTTACATATAAGGGTTTAGCCTGATAATTTAGCCAGTCTTTTGCTCCCATATAAACTAGTGAGAATACGGAAATCACCACACATTTGGTGGCTATTGTCTCTGCTGGTAGGCTATTCCAGGCATCCATCACCCTCTACTCTTCCACGTGATTGGACATATAGAGCTCTAAAACCAGTCCAGCACTCAGGCGCTCCTTCCATTTGTTCTTCCTGCAGCTTCCCACCTGCTGTTAACGCGTGTGCTCTATTTCTGTCCCGAGCATGACTATGCAGAGCACAGTGGTAAGGTCAGGTCAGGTGGGGTGTACCAGCCAGAGGAAATTGGAGGGGGGCAGGGGAGCAGCTACTCAAAAGAGTGAGCAGACGAGTTTTCTCTAACCCGGTTCTCACTGAGGGGATCAGAAATCACCCAAAGCAAGGAGAAAGAGTTAGTTAAAGTCATTTTAAATTTTGTTGTTATTAAAGGACAAAACAGAATTGTTCTAATGGCATATACTGGTACGTAGTAGCACACATTGTGGACATTTTAAAAGTTGCCAAAAATGTTGTTGGCTGTGTTGTCGTGGCCTAGCCACCTTTTTGTGATTTGATGAAAAATCCCAGGCTGCCGAATGCATTCTAAGTTCCAAGACATGAACGGGCGTGTAGTAAGAGAAATTTCAGGGCATACTGCCAGGTCTCTGTGAAGCACGAAGTGAGTCAGTGCCTTCTACCTACCCAGGGAGAGTGCGGCAGAAACCATTTGTCCCTTCTTCCTTTCCCACGTCCAGTGGTAGCTTATTGCACTTATAAAACATGTTCAGCTTTGGAGGGATCAAAACCTCGCTCAACCAGTCCTTTAATATAAAGAGATCCAAAGATGACTTGGTGATATTTGACCCCATGGTCAGGTGAGCTCGCTTGACCTATCGCAGCAGTCCAATTCCCAGGGTAATTTTATAAGGCAACAGAAGAAAAACGACACATCTGACCGAGCAGCAGGTTCTGCTTACCAGTTCTGCGGTTACACGCTTCATTTCCTCCGCCTCTTGCATCATTTTTTGGGCTGCTTTTGCACGATTGGATCTCTTCAGGCTCATTTTCTGGTGCATGATTTGGGCGATGTATTCTTTCACCATGTGCTTGCGAACGCCGTTTACAAATTCCTGCCATGAAAAACCACAGACAATGGCTCACGTTAGTTTCCCTGCACTGGTTTGCTGAATTGGACAATAAATATAATTCTTCCTGGTTTCAGGAGCAGTTATGCAGGTGCTGAAACAAAGCATGCTGAAACCTGTCAGCCGGAAGGATGCTACAGAAATTCCATAATTGACCATGTGACGGGGAGGAAGGGACTATAAAGCTGAGCAGGAGATTTGGATGGGCAGAAAGGATGGCCCGTATGGTCTTTATCTGCTGTCATGTTCTATGTTTCTAATTATTTTAATGTTAATTGATAATTATTTAAACCATATTGTTCAATTATAGAATGTACAGATTATCATGTGGTTTTTAGTGCACTGCAAAATGCTTTCTGCTAAGAAGATATTTGCCTTACATGTTGCCTTGATAGCAAACTGCAAAACTAAATGGGACGTAGTCGGAATAGCCGTGGTCCCGTTTTACATAATGGCTGTCTCTAGCATCTCTTTCCCTAATGTTGACTGCTTTACTTTCAGACCCAGCCCTCACCCACCAAACGCAGACCCCATTGTTCAAACATTTGGGGAACCTGGGTGCAGAGCAAACATGGCGCCAAGGACCAATGGAGTGCAGCTGAGGAAAACATCTTTAGACAAGTTCACACTGAAGACAAGCAAGCGAGGAATGAAACAGGACTGGGGTAACTCAACCCAAGACTCTGTTACTGTACTCCAGAGTCGTTTTAAGCTTTCAAAGAGACCCTGTATTGGAAATGGAGATGATGAGGCCCATGGTGGTGCTAAATCGTAGGCCTTAGCAAGTGTGAGCTAAATACCTTAGGGAGGAAATCATACTATTTAGCACACTCCTGCTAAATCCTATTTTGCATTTGATGTGCCTTCATTTACATGTACATACACAAACAAGCCAATTTTGGCACTTACATGATCATTTGTTTTTAGACCCGCATGGCATGCTATATTTATGAGTGCTAAATGTCCTTAGCATTCAGGTTAAGCTTTGGTGCACAGTTTCATATTTGTGTTTGTGCATGTGGGCATGTATATATCTATCTATATATATATACACAGAGAGAAATATAGATAATAGGTAGATAGTGTTATGTTTGTAGGGTTTGGGTGGACCCTTGGACACTGTGGCAGCTGACCACGCCCACGGGGGGGAAGTCCCGTGAGGGGCCACAGGTCAGGCTCAGCTCCAGATACACAAACACAGATTATATCTTTTATTAGACACTTTATGAAGCCACCAGAGGTGGCGGTAGTGAGTAGAAAATGGAGCCCGGCTGGGCTAGTATTCCTCAGGGTGCTGGAACAGCAGCTTCTCCCGTAGCAGTGCTGTAGGAAGAAGAACTGAGAAAATGAGTACACTGAGATATTCACAGAGTCCCCAGTATGAAGAAGCCCCGAGATAGGGAGAACTGGCCCTCGGAGCGAGTACCAGATCCCTGGGCACAGAAACTCGTTGGCAAGTACTTACGCAGCAGTTCTCCGTGGAAGATGGCACTGGTGCTGGAACGGAGGCAGGCCCTCGAGGAGCAAGTACCTGGTTCCAGGGAAACAGCTCTGAGGAGTGGATGATAGTAGTACTCACTGGTGGTGTCTGTAGCGAATGCTTCCAAGTAGAAGAGGAGATGGACATAGGCAGTGAGTCAGGGAACATGGGCCCTCGAGGAGCGAGTACCGGTTCCTGATAGTGACCTGAAAGGAGCAGAGAGGCCCTCGAGGAGCAGGTACCTCATTAACAGCAAAGAGTCCAAATAGATGTTGGAGGCGGAGTAGCTGGGTACGGAGAGCGAATCCCATCCGTAGGAATTACCCTTGCTAACTCAGAGGCTAGCAATAAACAACAGGCTTAAATATCCGGGCAGCGTGATGTCATCACAGGGGGCCGCCCCTGAGGTTCGCGCCATAGAGGAAATAGGAATGAGGGTCGCGCGTGCCCTAAGGTACCTGAGGGAGCATGGCAGGGAGGCAGCGCCCAAGCCAGTCTGGGGACGCCGGAGAGGACGGTGGGCAGACGCCGCGGCAGCCAGGCGTCCACAGGGAGCAGGAGGAGTCACAGAAAAAGAAAGGTAGGTGCAGTGAAGCCGTCGGGCAGTGACGGTTGCAACAGATAGGTAGACTGATATCTACCTTATAAATGGCCTGTGACCGACGGCCCGCAAATGCGCAGTAGAGCGCAGCTCTACTGCGCATGTGCGGGCAAGGACGTCGGTCAGAAAAAAAAAATGGCGGTGGGGCCGCAGGAGCGGGAGGAGAAGCGGTGGCGCCGCGCGCGCGGTGCCGCTACTTCTCCTCCCGCTCCTGCCGGCAGATCTCGGGGGGGGGGGGGGGGGGGGGTCACTGCCGCGCGCGGCGCCGCTGCTTCTCCTCCCGCTCCTGCCGGCAGATCTCGGGGGGGGGGGGGGGGTGTCACTCCCGCACGCGCGCGCGGTGCCGCTACTTCTCCTCCCCAGATCTGCCGGCAGATCTCGGGGGGGGGTCACTGCCGCGCGCGGGAGTGACACCCCCCTCCCGAGATCTGCCGGCAGGAGCGGGAGGAGTTAATGGAGCCAGGTGAGGGTTGTGGGAAGTCGCGCTTACGGCGCCGGGAGGAAATGGAGGCGGGTGAAGGGAGGGACTGAGTGGGAGGGAGGGAGGGAGAGTGGGAGGGAGTGGGAGGGAGGGAGAGGGGGACTGAGTGGGAGGGAGGGAGAGGGGGACTGAGTGAGTGGGAGGGAGGGAGAGGGGGACTGAGTGAGTGGGAGGGAGGGAGAGGGGGGAGGGAGGGAGGGACTGAGTGAGAGGAGAGGAGTGGGTGGGGGAGGGGGGTGGTGAAGAGTGAGGAGAGAGAATGAGGGGGAGGTGAGAGACAGAGGGATGTAGCCCGTTTTAACGGGCTTAACGGCTTGTATATATATATTTATACAGAGAGAGAGAAATCAAGTATAACATGCCTTCTGAAAGTAAAGAGATAAGTAGATATTCTTAATGATGCTTTCTTTCAGTAATACCAGAAGGAAGTGCCCAAACTGGCTGGACCAGGTACAGTTACAGAAAGCGGCGGTTGGGGGGGTCAGGTTGCCATCAGACAAGGCAGAGGAGGAGGATCCTGAGCTGCCATTGGACGAAGCAAAGGAAAGGGAGCTTGGGACACATCCAGACAAGGCAGAGAAGAAGGCATCTGGAATGTATCTGGAGAAGGTTATGGAGGGAGAGGCCAGGCTGCATCTGGAGAATGCTTAGGATGGGGATCCAGAGCTGCAATTGGGTAAGATGAAGGAGAAAACCTCAGGCGCCTACGAGATATGGCAGAGGATCGGGAAGCTGAGGCACGATCACACATTGTGGAAGAGGGAGATTCAGGGGGGGGGTCTATTTGGACACGGTGAAGAAAGGGCAAGTCTGGGCTGCATTTGGGCATGGCCGAGGAGCAGGGGGCTGAGGCAGTCGCAGAAAGTGGAGGTGGGAGAGACCGGGTTGTTTCCAGATAAGGGGTAGGGGGAGGGAAGCAGGGCTGCATTTGGACAACACAAGAGGAGACCAAGGAATAGACTGACAAGGTGGAGGGTGGAGACCCTGGGGCATGCAAAAAAAAAAAGGGGCAGAGAGGGGAGCTGGGGCACATTTGGATAAAGCAGGGATGGGGAGAAGCCGAAGCACAGTCAGAGAAAGTGGAGGAGGGAGAGTCTCGGGCACAGCCAGACAATGCAGAGGAAGGGTGCTTAGTGTACAGCTCCACAAAGCTAAGGGGGGGCAGCGGAGGCCGCAGCTGGAGAAAGAAGATATAACACAGCTCTGACAGGACCTGCTGGGGGGTGTAGATAAGCAGGGAGCAGGCGGAAAGTGCCAGATCATTCTGAAGGACAGAAGGCACTTTCCTCCTAAAATCGCAGGACTTATTTCTTCAGTGTATTGCTTGTCTTCCCGAGAGGATGGATCACATCGAAATTCACATTTCTGGATGGGCTACTTATGGCTTGTTTTCATTTTTTGATGGTTATGTGTTTGCTTACGGTCTGCATTTCATATTTCTTAGGATGCATTTAGTAAGGGCAATCTTCAAAAGTGCCCACACTGCTGCAAAGTCCGGGAGCACCTTTCCCCCATGGTCGTTGCACCGCTTCTCAAAGTGAAAGCGCACGCTCACTTTCCTTTTGAAAACTGCCTAGGGTAGTGAGATAAGACTGCAATCTGATTTTAAAAGAAACTTAAAAACATGTTCATGTAGCATAGCTTACAAGGAATGTGAAAAAAGGTAGCCCCTTCGATCCTTTCACTACCATTTTCTGTTTACTTTATTCTATTTCACTTTTATGTGCTTTTACGCTAGAATCTTGGTATTTTATCCTTTTATCTATTAACACTACATTTTAAAGTTTACTAATGTGCTTTATGCTTGTGCGTTTTGTACCTTCTATCCACTTATTTATTATTACTAAGACCGAATTCTTTCATTTTATGTAATCCTGTATTTTTACTTTTAAATTGTGAACCGTTGTGTCGGCATGTCTGAACCATGGGATAGAAAAGTTGATAAATAAATAGTGACCCACAAAGATTTGTATCTGCTTTTTCAGTGGAGACGTTTTTTTTTTCCTGAGAAACAACATACATAGTTTTGAAAATGCAAAACCATGTGCTCTATTGCCTCCACCAACCCTAACCTCATCTCTGAGCCCTCCTACGTTCCTGCGGGTAAAAGTACTGGACATGCATTGCGATCCCCGTGCATGCTTTTACCCGCGTACAGGACGGGCGATTTCCCGGCAGCCAATTCACCCAAGTAAATGGCTTTTGAAAATTGCTCTCTGTCTGCCTGATTCACTAAAGCACTTCCTTCCATTTTGTGTCTATGGGAAAATGCCTTGATGAATCAGGCCCTATAACTGTTGTTTTCACATTGATGTACTGAACTGTAACTGTGAATCTGGATCTGTCGTAAGCAGATTTCCTCAGTTTTTTTTCACTGAAATGCAGGGTGCAAAACTAAAACAGAAACAGAGGTAGACAAATAGCTCAGGGCAAAGAATAATATCATAAATCAACAATATTCTAGCATAAATAAAAATATAAAATGTCAACACTATCAAAAACATAAAATAAAGAGCAATAATATAAAGAACATGAAAGAGAGGATAATTTATCTTCTGCTGCAACTGTTGAGGATCTTGAATGTTGTGTTCCATGGGGAAGGCCCAAACTTAGGGCTGGATTTTCTAATATCACAGGGCTTTCTGAATTCCGCGGTAATGGGGGCGGGCCTGCGAAAGCCGGCAGTGATCGCACCACCACGGTGTTATCGCTGCCGGCTTTCGCAACCAATAGCACCATCGTGAAAGGTGACGCTATTGGGCACGCTACTGGCGGCGATAAGGGGTCTTACCTTATCACTGCCTGCGAAGTTACTGCCGCATCCGCCCTGATGCTGCCCCGACTCCTCCTCTTCAGGTCCAGACTCCGCCCCTATCAAGCTAAAGTCCCTTTTTGCGTGTGATACCGATAGAAAATGACCCCCTTAGGTACCTAAATTTTGGCAGATTTTTAGTTCAACTTAGGTGCCGAAATGTTTTGCTTACAATTCATATAAATTAGGACTTTGGACCCTAAATGTAGATCTGCAATTCATTTGCCATAGGTGCCCAAGTGGGTTATTTTTCAAAGCGTTATCGCGTGCGTTAGGGCCTTATCGCACGCGTTAAGGCCCTAACGCACGCGATAAGGCCATATCGCATGCGAAAAGGGCCTTTTCGCATGCGATATAATGAAAATTAGCTGGAGGGGAGGAGTCAGGGTGGGGAGGAGGAGGAGTCGGCAGCAGCGCAGCAAATAGCACAACCTTTTCCGGTGGCGCTATTTGTACGAAAGGCTGCAGCCGTCCACACTGCGGCCAGCGAAATCGCACCGCGAACGGCTGAGGCCTTTCTCAGGCCCGCCGCCCCCCCCCCCCTTCGCTAACTATTTCTCCACCCTAGCTCCACCCCCAGAGTCACCCTAGTCAATTTTCAAAGGACCACTTTAGGTGCCTAACTCCTAAAGGGAGCTTAGGGGAAGGAAATAAATAGGCTTTCTTGAAATGGATTCATATTTCTGTTATTTCTAATTTTAATTAATGCGTAGTATATTTTAAAATTCCTGTACTATTCTGTGCTAGTCACAATTTAGCTAGCACACTCTTTGACTTATTTGTATCAGCTGGTGCCCAAGTCATTCTGGCAGCTTCCAGAGTGAGCATCGGACAGGGTCAGCTGCAGTGCTCTTCCTTAAATCTGACTGCACAGAGAACTCATTTCACGATGGCAGTCACTTACTGGGGGGAGGGCGGCAGGGGAGACCAGTCCAAATACATCAGTACTCTGAAAGGACACGAGCCCCCCGGTCTAGAAGGGACAAAACCAGCATGCACATAGTATCCTATACCTCGCTGTAGAAAAAGAAATGTTTTCAGTTTGTTTAATGTAAAATGAGCAATTCCACTGCGCTTTCGGAAAGGAAATGGTGAGCGCACCAGAGTTTGTCATTGTGAGAAATTACTTGATTTAAAAAACGGTTATGCAGTAGCTCCGTGTAATAGTGTGTTTGACCGTCTTCATTGGCTTCCTACAAAATGGACTCGTACCTTATCAAAAGGCTGCTTTAAATATCTTAGATGCTGGGAAGACATTCTGACAGCCGCTTTCATTTTGTCAAAAGCTTCATTGCTTGAAATCCATTTATGTGTCAGCAGCTGCCTAAAATGTGGCTGAAAAACATTACAAGGTATCAGGATTCAGTCTGTCACTTCTGCTGCACGCCTGGTCACAGACTTGTGACGAGGACACGAGGAGAGAGAGGGAAAGCATGCAAACTGCAGATCACCCACTCAGAACTCACCTTTCCCTAATATTTCCCCAAGTCCATACTGAGTAATCCAGGGAGCAGGAAAGTTATCCGGGTAGTCATTCAGATAACAGGAACTGGATGTTCAGTGGAACTCATCTTCCGCTATTATACTCGGGTAAAGGTATCTGGGTAACTTTGCCGCTCACCCTCTTACTCAGTATCGCCTATAGAAGGGGTCCTGACAGCTCTCTGTGGGACCCCCCCCCCCCGTCCTGCTGCTGGTGCCAAAGCATTATTGCAGTGTGGGGGAGGGGGGGAGGGGCAGGGACCCAACAATCCGCCTTAGAATTTTTCATCTTTTCCATCAAATTGTGCAGTGCCAGGATCCACGTTCCCTCCCACCCAGCCCTCCTATGTTAAGGTAAAAATTTCTGCCCTGATCCTTCTTCTCAGAACTTGTCCTTCATGGCCAAGATACTGAAGTAAAGCAGAAGTGGCTCCAGGCCCCACCCTCCTGACCCCAAAACCCCCAAGCCATATGCCTGCCACCCAGTGTTGCTCTGACAGCGGCCCACACCCCTCCTGGTGGCGTCCAGCATTGAACAGAACTGGACCCAGGACCCATCCCATAGGCAGCCCCCCCCCTGGGAACCGCCCTTTCAATATTTACCACTGATAGGCAGCAGGAATAGTGAGTACAATGCCTGATGTAATTCAATAAAAGATTATTTGTCTTAATTTGGTGTCCTTGATTTACCTTTTTATCTCCAAGGAATACAATATGTGCAGGAAATCCATTGGTACTTATGCTACACATCCAGGTGTAGACACACAGATATCCACACCTGTGTGATAGGTGCAGCATAGATGCAAATATCCCACATGCAAGAAACTTGATAACAAACTGCTTCAAAAGCAATTCACAGGGACGGCAACTTTCAAACAGGTTTGTGGGAGCACATGTACACGTGTATGTGGGTGCCTGGCCAGATAGGAGGCAATTCTATATCCTATATGCACATATGCAAGTATGTTATAAAATAGCCCTAGCGCGTGAATGTGCACTCCTAATTTGACAAGTGCGTGCACACAATCGTGAAATGTCAGCTTTGAGCCACGCAATGAGGGAATTTTATAACAGGTGCATGTCCTCGCCATTACCAGTTTCACCAGTCCATCCACCAGTTTGCCCAATCTACAGCTAGGTCCTCCAAACCTTCCTGGTTCTTTAGCCTGCACACCACCCTCAAACACTTCCTAGATGTCTAGAAATAGTTTTACTGAGACTTACACCTCCTCTATAGCGCGTGCTCAGGCAGGTAGATACTTGTGCACACGTCTCTTGGCCCCGCCCAAGAATGCCCATGTCCCGCCCATGCCCCACCCACATTCCGCCCCTTCCCCCCCCCCCCCGAGGTGAGATCGTCATGAATCAGGACTTGGTGCGCATGTGGGTGGCTTATAAAACCAGATGGATGCTCACATCTCCCGACTCTGTTCCACGCTCGGCTTTTAAAACTCACCTTACAGGGGATAAAATGTATCCTTGATATTTTAACTACCATGCTATAATTTAACTTTACTTCAATATTATAAGTTAATTATACACCTAATGCAGGTACTTAAAAAATCTGCATTAATTGGAAAAAGTGTTCTAAAATGGTAGTAATGTTAATTACTACTGTAAAGTCGGTAGTAAAGTTAACTTTTGCACAAAAAATCAAAAGTAAAGTTAAAAAATACTATGTTAAGAAATTCCCCCAGTGATATGTTGGGTAAAAATATTGTAGAACAGCAACATGTTCTAGGACAGCCATGGAAACATCCCAAGTAATGTAGCAGGTGATGGAAGAAAAGGGCCATCTGGTCCATTCTGTCTGCTCATTTATGCATCCATTATACTAGGGATTAGTCTCAGCTGCCAGTCACAGAGTGTGACTGACCACCTGCAAGATTTCCTCCTATCCAGGACAATCTTTTTTGTCTTCCTCCTTTGCTTTCTACCGTCCTGAGAAGGAGAGCATACAAGATTCCCCACTTAATGTAGTTCCCTCCAGCACTTGCCTCTCCCATGCAGGCCGATTCAGCAAAGTCCGCGGGAGTCTGCTTTTCTGTGCACTTTCCCGGTGCCCGAAGAAATTAGCGCCTACCTTTGGGTAGGCGCTAATTTCTGAAATGTGCGGCTTGGCTGCACATTTTACTTACTGAATCGTGCGGGAATACCTAATAGGGCCATCAACATGCATTTGCATGTTGAGGGCCACTACATTCCAAATAGCCAACAACAACAATGTGGCTACTGCCCGAATATCCAGCCTCCTAGATCCCCTGCTTAATCTGCCACTCAGATATGGTTATGTGAGCACCTGCATTTACACGGACCTCATAGAGACCAATATTCAAAGCCATTTAGCCAGATAACCTATCAGCTAACTTTCAGTGGGATAAGTCATTAACCAGCTAAAAGTTAGCTGAGAAAGCAAGCGGCATTTTTGGAGTGTTCCGTGGCAGGGTTGAGTTAGCCGAATAACTTCTCTGGCTAACTTCGATATTAGGAGTTAGCCAAATAAGGTTTTTGGCTAACTCTAAACTTGCCCAGAAGCAGGTCTAAAATCATCCAGCCTTGTATAGCTGACAACTTTAGCTTTAACTGGCTATGTTAAAAAAAAAAATTCAGCCGGTTAAGTTGCGCTGCTGAGCTTAAAGAAAAAAAAAAGGGAACCTTGTGATCCTGGTGACCGGAATCACTGCCTCCCTCCCCCCCCTCCCAAGCTATATATTATGGGGTCTGCTGGACTGAGTCTCCCCTACCCCACAAAAAGTGGAAGGGGTCCAGGCCGGTCTTCCCCAGATCCATGTCCGCTTCCCAGTTCCACATAATTTTTAAAGACTGACCCTTCCTGTGTCTCCCTCCCGCCCTACCCCCAACCCTAACCCTCCTGGTACATTTGGCAATCTGTATCGTGAGCCAGGATCGGGGCCTGGTACTTTAAACCAGGGATACACAATTCCAGTCCTCAAGTGCCGCAAACTGGTCAGGTTTTCAAGATATTCACACTAAATATTCATGTGGTGTATCTGTGTGCGCTGTTTCCATTACATGAAAACCCGACCGGCTGGAAGGACTCGAGGTCCGAAGTTACCTACCCCTGCTTTAGATGCACTGACTTAAAAACAGAATCTACTTAAGCATGAAGCATGTATGTGCTGACTTGCACAGACTATTGAAAACTACCCTCCCTAAGATCAAACCAGTTATTTAATGCACACTTTAGTGCTATTTATTACGTAGGAAGTAATAGGTAATTTGTGCATTAACCTCATTAGCATCTTCACTTATGTAGGACTGTTGCTAGCACTGGGTTTTAGTGCAATTTTTTTCTGTGCTAAAATCTCAATTACATTGGAAATTATTTTAAGGTGGCAAAAAATTATGGTAAATGGCCAATATTTAACAGCGCAGTTTATTACATTGGCTCCAACGAAAGTAACAAACACATATTGAAAATATTTTGAAAACATATCCTTACCCGAGTTTCCAGCTGTAACCGTTGAAAAAAGTAATCCTTGAAGTTCTGAATTGCCATGGTCAGGACCCCAGTCATGTTCTCTTTTAAATCTGAGGCATCTCCTTTTTCTGTGTCTATCCTGCACAATTAAAGGAATTTCAGAGGTGTACGTATTACACTATAAAACCGTATAGGAGGTGTTAAAACAAAACAAAAATATTGAATATTGGGATAAAGGATTCTAAATCTATTGGACTTTTAGTTGCCTCATGACCAATAAATTTAGAATGTGTGTTCATATTTTTGCTCTTGAGAAAAGTTCCTTGTTACATTTCCCTAAACTGTGCAATTCACTGCTAGTCCTCAGGGTTACCTGCGTGATCTCTTTCCAGGTCTCTTGAGATTTTTTTGACATATGGGGTTAAATGTATTTCACTTTAGCCTATACTTGGCTCTTTGTTGAAGGCAGGCCAGTCACCAAGCACTTCAAGATCATTTCTTTTGCATTTCCAGATGTGGTTCAGTAGTTGTTAATCCTCTGCGTACAAGGTATAATTATGCACTGCACTTCCTACCCATAATCCCTGCTGGTAAGGTCACTTGGAAGGCAGCCTGCACAAAGTTATGCATTTATGTAGTATTCCAAAAGAAGTGGAAAACGACACGCCCACATTGAAATATTAGCCAGGAAGGAGGTGAGGTGCACGCAGATTCAAAGCAGTATCCAAACGCTGGGAGTCCATCCATCAAAAGAAAACTTTTAATCATATCAAATGCAGCAGTCTAATAATAATCTGCTAGTCCTTTCAGTCGAGGCTAGTCTCCCGACATGATCACGTTTCGCGATTGCTTGCAGTCAGTCTTCTGCTTAAGGTCTTGAATTTTCAGCACCCGCTGTCCCTCCTGAAGAAGGGGACTGACCGAGACTGAAAAGACTATCAGATTATTATTGGACGGCTGCATTTGATATGATTAAAAGTTTTCTTTTGAGTAATGAACTCCCAGCATTTGCATACTGCTTTGAATGTGTGTGCACCTCACTTCCTTCTTGGCTAATATATATTTATATACAACAGGCCCTTCCTGACCCGAACCCCGCAAGCTTGGCCAAACAGTAAATTTGTTCTTTTGTCTAATAGTGGTGTGTATGGCTTCTGTCCAAGCAAATGGGAACTTGGGAGAAAGGACTCAGGTTTCTGCAACCAGAGGGGCCGATGCAATATAGCTGGCTAAGTGTCCAAATATTCATTTAGCTGGATAACTTCTGCATTATCCATCTAAATGCTTTTGAATGCGAACCTCTAAAAGCTGCAGCTACAAAAATTGAGTGTACATCAGGTGTGGCCATTGTTTAAAAATGACATCTTGGAAGCCCAGACCAGATGTATTTCACACATTAAAAAAGGTGAAAGGAAGGCCAAACGACTGCTGGCATGCTTAAAAGGGGAAGTGAAAAAGGATATTTTAGCCAAAAGTCTTCTTTCAAAAATTAGAAAAAGGATGCAGCTGAAGAGAACAGGAAAAAGCATTAAGCACTGGCAAGTTAGATGTAAAACATTGATACGGCAGGCAAAAAAAGAATTTATATACAAGCTGGCCATAGAGGTTAAAACTCACAATGAAAACTTTTTAGAATATATACAGAGCAGAAAGCCTGTTAGGGAGTTGGTTTGATTGTTAGATGATCGAGGAATTAAAAAGGGCACTTAGTGAACATAAGAACATAAGAAATTGCCATACTGGGTCAGACCAAGGGTCCATCAATCCCAGCATCCTGTTTCCAACAGTGTTTCCAACAGTGGCCAATCTAAGTCACAAGTATCCAATCATTAAATATATCTCTAGCGATTATTGCTTATTAATTAAAAGCAATTTATGGATTTTTCTTCTAGGAACTTATCCAAATCTCTTTTAAATCAGTTACAATAACTGCAGTAACCATACCCTCTGGCAATGAATTCCAGAGCTTAACTATGCGCTGATTAAAAGAGAATTTTCTTTGATTTGTTTTAAATGAGCTACTTGCTAACTTCATAGTGTGCCCCTCTAGTCCTTCTATTATCTGAGAGACAGGTCGATACAGTAAAGTGCGCTCCGGTGGAGCGCACTGTTAGCCCGTGTTTGGCCGTGTATTTTCAACGCGCTATTTTTACCCCTTATACAGTAAGGGGTAATAGCGCGTCAAACGCGCGGCCAACCCCCCCCCCCATCCCGAAACTAATAGCGCCCGCAACATGCAAATGTATGTTGATGGGCCTATTAGTTATTCCCACGCGATACAGAAAGTAAAATGTGCAGCCAAGCCGCACATTTTACTTTCAGAAATGAATGCCTGCCAAAGGCTGGCGTTAATTTCGGCCGGCACCAAGAAAGTGTACAGAAAAGCAGAAAAAACTGCTTTTCTGTACACCCTCCAACTTAATATCATAGTGATATTAATTCAGAGGCCCCAAAATTAAAAAAAAAATGTAAAAATCTGCCTTCAGTCCGCGGGTTGAAAGACGGACACTCAATTTAGCCGGCGTCCGTTTTCTGAACCCGTGGCTGTCAGCGGGTTCAAGAACCAACGCCGGTAAAATTGAGCGTCGGCTGTCAAACCCGCTGACAGCTGCCACTTCTGTCAAAAAGGAGGCACTAGGGACGCGCTAGTGTCCCTAGCGCCTCCTTTTACCTCAGGCCCTAATTTACATACCTGGGCTTTCTGAATTGTGCGCCCAGATGAGTGGCCTGTGCGCGCGTGTCGTGAGAGCGGGGCTCGCTGTGTCTCCCACGCGTTTTTCTGTATCGTCTGAGAGTAAACAACCGATTTACATTAATCTGTTCAAGTCCTTTCATGATTCTGTAGATCAGGGCTTCCCAAACTTTTAGCCAATATGACCCCATTTCTTACATCTCCCAGCTTCTTCTACCTCCCCAGCCCATCTCTTCTCACCCTCTCCAGCCATTTTCATATCCCCCTAGCTGCTTCTCTCTCGCCCCCAAGTCCTTTCTAACCACCTACTGACTCTCTGTCATCCCCTCTCTCTTGCCCTATCTCCCATTCTCTCTCTCTCAAATCTCCCAGTTTCATTTCCAGTCCTTCTCTCATCCCGCAACTCCTCTTCCCCAGTTGATCTTCTGATATTCCTCTTCTCTCATCCTCCATTGCTAATCCCTCGCTAGCTGATTGAACCCTCAAAACTCTCCTGCATCTGATCCATCCCTTCTCCAAACAGCCTCCCTGCCAGTATCAGCAGCAACATTTTCCTTTGGCCTGGGCCACAGTTGGATGACAACTGATGGGAAAAGAGGGCAGGCAGCTGAAAGGGGCAACATTTTTCTTGTGGGTAAGTTCAGTGGTTGTGCTATGTGGAAAGAGAGGAGCAGTGGCAGTTTCCACGGGCCTATGCACATTCAGTCCTCCCTCATGGCTGCTCCCAAGCCCAGTGGTGATCTGCAGGTGGCAGCAGCATTAGTAATGAAAATCAGCACAAGGCCTGAGCCAGTGCAAGTTTACAGGCTCTGATCCCTCCTCGAGCAGGCCGTTCCCATTACCATGGAAACTCATGGGAGGGTGGGATCACTACAGGGACTGTTAGTGTGTGCTGGCTCACAGGCCTCATGCTTACTTCCACTATTAATGTTGCTGGCACCCGAAGAGCACAGATGTTTGAGGAAACTGTGTCCCTAGCTGAAGGTTTGTGACCCCATTTGGGGTCCCGACCCATAGTTTGGGAAGCCCTGTTGTAGACCTCTATCATATTCCCCCTCAGTCGTCCCTTCTCCAAACTGAACAGTCCTAACTTCTTTAGCCTTTCCTTACAGGGCAGCCATTCCATGCCCCTTATCATTTTAGTCGCCCTTCTCTGCACGTTCTCCAGTGCAACTATATATTTTTGAGATGTGGAGACCAGAACTGCACAAATTATTCAAGGTGCGGTCTCACCATGGAGTGATACACAGGCATGACATCCACCGTTTTATTCACCATTCCCTTCCTAATAATTCCCAACATTCTATTTGCTTTTTTGACTGACACAGCACACTGGGCCGACGATTTCAAAGTAATATCCACTATGACGCCTAGATCTCTTTCCTGCTAAAAAAGCACCAGTCCCAGTACAGATTCCTGAGACACTCCACTGTTTATCTTTTTCCACTGTGAAAACAGACCATTTAATCCTACTCTCTATATTTCCTCTTTTCTAAATTGTATTATGTATATTCGTTCACGTTTTTCTATATGTCGGACATTGTTTTAATTAGTATTTTTGTAATTTCTGTGGAGGAAATTTTGATATTATATCTTGCATGGAGCATCTTTTATCAGGTGTGTAATAAATTAAATAACATATGTGAATGAAAAATGTGATTTGATAAATACACAACCCCATCCTCACCCGATATGCAGATAAAAGTTTGTGGGGGCAGTATCAAAGCTGCCCTCCCCATCTGTCAGGGGAAGAAATATGTTATATAGTTTCAGAGGGGTGAGGCCAGACCTTAATATCCTCTTATATGTTTTTCATGATTTGGTTTTGTACTGCAGCATTGGTGCCATCATTTAACATTATCAAAGAACGATACATGTTTCTGGCTACAGAACATGGCAGAAGAGACATCCCATACAATCTGTATCAGAGGATATGCGCAGCCTACGACAAATGCAAAACTAATATGGTCATTTTATTTGGCAGGTGACCAAGTCATTAATTTCATGCTCGATCAAGTATGACTTTCTAGATAAATGGCTATATACCACCATCTACAGGTCTCAATGGGTATCTTGAATGTATAATAATTTTTTGAGAATGAATAATGATAAGGGGAATGGAACAGCTCCCCTATGAGGAAAGACTAAAGAGGTTAGGACATTTCAGCATGGAGAAGAGACGGTTGAGGGGGGATATGATAGAGGTGTTTAAAATCATGAGAGGTCTAGAACGGGTAAATGTGAATCGGTTATTTACTCTTTCAGATAATAGAAACATAGAAACATAGAAATGACGGCAGAAGAAGACCAAATGGCCCATCCAGTCTGCCCAGCAAGCTTCACACATTTTTTCTCTCATACTTATCTGTTTCTCTTAGCTCTTGGTTCTATTTTCCCTTCCACCCCCAGTTTTAATGTAGAGAGCAGTGATGGAGCTGCATCCAAGTGAAATATCTAGCTTGATTAGTTAGGGGTAGTAGCCGCCGCAATAAGCAAGCTACACCCATGCTTATTTGTTTTACCCAGCCTATGTTATACAGCCCTTATTGGTTGTTTTTCTTCTCCCCTGCCGTTGAAGCAGGGAGCTATGCTGGATACGCGTGAAGTATCAGTCTTCTCCCATGCTGTTGAAGTAGAGAGCCATGCTGGATGTGCATCGAAAGTGAAGTATCAGGCACATTTGGTTTGGGGTAGTAACCGCCGTAACAAGCCAGCTACTCCCCGTTTTGTGAGTGTGAACCCTCATTTTCTCCCCTGCCGTTGAAGCAGAGAGCTCTGCTGGATGTGTGAAGTATCGGTTTTTCTTCTCCCCTGCCGTTGAATCAGAGAACTATGCTGTATATGCATTGAAAGTGAAGTATCAGACTTATTTGATTTGGGGTAGTAACCGCCGTAACAAGCCAGCTACTCCCCTCTTTGTGAGTGTGAATCCTTTTTTCCACATTTCCTCTTGCTGTTGAAGCTTAGAGCGATGTTGGAGTCACAGTAAGCATGTGTATGTTTATTTAATAAGGGTATTGACTCCAGGCAGTAGCCCTCATTCTGGCGAGTCACCCACTCTTCATTGGCGGCCTCTTGACTTTATGGATCCACAGTGTTTATCCCACGCCCCTTTGAAGTCCTTCACAGTTCTGGTCTTCACCACATCCTCAGGAAGGGCATTCCAGGTATCCACCACCCTCTCCGTGAAGAAATACTTCCTGACATTGGTTCTGAATCTTCCTCCCTGGAGCTTCAAATCGTGACCCCTGGTTCTGGTGATTTTTTTCCTACGGAAAAGGTTTGTCGTTGTCTTTTGATCATTAACACCTTTCAAGTATCTGAAAGTCTGTATCATGTCACCTCTGCTCCTCCTTTCCTCCAGGGTGTACATATTTAGATTCTTCAATCTCTCCTCGTACGTCATCCGATGAAGATCCTCCACCTTCCTGGTCGCCCTTCTCTGTACCGCCTCCATCTTGTCTTTGTCTTTTTGAAGATACGGTCTCCAGAACTGAACACAGTACTCCAGGTGAGGCCTCACCAAGGACCTGAACAAGGGAATAATCACTTCCCTTTTCTTACTCGATATTCCTAGGGGGCACTCCATGAAGTTAGCATGTGGCACATTTAAACTAATCGGAGAAAGTTCTTTTTCACTCAATGCACAGTTAAACTCTGGAATTTGTTGTCAGAGGATGTGGTTAGTGCAGTTAGTGTAGCTGTGTTTAAAAAAGGATTGGATAAGTTCTTGGAGGAGAAGTCCATTACCTGCTATTAATTAAGTTGACTTAGAAAATAGCC